>NW_027512917.1:0-321445 GCF_048772815.1 Callospermophilus lateralis
TAGTATTTTGGAAGCTTGGCACAACTTTCCAATGAAGGTGTTTTACGCAGTCTTTGCTTGTGGCTATTTCAAGAGGAAACAAACCACAAAGACAGAACTTAGAACTACTTTATTTTGTCAAGTTTCAAGGAGCTAGTACAAACCGTGTTTGATTTAGACTTAAAAAACACATCTATCTGTATAGGAGGAAATAGAGTGAAACCTAAAAATTCAAACTGTTACTGGTAACGAACGCTTCATCCTAGAAGAGTGAAAATTGGGCAGCTAAGTGGACTTAGTGAACTGATCATTACCACAGAGATCATCAAGGTCGGATGAAAAAAAATTTGCCGAGTATTCAGAAAACCAGTAGTATTTTGGAAACTTGGAACACCTTTCCAATAAAGGTGTTTTACGCAGTGTTTGCTTGTGGCTATTTCAAGAGGAAACAAACCACAAAGACAGAACTTAGAACTACTTTATTTTGTCAAGTTTCAAGGAGCTAGCACAAACCGTGTTTGATTTAGACTTAAAAAACACATCTATCTGTATAGGAGGAAATAGAGTGAAACCTAAAAATTCAAACTGTTACTGGTAACGAACGCTTCATCCTAGAAGAGTGAAAATTGGGCAGCTAAGTGGACTTAGTGAACTGATCATTACCACAGAGATCATCAAGGTCGGATGAAAAAAATTTTGCCGATTATTCCGAAAACCAGTAGTTTTTTAGAAGCTTGGCACACCTTTCCAATGAAGGTGTTTTACCCAGTCTTTGCTTGTGGCTATTTCAAGAGGAAACAAACCACAAAGACAGAACTTAGAACTACTTTATTTTGTCAAGTTTCAAGGAGCTAGCACAAACCGTGTTTGATTTAGACTTAAAAAACACATCTATCTGTATAGGAGGAAATAGAGTGAAACCTAAAAATTCAAACTGTTACTGGTAACGAACGCTTCATCCTAGAAGAGTGAAAATTGGGCAGCTAAGTGGACTTAGTGAACTGATCATTACCACAGAGATCATCAAGGTCGGATGAAAAAAAATTTGCCGAGTATTCAGAAAACCAGTAGTATTTTGGAAGCTTGGCACAACTTTCCAATGAAGGTGTTTTACGCAGTGTTTGCTTGTGGCTATTTCAAGAGGAAACAAACCACAAAGACAGAACTTAGAACTACTTTATTTTGTCAAGTTTCAAGGAGCTAGTACAAACCGTGTTTGATTTAGACTTAAAAAACACATCTATCTGTATAGGAGGAAATAGAGTGAAACCTAAAAATTCAAACTGTTACTGGTAACGAACGCTTCATCCTAGAAGAGTGAAAATTGGGCAGCTAAGTGGACTTAGTGAACTGATCATTACCACAGAGATCATCAAGGTCGGATGAAAAAAAATTTGCCGAGTATTCAGAAAACCAGTAGTATTTTGGAAGCTTGGCACAACTTTCCAATGAAGGTGTTTTACGCAGTCTTTGCTTGTGGCTATTTCAAGAGGAAACAAACCACAAAGACAGAACTTAGAACTACTTTATTTTGTCAAGTTTCAAGGAGCTAGTACAAACCGTGTTTGATTTAGACTTAAAAAACACATCTATCTGTATAGGAGGAAATAGAGTGAAACCTAAAAATTCAAACTGTTACTGGTAACGAACGCTTCATCCTAGAAGAGTGAAAATTGGGCAGCTAAGTGGACTTAGTGAACTGATCATTACCACAGAGATCATCAAGGTCGGATGAAAAAAAATTTGCCGAGTATTCAGAAAACCAGTAGTATTTTGGAAACTTGGAACACCTTTCCAATAAAGGTGTTTTACGCAGTGTTTGCTTGTGGCTATTTCAAGAGGAAACAAACCACAAAGACAGAACTTAGAACTACTTTATTTTGTCAAGTTTCAAGGAGCTAGCACAAACCGTGTTTGATTTAGACTTAAAAAACACATCTATCTGTATAGGAGGAAATAGAGTGAAACCTAAAAATTCAAACTGTTACTGGTAACGAACGCTTCATCCTAGAAGAGTGAAAATTGGGCAGCTAAGTGGACTTAGTGAACTGATCATTACCACAGAGATCATCAAGGTCGGATGAAAAAAATTTTGCCGATTATTCCGAAAACCAGTAGTTTTTTAGAAGCTTGGCACACCTTTCCAATGAAGGTGTTTTACCCAGTCTTTGCTTGTGGCTATTTCAAGAGGAAACAAACCACAAAGACAGAACTTAGAACTACTTTATTTTGTCAAGTTTCAAGGAGCTAGCACAAACCGTGTTTGATTTAGACTTAAAAAACACATCTATCTGTATAGGAGGAAATAGAGTGAAACCTAAAAATTCAAACTGTTACTGGTAACGAACGCTTCATCCTAGAAGAGTGAAAATTGGGCAGCTAAGTGGACTTAGTGAACTGATCATTACCACAGAGATCATCAAGGTCGGATGAAAAAAAATTTGCCGAGTATTCAGAAAACCAGTAGTATTTTGGAAGCTTGGCACAACTTTCCAATGAAGGTGTTTTACGCAGTGTTTGCTTGTGGCTATTTCAAGAGGAAACAAACCACAAAGACAGAACTTAGAACTACTTTATTTTGTCAAGTTTCAAGGAGCTAGTACAAACCGTGTTTGATTTAGACTTAAAAAACACATCTATCTGTATAGGAGGAAATAGAGTGAAACCTAAAAATTCAAACTGTTACTGGTAACGAACGCTTCATCCTAGAAGAGTGAAAATTGGGCAGCTAAGTGGACTTAGTGAACTGATCATTACCACAGAGATCATCAAGGTCGGATGAAAAAAAATTTGCCGAGTATTCAGAAAACCAGTAGTATTTTGGAAGCTTGGCACAACTTTCCAATGAAGGTGTTTTACGCAGTCTTTGCTTGTGGCTATTTCAAGAGGAAACAAACCACAAAGACAGAACTTAGAACTACTTTATTTTGTCAAGTTTCAAGGAGCTAGTACAAACCGTGTTTGATTTAGACTTAAAAAACACATCTATCTGTATAGGAGGAAATAGAGTGAAACCTAAAAATTCAAACTGTTACTGGTAACGAACGCTTCATCCTAGAAGAGTGAAAATTGGGCAGCTAAGTGGACTTAGTGAACTGATCATTACCACAGAGATCATCAAGGTCGGATGAAAAAAAATTTGCCGAGTATTCAGAAAACCAGTAGTATTTTGGAAACTTGGAACACCTTTCCAATAAAGGTGTTTTACGCAGTGTTTGCTTGTGGCTATTTCAAGAGGAAACAAACCACAAAGACAGAACTTAGAACTACTTTATTTTGTCAAGTTTCAAGGAGCTAGCACAAACCGTGTTTGATTTAGACTTAAAAAACACATCTATCTGTATAGGAGGAAATAGAGTGAAACCTAAAAATTCAAACTGTTACTGGTAACGAACGCTTCATCCTAGAAGAGTGAAAATTGGGCAGCTAAGTGGACTTAATGAACTGATCATTACCACAGAGATCATCAAGGTCGGATGAAAAAAATTTTGCCGAGTATTCAGAAAACCAGTAGTATTTTGGAAGCTTGGAACACCTTTCCAATAAAGGTGTTTTACGCAGTATTTGCTTGTGGGTATTTCAAGAGGAAACAAACCACAAAGAAAGAAATTAGAACTACTTTATTTTGTCAAGTTTCAAGGAGCTAGCACAAACCGTGTTTGATTTAGACTTAAAAAACACATCTATCTGTATAGGAGGAAATAGAGTGAAACCTAAAAATTCAAACTGTTACTGGTAACGAACGCTTCATCCTAGAAGAGTGAAAATTGGGCAGCTAAGTGGACTTAGTGAACTGATCATTACCACAGAGATCATCAAGGTCGGATGAAAAAAAATTTGCCGAGTATTCAGAAAACCAGTAGTATTTTGGAAGCTTGGAACACCTTTCCAATTAAGGTGTTTTACGCAGTCTTTGCTTGTGGCTATTTCAAGAGGAAACAAACCACAAAGACAGAACTTAGAACTACTTTATTTTGTCAAGTTTCATGGAGCTAGCACAAACCGTGTTTGGTTTAGACTTCCAAACACATCTATATATATAGGAGGAAATAGAGTGAAACCTAAAAACTCAAGCTGTTACTAGTAACGAACGCTTCATCCTAGAAGAGTGAATATTGGGCAGCTAAGTGGACTAAGTAAACTGATCATTACCACAGAGATCATCAAGGTCGGATGAAAAAAAATTTTGCTGAGTATTCAGAAAACCAGTAGTTTTTGGAAGCTTGGCACACCTTTCCAATGAAGGTGTTTTACGCAGTCTTTGCTTGTGGCTATTTCAAGAGGGAACAAACCACAAAGACAGAACTTAGAACTACTTTATTTTGTCCAGTTTCAAGGAGCTAGCACATACCGTGTTTGATTTAGACTTAAAAAACACATCTATCTGTATAGGAGGAAATAGAGTGAAACCTAAAAATTCAAACTGTTACTGGTAACGAATGCTTCATCCTAGAAGAGTGAAAATTGGGCAGCTAAGTGGACTTAGTGAACTGATCATTACCACAGAGTTCATCAAGTTCGGATGAAAAAAAATTTGCCGAGTATTCAGAAAACCAGTAGTATTTTGGAAGCTTGGAACACCTTTCCAATGAATGTGTTTTACGCAGTCTTTGCTTGTGGCTATTTCAAGAGGAAACAAACCACAAAGACAGTACTTAGAACTACTTTATTTTGTCAAGTTTCAAGGAGCTAGCACAAACCGTGTTTGATTTAGACTTAAAAAACACATCTATCTGTAGAGGAGGAAATAGAGTGAAACCTAAAAATTCAAACTGTTACTGGTAACGAACGCTTCATCCTAGAAGAGTGAAAATTGGGCAGCTAAGTGGACTTAGTGAACTGATCATTACCACAGAGATCATCAAGGTCGGATGAAAAAAAATTTGCCGAGTATTCAGAAAACCAGTAGTATTTTGGAAGCTTGGCACAACTTTCCAATGAAGGTGTTTTACGCAGTGTTTGCTTGTGGCTATTTCAAGAGGAAACAAACCACAAAGACAGAACTTAGAACTACTTTATTTTGTCAAGTTTCAAGGAGCTAGCACAAACCGTGTTTGATTTAGACTTAAAAAACACATCTATCTGTATAGGAGGAAATAAAGTGAAACCTAAAAATTCAAACTGTTACTGGTAACGAACGCTTCATCCTAGAAGAGTGAAAATTGGGCAGGTAAGTGGACTTAGTGAACTGATCATTACCACAGAGATCATCAAGTTCAGATGAAAAAAAATTTGCCGAGTATTCAGAAAACCAGTAGTATTTTGGAAGCTTGGAACACCTTTCCAATGAAGGTGTTTTACGCAGTCTTTGCTTGTGGCTATTTCAAGAGGAAACAAACCACAAAGACAGAACTTAGAACTACTTTATTTTGTCAAGTTTCAAGGAGCTAGCGCAAACCGTGTTTGATTTAGACTTAAAAAACACATCTATCTGTATAGGAGAAAATAGAGTGAAACCTAAAAATTCAAACTGTTACTGGTAACGAACGCTTCATCCTAGAAGAGTGAAAGTTGGGCAGCTAAGTGGACTTAGTGAACTGATCATTACCACAGAGATCATCAAGGTCGGATGAAAAAAAATTTGCCGAGTATTCAGAAAACCAGTAGTATTTTGGAAGCTTGGAACACCTTTCCAATGAATGTGTTTTACGCAGTCTTTGCTTGTGGCTATTTCAAGAGGAAACAAACCACAAAGACAGAACTTAGAACTACTTTATTTTGTCAAGTTTCAAGGAGCTAGCACAAACCGTGTTTGATTTAGACTTAAAAAACACATCTATCTGTATAGGAGGAAATAGAGTGAAACCTAAAAATTCTAACTGTTACTGGTAACGAACGCTTCATCCTAGAAGAGTGAAAATTGGGCAGCTAAGTGGACTTAGTGAACTGATCATTACCACAGAGATCATCAAGGTCGGATGAAAAAAATTTTGCCGATTATTCCGAAAACCAGTAGTTTTTTAGAAGCTTGGCACACCTTTCCAATGAAGGTGTTTTACCCAGTCTTTGCTTGTGGCTATTTCAAGAGGAAACAAACCACAAAGACAGAACTTAGAACTACTTTATTTTGTCAAGTTTCAAGGAGCTAGCACAAACCGTGTTTGATTTAGACTTAAAAAACACATCTATCTGTATAGGAGGAAATAGAGTGAAACCTAAAAATTCAAACTGTTACTGGTAACGAACGCTTCATCCTAGAAGAGTGAAAATTGGGCAGCTAAGTGGACTTAGTGAACTGATCATTACCACAGAGATCATCAAGGTCGGATGAAAAAAAATTTGCCGAGTATTCAGAAAACCAGTAGTATTTTGGAAGCTTGGCACAACTTTCCAATGAAGGTGTTTTACGCAGTGTTTGCTTGTGGCTATTTCAAGAGGAAACAAACCACAAAGACAGAACTTAGAACTACTTTATTTTGTCAAGTTTCAAGGAGCTAGTACAAACCGTGTTTGATTTAGACTTAAAAAACACATCTATCTGTATAGGAGGAAATAGAGTGAAACCTAAAAATTCAAACTGTTACTGGTAACGAACGCTTCATCCTAGAAGAGTGAAAATTGGGCAGCTAAGTGGACTTAGTGAACTGATCATTACCACAGAGATCATCAAGGTCGGATGAAAAAAAATTTGCCGAGTATTCAGAAAACCAGTAGTATTTTGGAAGCTTGGCACAACTTTCCAATGAAGGTGTTTTACGCAGTCTTTGCTTGTGGCTATTTCAAGAGGAAACAAACCACAAAGACAGAACTTAGAACTACTTTATTTTGTCAAGTTTCAAGGAGCTAGTACAAACCGTGTTTGATTTAGACTTAAAAAACACATCTATCTGTATAGGAGGAAATAGAGTGAAACCTAAAAATTCAAACTGTTACTGGTAACGAACGCTTCATCCTAGAAGAGTGAAAATTGGGCAGCTAAGTGGACTTAGTGAACTGATCATTACCACAGAGATCATCAAGGTCGGATGAAAAAAAATTTGCCGAGTATTCAGAAAACAGTAGTATTTTGGAAACTTGGAACACCTTTCCAATAAAGGTGTTTTACGCAGTGTTTGCTTGTGGCTATTTCAAGAGGAAACAAACCACAAAGACAGAACTTAGAACTACTTTATTTTGTCAAGTTTCAAGGAGCTAGCACAAACCGTGTTTGATTTAGACTTAAAAAACCACATCTATCTGTATAGGAGGAAATAGAGTGAAACCTAAAAATTCAAACTGTTACTGGTAACGAACGCTTCATCCTAGAAGAGTGAAAATTGGGCAGCTAAGTGGACTTAATGAACTGATCATTACCACAGAGATCATCAAGGTCGGATGAAAAAAATTTTGCCGAGTATTCAGAAAACCAGTAGTATTTTGGAAGCTTGGAACACCTTTCCAATAAAGGTGTTTTACGCAGTATTTGCTTGTGGGTATTTCAAGAGGAAACAAACCACAAAGAAAGAAATTACAACTACTTTATTTTGTCAAGTTTCAAGGAGCTAGCACAAACCGTGTTTGATTTAGACTTAAAAAACACATCTATCTGTATAGGAGGAAATAGAGTGAAACCTAAAAATTCAAACTGTTACTGGTAACGAACGCTTCATCCTAGAAGAGTGAAAATTGGGCAGCTAAGTGGACTTAGTGAACTGATCATTACCACAGAGATCATCAAGGTCGGATGAAAAAAAATTTGCCGAGTATTCAGAAAACCAGTAGTATTTTGGAAGCTTGGAACACCTTTCCAATTAAGGTGTTTTACGCAGTCTTTGCTTGTGGCTATTTCAAGAGGAAACAAACCACAAAGACAGAACTTAGAACTACTTTATTTTGTCAAGTTTCATGGAGCTAGCACAAACCGTGTTTGGTTTAGACTTCCAAACACATCTATATATATAGGAGGAAATAGAGTGAAACCTAAAAACTCAAGCTGTTACTAGTAACGAACGCTTCATCCTAGAAGAGTGAATATTGGGCAGCTAAGTGGACTAAGTAAACTGATCATTACCACAGAGATCATCAAGGTCGGATGAAAAAAAATTTTGCTGAGTATTCAGAAAACCAGTAGTTTTTGGAAGCTTGGCACACCTTTCCAATGAAGGTGTTTTACGCAGTCTTTGCTTGTGGCTATTTCAAGAGGGAACAAACCACAAAGACAGAACTTAGAACTACTTTATTTTGTCCAGTTTCAAGGAGCTAGCACATACCGTGTTTGATTTAGACTTAAAAAACACATCTATCTGTATAGGAGGAAATAGAGTGAAACCTAAAAATTCAAACTGTTACTGGTAACGAATGCTTCATCCTAGAAGAGTGAAAATTGGGCAGCTAAGTGGACTTAGTGAACTGATCATTACCACAGAGTTCATCAAGTTCGGATGAAAAAAAATTTGCCGAGTATTCAGAAAACCAGTAGTATTTTGGAAGCTTGGAACACCTTTCCAATGAATGTGTTTTACGCAGTCTTTGCTTGTGGCTATTTCAAGAGGAAACAAACCACAAAGACAGTACTTAGAACTACTTTATTTTGTCAAGTTTCAAGGAGCTAGCACAAACCGTGTTTGATTTAGACTTAAAAAACACATCTATCTGTAGAGGAGGAAATAGAGTGAAACCTAAAAATTCAAACTGTTACTGGTAACGAACGCTTCATCCTAGAAGAGTGAAAATTGGGCAGCTAAGTGGACTTAGTGAACTGATCATTACCACAGAGATCATCAAGGTCGGATGAAAAAAAATTTGCCGAGTATTCAGAAAACCAGTAGTATTTTGGAAGCTTGGCACAACTTTCCAATGAAGGTGTTTTACGCAGTGTTTGCTTGTGGCTATTTCAAGAGGAAACAAACCACAAAGACAGAACTTAGAACTACTTTATTTTGTCAAGTTTCAAGGAGCTAGCACAAACCGTGTTTGATTTAGACTTAAAAAACACATCTATCTGTATAGGAGGAAATAAAGTGAAACCTAAAAATTCAAACTGTTACTGGTAACGAACGCTTCATCCTAGAAGAGTGAAAATTGGGCAGGTAAGTGGACTTAGTGAACTGATCATTACCACAGAGATCATCAAGTTCAGATGAAAAAAAATTTGCCGAGTATTCAGAAAACCAGTAGTATTTTGGAAGCTTGGAACACCTTTCCAATGAAGGTGTTTTACGCAGTCTTTGCTTGTGGCTATTTCAAGAGGAAACAAACCACAAAGACAGAACTTAGAACTACTTTATTTTGTCAAGTTTCAAGGAGCTAGCGAAAACCGTGTTTGATTTAGACTTAAAAAACACATCTATCTGTATAGGAGAAAATAGAGTGAAACCTAAAAATTCAAACTGTTACTGGTAACGAACGCTTCATCCTAGAAGAGTGAAAGTTGGGCAGCTAAGTGGACTTAGTGAACTGATCATTACCACAGAGATCATCAAGGTCGGATGAAAAAAAATTTGCCGAGTATTCAGAAAACCAGTAGTATTTTGGAAGCTTGGAACACCTTTCCAATGAATGTGTTTTACGCAGTCTTTGCTTGTGGCTATTTCAAGAGGAAACAAACCACAAAGACAGAACTTAGAACTACTTTATTTTGTCAAGTTTCAAGGAGCTAGCACAAACCGTGTTTGATTTAGACTTAAAAAACACATCTATCTGTATAGGAGGAAATAGAGTGAAACCTAAAAATTCAAACTGTTACTGGTAACGAACGCTTCATCCTAGAAGAGTGAAAATTGGGCAGCTAAGTGGACTTAGTGAACTGATCATTACCACAGAGATCATCAAGGTCGGATGAAAAAATTTTGCCGATTATTCCGAAAACCAGTAGTTTTTTAGAAGCTTGGCACACCTTTCCAATGAAGGTGTTTTACCCAGTCTTTGCTTGTGGCTATTTCAAGAGGAAACAAACCACAAAGACAGAACTTAGAACTACTTTATTTTGTCAAGTTTCAAGGAGCTAGCACAAACCGTGTTTGATTTAGACTTAAAAAACACATCTATCTGTATAGGAGGAAATAGAGTGAAACCTAAAAATTCAAACTGTTACTGGTAACGAACGCTTCATCCTAGAAGAGTGAAAATTGGGCAGCTAAGTGGACTTAGTGAACTGATCATTACCACAGAGATCATCAAGTTCGGATGAAAAAAAATTTGCCGAGTATTCAGAAAACCAGTAGTATTTTGGAAGCTTGGCACAACTTTCCAATGAAGGTGTTTTACGCAGTGTTTGCTTGTGGCTATTTCAAGAGGAAACAAACCACAAAGACAGAACTTAGAACTACTTTATTTTGTCAAGTTTCAAGGAGCTAGTACAAACCGTGTTTGATTTAGACTTAAAAAACACATCTATCTGTATAGGAGGAAATAGAGTGAAACCTAAAAATTCAAACTGTTACTGGTAACGAACGCTTCATCCTAGAAGAGTGAAAATTGGGCAGCTAAGTGGACTTAGTGAACTGATCATTACCACAGAGATCATCAAGGTCGGATGAAAAAAAATTTGCCGAGTATTCAGAAAACCTGTAGTATTTTGGAAGCTTGGCACAACTTTCCAATGAAGGTGTTTTACGCAGTCTTTGCTTGTGGCTATTTCAAGAGGAAACAAACCACAAAGACAGAACTTAGAACTACTTTATTTTGTCAAGTTTCAAGGAGCTAGTACAAACCGTGTTTGATTTAGACTTAAAAAACACATCTATCTGTATAGGAGGAAATAGAGTGAAACCTAAAAATTCAAACTGTTACTGGTAACGAACGCTTCATCCTAGAAGAGTGAAAATTGGGCAGCTAAGTGGACTTAGTGAACTGATCATTACCACAGAGATCATCAAGGTCGGATGAAAAAAAATTTGCCGAGTATTCAGAAAACCAGTAGTATTTTGGAAGCTTGGAACACCTTTCCAATAAAGGTGTTTTACGCAGTGTTTGCTTGTGGCTATTTCAAGAGGAAACAAACCACAAATACAGAACTTAGAACTACTTTATTTTGTCAAGTTTCAAGGAGCTAGCACAAACCGTGTTTGATTTAGACTTAAAAAACACATATATCTGTATAGGAGGAAATAGAGTGAAACCTAAAAATTCAAACTGTTACTGGTAACGAACGCTTCATCCTAGAAGAGTGAAAATTGGGCAGCTAAGTGGACTTAATGAACTGATCATTACCACAGAGATCATCAAGGTCGGATGAAAAAAATTTTGCCGAGTATTCAGAAAACCAGTAGTATTTTGGAAGCTTGGAACACCTTTCCAATAAAGGTGTTTTACGCAGTATTTGCTTGTGGGTATTTCAAGAGGAAACAAACCACAAAGAAAGAAATTAGAACTACTTTATTTTGTCAAGTTTCAAGGAGCTAGCACAAACCGTGTTTGATTTAGACTTAAAAAACACATCTATCTGTATAGGAGGAAATAGAGTGAAACCTAAAAATTCAAACTGTTACTGGTAACGAACGCTTCATCCTAGAAGAGTGAAAATTGGGCAGCTAAGTGGACTTAGTGAACTGATCATTACCACAGAGATCATCAAGGTCGGATGAAAAAAAATTTGACGAGTATTCAGAAAACCAGTAGTATTTTGGAAGCTTGGAACACCTTTCCAATTAAGGTGTTTTACGCAGTCTTTGCTTGTGGCTATTTCAAGAGGAAACAAACCACAAAGACAGAAATTAGAACTACTTTATTTTGTCAAGTTTCATGGAGCTAGCACAAACCGTGTTTGGTTTAGACTTCCAAACACATCTATATATATAGGAGGAAATAGAGTGAAACCTAAAAACTCAAGCTGTTACTAGTAACGAACGCTTCATCCTAGAAGAGTGAATATTTGGCAGCTAAGTGGACTAAGTAAACTGATCATTACCACAGAGATCATCAAGGTCGGATGAAAAAAAATTTTGCTGAGTATTCAGAAAACCAGTAGTTTTTGGAAGCTTGGCACACCTTTCCAATGAAGGTGTTTTACGCAGTCTTTGCTTGTGGCTATTTCAAGAGGGAACAAACCACAAAGACAGAACTTAGAACTACTTTATTTTGTCCAGTTTCAAGGAGCTAGCACATACCGTGTTTGATTTAGACTTAAAAAACACATCTATCTGTATAGGAGGAAATAGAGTGAAACCTAAAAATTCAAACTTTACTGGTAACGAATGCTTCATCCTAGAAGAGTGAAAATTGGGCAGCTAAGTGGACTTAGTGAACTGATCATTACCACAGAGTTCATCAAGTTCGGATGAAAAAAAATTTGCCGAGTATTCAGAAAACCAGTAGTATTTTGGAAGCTTGGAACACCTTTCCAATGAATGTGTTTTACGCAGTCTTTGCTTGTGGCTATTTCAAGAGGAAACAAACCACAAAGACAGAACTTAGAACTACTTTATTTTGTCAAGTTTCAAGGAGCTAGCGCAAACCGTGTTTGATTTAGACTTAAAAAACACATCTATCTGTATAGGAGAAAATAGAGTGAAACCTAAAAATTCAAACTGTTACTGGTAACGAACGCTTCATCCTAGAAGAGTGAAAGTTGGGCAGCTAAGTGGACTTAGTGAACTGATCATTACCACAGAGATCATCAAGGTCGGATGAAAAAAAATTTGCCGAGTATTCAGAAAACCAGTAGTATTTTGGAAGCTTGGAACACCTTTCCAATGAATGTGTTTTACGCAGTCTTTGCTTGTGGCTATTTCAAGAGGAAACAAACCACAAAGACAGAACTTAGAACTACTTTATTTTGTCAAGTTTCAAGGAGCTAGCACAAACCGTGTTTGATTTAGACTTAAAAAACACATCTATCTGTATAGGAGGAAATAGAGTGAAACCTAAAAATTCAAACTGTTACTGGTAACGAACGCTTCATCCTAGAAGAGTGAAAATTGGGCAGCTAAGTGGACTTAGTGAACTGATCATTACCACAGAGATCATCAAGGTCGGATGAAAAAAATTTTGCCGATTATTCCGAAAACCAGTAGTTTTTTAGAAGCTTGGCACACCTTTCCAATGAAGGTGTTTTACCCAGTCTTTGCTTGTGGCTATTTCAAGAGGAAACAAACCACAAAGACAGAACTTAGAACTACTTTATTTTGTCAAGTTTCAAGGAGCTAGCACAAACCGTGTTTGATTTAGACTTAAAAAACACATCTATCTGTATAGGAGGAAATAGAGTGAAACCTAAAAATTCAAACTGTTACTGGTAACGAACGCTTCATCCTAGAAGAGTGAAAATTGGGCAGCTAAGTGGACTTAGTGAACTGATCATTACCACAGAGATCATCAAGTTCGGATGAAAAAAAATTTGCCGAGTATTCAGAAAACCAGTAGTATTTTGGAAGCTTGGCACAACTTTCCAATGAAGGTGTTTTACGCAGTGTTTGCTTGTGGCTATTTCAAGAGGAAACAAACCACAAAGACAGAACTTAGAACTACTTTATTTTGTCAAGTTTCAAGGAGCTAGTACAAACCGTGTTTGATTTAGACTTAAAAAACACATCTATCTGTATAGGAGGAAATAGAGTGAAACCTAAAAATTCAAACTGTTACTGGTAACGAACGCTTCATCCTAGAAGAGTGAAAATTGGGCAGCTAAGTGGACTTAGTGAACTGATCATTACCACAGAGATCATCAAGGTCGGATGAAAAAAAATTTGCCGAGTATTCAGAAAACCAGTAGTATTTTGGAAGCTTGGAACACCTTTCCAATAAAGGTGTTTTACGCAGTGTTTGCTTGTGGCTATTTCAAGAGGAAACAAACCACAAATACAGAACTTAGAACTACTTTATTTTGTCAAGTTTCAAGGAGCTAGCACAAACCGTGTTTGATTTAGACTTAAAAAACACATATATCTGTATAGGAGGAAATAGAGTGAAACCTAAAAATTCAAACTGTTACTGGTAACGAACGCTTCATCCTAGAAGAGTGAAAATTGGGCAGCTAAGTGGACTTAATGAACTGATCATTACCACAGAGATCATCAAGGTCGGATGAAAAAAATTTTGCCGAGTATTCAGAAAACCAGTAGTATTTTGGAAGCTTGGAACACCTTTCCAATAAAGGTGTTTTACGCAGTATTTGCTTGTGGGTATTTCAAGAGGAAACAAACCACAAAGAAAGAAATTAGAACTACTTTATTTTGTCAAGTTTCAAGGAGCTAGCACAAACCGTGTTTGATTTAGACTTAAAAAACACATCTATCTGTATAGGAGGAAATAGAGTGAAACCTAAAAATTCAAACTGTTACTGGTAACGAACGCTTCATCCTAGAAGAGTGAAAATTGGGCAGCTAAGTGGACTTAGTGAACTGATCATTACCACAGAGATCATCAAGGTCGGATGAAAAAAAATTTGCCGAGTATTCAGAAAACCAGTAGTATTTTGGAAGCTTGGAACACCTTTCCAATTAAGGTGTTTTACGCAGTCTTTGCTTGTGGCTATTTCAAGAGGAAACAAACCACAAAGACAGAACTTAGAACTACTTTATTTTGTCAAGTTTCATGGAGCTAGCACAAACCGTGTTTGGTTTAGACTTCCAAACACATCTATATATATAGGAGGAAATAGAGTGAAACCTAAAAACTCAAGCTGTTACTAGTAACGAACGCTTCATCCTAGAAGAGTGAATATTTGGCAGCTAAGTGGACTAAGTAAACTGATCATTACCACAGAGATCATCAAGGTCGGATGAAAAAAAATTTTGCTGAGTATTCAGAAAACCAGTAGTTTTTGGAAGCTTGGCACACCTTTCCAATGAAGGTGTTTTACGCAGTCTTTGCTTGTGGCTATTTCAAGAGGGAACAAACCACAAAGACAGAACTTAGAACTACTTTATTTTGTCCAGTTTCAAGGAGCTAGCACATACCGTGTTTGATTTAGACTTAAAAAACACATCTATCTGTATAGGAGGAAATAGAGTGAAACCTAAAAATTCAAACTGTTACTGGTAACGAATGCTTCATCCTAGAAGAGTGAAAATTGGGCAGCTAAGTGGACTTAGTGAACTGATCATTACCACAGAGTTCATCAAGTTCGGATGAAAAAAAATTTGCCGAGTATTCAGAAAACCAGTAGTATTTTGGAAGCTTGGAACACCTTTCCAATGAATGTGTTTTACGCAGTCTTTGCTTGTGGCTATTTCAAGAGGAAACAAACCACAAAGACAGAACTTAGAACTACTTTATTTTGTCAAGTTTCAAGGAGCTAGCGCAAACCGTGTTTGATTTAGACTTAAAAAACACATCTATCTGTATAGGAGAAAATAGAGTGAAACCTAAAAATTCAAACTGTTACTGGTAACGAACGCTTCATCCTAGAAGAGTGAAAGTTGGGCAGCTAAGTGGACTTAGTGAACTGATCATTACCACAGAGATCATCAAGGTCGGATGAAAAAAAATTTGCCGAGTATTCAGAAAACCAGTAGTATTTTGGAAGCTTGGAACACCTTTCCAATGAATGTGTTTTACGCAGTCTTTGCTTGTGGCTATTTCAAGAGGAAACAAACCACAAAGACAGAACTTAGAACTACTTTATTTTGTCAAGTTTCAAGGAGCTAGCACAAACCGTGTTTGATTTAGACTTAAAAAACACATCTATCTGTATAGGAGGAAATAGAGTGAAACCTAAAAATTCAAACTGTTACTGGTAACGAACGCTTCATCCTAGAAGAGTGAAAATTGGGCAGCTAAGTGGACTTAGTGAACTGATCATTACCACAGAGATCATCAAGGTCGGATGAAAAAAATTTTGCCGATTATTCCGAAAACCAGTAGTTTTTTAGAAGCTTGGCACACCTTTCCAATGAAGGTGTTTTACCCAGTCTTTGCTTGTGGCTATTTCAAGAGGAAACAAACCACAAAGACAGAACTTAGAACTACTTTATTTTGTCAAGTTTCAAGGAGCTAGCACAAACCGTGTTTGATTTAGACTTAAAAAACACATCTATCTGTATAGGAGGAAATAGAGTGAAACCTAAAAATTCAAACTGTTACTGGTAACGAATGCTTCATCCTAGAAGAGTGAAAATTGGGCAGCTAAGTGGACTTAGTGAACTGATCATTACCACAGAGATCATCAAGTTCGGATGAAAAAAAATTTGCCGAGTATTCAGAAAACCTGTAGTATTTTGGAAGCTTGGCACAACTTTCCAATGAAGGTGTTTTACGCAGTGTTTGCTTGTGGCTATTTCAAGAGGAAACAAACCACAAAGACAGAACTTAGAACTACTTTATTTTGTCAAGTTTCAAGGAGCTAGTACAAACCGTGTTTGATTTAGACTTAAAAAACACATCTATCTGTATAGGAGGAAATAGAGTGAAACCTAAAAATTCAAACTGTTACTGGTAACGAACGCTTCATCCTAGAAGAGTGAAAATTGGGCAGCTAAGTGGACTTAGTGAACTGATCATTACCACAGAGATCATCAAGGTCGGATGAAAAAAAATTTGCCGAGTATTCAGAAAACCTGTAGTATTTTGGAAGCTTGGCACAACTTTCCAATGAAGGTGTTTTACGCAGTCTTTGCTTGTGGCTATTTCAAGAGGAAACAAACCACAAAGACAGAACTTAGAACTACTTTATTTTGTCAAGTTTCAAGGAGCTAGTACAAACCGTGTTTGATTTAGACTTAAAAAACACATCTATCTGTATAGGAGGAAATAGAGTGAAACCTAAAAATTCAAACTGTTACTGGTAACGAACGCTTCATCCTAGAAGAGTGAAAATTGGGCAGCTAAGTGGACTTAGTGAACTGATCATTACCACAGAGATCATCAAGGTCGGATGAAAAAAAATTTGCCGAGTATTCAGAAAACCAGTAGTATTTTGGAAGCTTGGAACACCTTTCCAATAAAGGTGTTTTACGCAGTGTTTGCTTGTGGCTATTTCAAGAGGAAACAAACCACAAAGACAGAACTTAGAACTACTTTATTTTGTCAAGTTTCAAGGAGCTAGCACAAACCGTGTTTGATTTAGACTTAAAAAACACATCTATCTGTATAGGAGGAAATAGAGTGAAACCTAAAAATTCAAACTGTTACTGGTAACGAACGCTTCATCCTAGAAGAGTGAAAATTGGGCAGCTAAGTGGACTTAATGAACTGATCATTACCACAGAGATCATCAAGGTCGGATGAAAAAAATTTTGCCGAGTATTCAGAAAACCAGTAGTATTTTGGAAGCTTGGAACACCTTTCCAATAAAGGTGTTTTACGCAGTATTTGCTTGTGGGTATTTCAAGAGGAAACAAACCACAAAGAAAGAAATTAGAACTACTTTATTTTGTCAAGTTTCAAGGAGCTAGCACAAACCGTGTTTGATTTAGACTTAAAAAACACATCTATCTGTATAGGAGGAAATAGAGTGAAACCTAAAAATTCAAACTGTTACTGGTAACGAACGCTTCATCCTAGAAGAGTGAAAATTGGGCAGCTAAGTGGACTTAGTGAACTGATCATTACCACAGAGATCATCAAGGTCGGATGAAAAAAAATTTGCCGAGTATTCAGAAAACCAGTAGTATTTTGGAAGCTTGGAACACCTTTCCAATTAAGGTGTTTTACGCAGTCTTTGCTTGTGGCTATTTCAAGAGGAAACAAACCACAAAGACAGAACTTAGAACTACTTTATTTTGTCAAGTTTCATGGAGCTAGCACAAACCGTGTTTGGTTTAGACTTCCAAACACATCTATATATATAGGAGGAAATAGAGTGAAACCTAAAAACTCAAGCTGTTACTAGTAACGAACGCTTCATCCTAGAAGAGTGAATATTGGGCAGCTAAGTGGACTAAGTAAACTGATCATTACCACAGAGATCATCAAGGTCGGATGAAAAAAAATTTTGCTGAGTATTCAGAAAACCAGTAGTTTTTGGAAGCTTGGCACACCTTTCCAATGAAGGTGTTTTACGCAGTCTTTGCTTGTGGCTATTTCAAGAGGGAACAAACCACAAAGACAGAACTTAGAACTACTTTATTTTGTCCAGTTTCAAGGAGCTAGCACATACCGTGTTTGATTTAGACTTAAAAAACACATCTATCTGTATAGGAGGAAATAGAGTGAAACCTAAAAATTCAAACTGTTACTGGTAACGAATGCTTCATCCTAGAAGAGTGAAAATTGGGCAGCTAAGTGGACTTAGTGAACTGATCATTACCACAGAGTTCATCAAGTTCGGATGAAAAAAAATTTGCCGAGTATTCAGAAAACCAGTAGTATTTTGGAAGCTTGGAACACCTTTCCAATGAATGTGTTTTACGCAGTCTTTGCTTGTGGCTATTTCAAGAGGAAACAAACCACAAAAACAGAACTTAGAACTACTTTATTTTGTCAAGTTTCAAGGAGCTAGCACAAACCGTGTTTGATTTAGACTTAAAAAACACATCTATCTGTATAGGAGGAAATAGAGTGAAACCTAAAAATTCAAACTGTTACTGGTAACGAATGCTTCATCCTAGAAGAGTGAAAGTTGGGCAGCTAAGTGGACTTAGTGAACTGATCATTACCACAGAGATCATCAAGGTCGGATGAAAAAAAATTTGCCGAGTATTCAGAAAACCAGTAGTATTTTGGAAGCTTGGAACACCTTTCCAATGAATGTGTTTTACGCAGTCTTTGCTTGTGGCTATTTCAAGAGGAAACAAACCACAAAGACAGAATTTAGAACTACTTTATTTTGTCAAGTTTCAAGGAGCTAGCACAAACCGTGTTTGATTTAGACTTAAAAAACACATCTATCTGTATAGGAGGAAATAGAGTGAAACCTAAAAATTCAAACTGTTACTGGTAACGAACGCTTCATCCTAGAAGAGTGAAAATTGGGCAGCTAAGTGGACTTAGTGAACTGATCATTACCACAGAGATCATCAAGGTCGGATGAAAAAAATTTTGCCGATTATTCCGAAAACCAGTAGTTTTTTAGAAGCTTGGCACACCTTTCCAATGAAGGTGTTTTACCCAGTCTTTGCTTGTGGCTATTTCAAGAGGAAACAAACCACAAAGACAGAACTTAGAACTACTTTATTTTGTCAAGTTTCAAGGAGCTAGCACAAAGCGTGTTTGATTTAGACTTAAAAAACACATCTATCTGTATAGTAGGAAATAGAGTGAAACCTAAAAATTCAAACTGTTACTGGTAACGAACGCTTCATCCTAGAAGAGTGAAAATTGGGCAGCTAAGTGGACTTAGTGAACTGATCATTACCACAGAGATCATCAAGGTCGGATGAAAAAAATTTTGCCGATTATTCCGAAAACCAGTAGTTTTTTAGAAGCTTGGCACACCTTTCCAATGAAGGTGTTTTACCCAGTCTTCGCTTGTGGCTATTTCAAGAGGAAACAAACCACAAAGACAGAACTTAGAACTACTTTATTTTGTCAAGTTTCATGGAGCTAGCACAAACCGTGTTTGGTTTAGACTTCCAAACACATCTATATATATAGGAGGAAATAGAGTGAAACCTAAAAACTCAAGCTGTTACTAGTAACGAACGCTTCATCCTAGAAGAGTGAATATTGGGCAGCTAAGTGGACTAAGTAAACTGATCATTACCACAGAGATGATCAAGGTCGGATGAAAAAAAAATTTTGCTGAGTATTCAGAAAACCAGTAGTTTTTGGAAGCTTCGCACACCTTTCCAATGAAGGTGTTTTACGCAGTCTTTGCTTGTGGCTATTTCAAGAGGGAACAAACCACAAAGACAGAACTTAGAACTACTTTATTTTGTCCAGTTTCAAGGAGCTAGCACATACCGTGTTTGATTTAGACTTAAAAAACACATCTATCTGTATAGGAGGAAATAGAGTGAAACCTAAAAATTCAAACTGTTACTGGTAACGAATGCTTCATCCTAGAAGAGTGAAAATTGGGCAGCTAAGTGGACTTTGTGAACTGATCATTACCACAGAGTTCATCAAGTTCGGATGAAAAAAAATTTGCCGAGTATTCAGAAAACCAGTAGTATTTTGGAAGCTTGGAACACCTTTCCAATGAATGTGTTTTACGCAGTCTTTGCTTGTGGCTATTTCAAGAGGAAACAAACCACAAAAACAGAACTTAGAACTACTTTATTTTGTCAAGTTTCAAGGAGCTAGCACAAACCGTGTTTGATTTAGACTTAAAAAACACATCTATCTGTATAGGAGGAAATAGAGTGAAACCTAAAAATTCAAACTGTTACTGGTAACGAATGCTTCATCCTAGAAGAGTGAAAATTGGGCAGCTAAGTGGACTTAGTGAACTCATCAATACCACAGAGATCATCAAGGTCGGATGAAAAAAAATTTGCCGAGTATTCAGAAAACCAGTAGTATTTTGGAAGCTTGGCACACCTTTCCAATAAAGGTGTTTTACGCAGTCTTTGCTTGTGGCTATTTCAAGAGGAAACAAACCACAAAGACAGAACTTAGAACTACTTTGTTTTGTCAAGTTTCATGGAGCTAGCACAAACCGTGTTTGATTTAGACTTCCAAACACATCTATATATATAGGAGGAAATAGAGTGAAACCTAAAAACTCAAGCTGTTACTAGTAACGAACGCTTCATCCTAGAAGAGTGAATATTGGGCAGCTAAGTGGACTAAGTAAACTGATCATTACCACAGAGATCATCAAGGTCGGATGAAAAAAAATTTTGCCGAGTATTCAGAAAACCAGTAGTTTTTTGGAAGCTTGGCACACCTTTCCAATGAAGGTGTTTTACGCAGTCTTTGCTTGTGGCTATTTCAAGAGGGAACAAACCACAAAGACAGAACTTAGAACTACTTTATTTTGTCCAGTTTCAAGGAGCTAGCACAAACCGTGTTTGATTTAGACTTAAAAAACACATCTATCTGTATAGGAGGAAATAGAGTGAAACCTAAAAATTCAAACTGTTACTGGTAACGAACGCTTCATCCTAGAAGAGTGAAAATTGGGCAGCTAAGTGGACTTAGTGAACTGATCATTACCACAGAGATCATCAAGTTCGGATGAAAAAAAATTTGCCGAGTATTCAGAAAACCAGTAGTATTTTGGAAGCTTGGAACACCTTTTCAATGAATGTGTTTTACGCAGTCTGTGCTTGTGGCTATTTCAAGAGGAAACAAACCACAAAGACAGAACTTAGAACTACTTTATTTTCTCAAGTTTCAAGGAGCTAGCACAAAGCGTGTTTGATTTAGACTTAAAAAACACATCTATCTGTATAGTAGGAAATAGAGTGAAACCTAAAAATTCAAACTGTTACTGGTAACGAACGCTTCATCCTAGAAGAGTGAAAATTGGGCAGCTAAGTGGACTTAGTGAACTGATCATTACCACAGAGATCACCAAGGTCGGATGAAAAAAAAATTTGCCGAGTATTCAGAAAACCAGTAGTATTTTGGAAGCTTGGAACACCTTTCCAATGAAGGTGTTTTACGCAGTGTTTGCTTGTGGCTATTTCAAGAGGAAACAAACCACAAAGACAGAACTTAGAACTACTTTATTTTGTCAAGTTTCAAGGAGCTAGCACAAACCGTGTTTGATTTAGACTTAAAAAACACATCTATCTGTATAGGAGGAAATAGAGTGAAACCTAAAAATTCAAACTGTTACTGGTAACGAACGCTTCATCCTAGAAGAGTGAAAATTGGGCAGCTAAGTGGACTTAGTGAACTCATCAATACCACAGAGATCATCAAGGTCGGATGAAAAAAATTTGCCGAGTATTCAGAAAACCAGTAGTATTTTGGAAGCTTGGAACACCTTTCCAATGAAGGTGTTTTACGCAGTCTTTGCTTGTGGCTATTTCAAGAGGAAACAAACCACAAAGACAGAACTTAGAACTACTTTATTTTGTCAAGTTTCAAGGAGCTAGCACAAACCGTGTTTGATTTAGACTTAAAAAACACATCTATCTGTATAGGAGGAAATAGAGTGAAACCTAAAAATTCAAACTGTTACTGGTAACGAACGCTTCATCCTAGAAGAGTGAAAATTGGGCAGCTAAGTGGACTTAGTGAACTGATCATTACCACAGAGATCATCAAGGTCGGATGAAAAAAAATTTGCCGAGTATTCAGAAAACCAGTAGTATTTTGGAAGCTTGGAACACCTTTCCAATGAAGGTGTTTTACGCAGTGTTTGCTTGTGGCTATTTCAAGAGAAAACAAGCCACAAAGACAGAACTTAGAACTACTTTATTTTGTCAAGTTTCAAGGAGCTAGCACAAACCGTGTTTGATTTAGACTTAAAAAACACATCTATCTGTATAGGAGGAAATAGAGTGAAACCTAAAATTTCAAACTGTTACTGCTAACGAACGCTTCATCCTAGAAGAGTGAAAATTGGGCAGCTAAGTGGACTTAGTGAACTGATCATTACCACAGAGATCATCAAGGTCGGATGAAAAAAAATTTGCCGAGTATTCAGAAAACCAGTAGTTTTTTGGAAGCTTGGCACACCTTTCCAATGAATGTGTTTTACGCAGTCTTTGCTTGTGCCTATTTGAAGAGGAAACAAACCACAAAGACAGAACTTAGAACTACTTTATTTTGTCAAGTTTCAAGGAGCTAGCACAAACCGTGTTTGATTTAGACTTCCAAACACATCTATATATATAGGATAAAAAAGAGTGAAACCTAAAAACTCAAACTGTTACTGGTAACGAATGCTTCATCCTAGAAGAGTGAATATTGGGCAGCTAAGTGGACTAAGTAAACTGATCATTACCACAGAGATCATCAAGGTCGGATGAAAAAAATTTTGCCGAGTATTCAGAAAACCAGTAGTTTTTTGGAAGCTTGGCACACCTTTCCAATGAAGGTGTTTTACGCAGTCTTTGCTTGTGGCTATTTCAAGAGGAAACAAACCACAAAGACAGAACTTAGAACTACTTTATTTTGTCCAGTTTCAAGGAGCTAGCACAAACCGTGTTTGATTTAGACTTAAAAAACACATCTATCTGTATAGGAGGAAATAGAGTGAAACCTAAAAATTCAAACTGTTACTGGTAATGAACGCTTCATCCTAGAAGAGTGAAAATTGGGCAGCTAAGTGGACTTAGTGAACTGATCATTACCACAGAGATCATCAAGGTCGGATGAAAAAAAATTTGCCGAGTATTCAGAAAACCAATAGTATTTTGGAAGCTTGGAACACCTTTCAAATGAATGTGTTTTACGCAGTCTTTGCTTGTGGCTATTTCAAGAGGAAACAAACCACAAAGACAGAACTTAGAACTACTTTATTTTGTCAAGTTTCAAGGAGCTAGCGCAAACCGTGTTTGATTTAGACTTAAAAAACACATCTATCTGTATAGGAGGAAATAGAGTGAAACCTAAAAATTCAAACTGTTACTGGTAACGAACGCTTCATCCTAGAAGAGTGAAAGTTGGGCAGCTAAGTGGACTTAGTGAACTGATCATTACCACAGAGATCATCAAGGTCGGATGAAAAAAAATTTGCCGAGTATTCAGAAAACCAGTAGTATTTTGGAAGCTTGGAACACCTTTCCAATGAATGTGTTTTACGCAGTCTTTGCTTGTGGCTATTTCAAGAGGAAACAAACCACAAAGACAGAACTTAGAACTACTTTATTTTGTCAAGTTTCAAGGAGCTAGCACAAACCGTGTTTGATTTATACTTAAAAAACACATCTATCTGTATAGGAGGAAATAGAGTGAAACCTAAAAATTCAAACTGTTACTGGTAACGAACGCTTCATCCTAGAAGAGTGAAATTTGGGCAGCTAAGTGGATTTAGTGAACTGATCATTACCACAGAGATCATCAAGGTTGGATGAAAAAAAATTTGCCGAGTATTCAGAAAACCAGTAGTATTTTGGAAGCTTGGAACACCTTTCCAATGAATGTGTTTTACGCAGTCTTTGCTTGTGGCTATTTCAAGAGGAAACAAACCACAAAGACAGAACTTAGAACTACTTTATTTTGTCAAGTTTCAAGGAGCTAGCACAAACCGTGTTTGATTTAGACTTAAAAAACACATCTATCTGTATAGGAGGAAATAGAGACAAACCTAAAAATTCAAACTGTTACTGGTAACGAACGCTTCATCCTAGAAGAGTGAAAATTGGGCAGCTAAGTGGACTTAGTGAACTGATCATTACCACAGAGATCATCAAGGTCGGATGAAAATAATTTGCCGAGTATTCAGAAAACCAGTAGTATTTTGGAAGCTTGGAACACCTTTCCAATAAAGGTGTTTTACGCAGTCTTTGCTTGTGGCTATTTCAAGAGGAAACAAACCACAAAGACAGAACTTAGAACTACTTTATTTTGTCAAGTTTCAAGGAGCTAGCCCAAACCGTGTTTGATTTAGACTTAAAAAACACATCTATCTGTATAGGAGGAAATAGAGTGAAACCTAAAAATTCACGCTGTTACTGGTAACGAACGCTTCATCCTAGAAGAGTGAAAATTGGGCAGCTAAGTGGACTTAGTGAACTGATCATTACCACAGAGATCATCAAGGTCGGATGAAAAAAATTTGCCGAATATTCAGAAAAACAGTAGTATTTTGGAAGCTTGGAACACCTTTCCAATAAAGGTGTTTTACGCAGTGTTTGCTTGTGGCTATTTCAAGAGGAAACAAACCACAAAGACAGAACTTAGAACTACTTTATTTTGTCAAGTTTCAAGGAGCTAGCACAAACCGTGTTTGATTTAGACTTAAAAAACACATCTATCAGTATAGGAGGAAATAGAGTGAAACCTAAAAATTCATACTGTTACTGGTAACGAACGCTTCATTCTAGAAGAGTGAAAATTGGGCAGCTAAGTGGACTTAGTGAACTGATCATTACCACAGAGATCATCAAGGTCGGATGAAAAAAAATTTGCCGAGTATTCAGAAAACCAGTAGTATTTTGGAAGCTAGGCACACCTTTCCAATAAAGGTGTTTTATGCAGTGTTTGCTTGTGGCTATTTCAAGAGGAAACAAACCACAAAGACAGAACTTAGAACTACTTTATTTTGTCAAGTTTCAAGGAGCTAGCACAAACCGTGTTTGATTTAGACTTAAAAAACACATCTATCTGTATAGGAGAAAATAGAGTGAAACTAAAAATTCAAACCGTTACTGGTAACGAACGCTTCATCCTAGAAGAGTGAAAGTTGGGCAGCTAAGTGGACTTAGTGAACTGATCATTACCACAGAGATCATCAAGGTCGGATGAAAAACAATTTGCCGAGTATTCAGAAAACCAGTAGTATTTTGGAAGCTTGGAACACCTTTCCAATGAATGTGTTTTACGCAGTGTTTGCTTGTGGCTATTTCAAGAGGAAACAAACCACAAAGACAGAACTTAGAACTACTTTATTTTGTCAAGTTTCATGGAGCTAGCACAAACCGTGTTTGATTTAGACTTAAAAAACACATCTATCTGTATAGGAGGAAATAGAGTGAAACCTAAAAATTCAAACTGTTACTGGTAACGAACGCTTCATCCTAGAAGAGTGAAAATTGGGCAGCTAAGTGGACTTAGTGAACTGATTATTACCACAGAGATCATCAAGGTCGGATGAAAAAAAATTTGCCGAGTATTCAGAAAACCAGTAGTATTTTTGAAGCTTGGCACACCTTTCCAATGAATGTGTTTTACGCAGTCTTTGCTTGTGGCTATTTCAAGAGGAAACAAATCACAAAGACAGAACTTAGAACTACTTTATTTTGTCAAGTTTCAAGGAGCTAGCACAAACCGTGTTTGATTTAGACTTAAAAAACACATCTATCTGTATAGGAGGAAATAGAGTGAAACCTAAAAATTCAAACTGTTACTGGTAACGAACGCTTCATCCTAGAAGAGTGAAAATTGGGCAGCTAAGTGGACTTAATGAACTGATCATTACCACAGAGATCATCAAGGTCGGATGAAAAAAAATTTGCCGAGTATTCAGAAAACCAGTAGTATTTTGGAAGCTTGGCACACCTTTCCAATAAAGGTGTTTTATGCAGGGTTTGCTTGTGGCTATTTTAAGAGGAAACAAACCACAAAGACAGAACTTAGAACTACTTTATTTTGTCAAGTTTCAAGGAGCTAGCACAAACCGTGTTTGATTTAGACTTAAAAAACACATCTATCTGTATAGGAGGAAATAGAGTGAAACCTAAAAATTCAAACCGTTACTGGTAACGAACGCTTCATCCTAGAAGAGTGAAAGTTGGGCAGCTAAGTGGACTTAGTGAACTGATCATTACCACAGAGATCATCAAGGTCGGATGAAAAAAAATTTGCCGAGTATTCAGAAAACCAGTAGTATTTTGGAAGCTTGGAACACCTTTCCAATAAAGGTGTTTTACGCAGTCTTTGCTTGTGGCTATTTCAAGAGGAAACAAACCACAAAGACAGAACTTAGAACTACTTTATTTTGTAAAGTTTCAAGGAGCTAGCACAAACCGTGTTTGATTTAGACTTAAAAAACACATCTATCTGTATAGGAGGAAATAGAGTGAAACCTAAAACTTCAAACTGTTACTGGTAACGAACGCTTCATCCTAGAAGAGTGAAAATTGGGCAGCTAAGTGGACTTAGTGAACTGATCATTACCACAGAGATCATCAAGGTCGGATGAAAAAAAATTTGCCGAGTATTCAGAAAACCAGTAGTATTTTGGAAGCTTGGCACACCTTTCCAATAAAGGTATTTTATGCAGTGTTTGCTTGTGGCTATTTCAAGAGGAAACAAACCACAAATACAGAACTTAGAACTACTTTATTTTGTGAAGTTTCAAGGAGCTAGCACAAACCGTGTTTGATTTAGACTTAAAAAACACATCTATCTGTATAGGAGGAAATAGAGTGAAACCTAAAAATTCAAACTGTTACTGGTAACGAACGCTTCATCCCAGAAGAGTGAAAGTTGGGCAGCTAAGTGGACTTAGTGAACTGATCATTACCACAGAGATCATCAAGGTCGGATGAAAAAAAATTTGCCGAGTATTCAGAAAACCAGTAGTATTTTGGAAGCTTGGCACACCTTTCCAATGAATGTGTTTTACGCAGTCTTTGCTTGTGGATATTTCAAGAGGAAACAAACCACAAAGACAGAACTTAGAACTACTTTATTTTGTCAAGTTTCAAGGAGCTAGCACAAACCGTGTTTGATTTAGACTTAAAAAACACATCTATCTGTATAGGAGGAAATAGAGTGAAACCTAAAAATTCAAACTGTTACTGGTAACGAACGCTTCATTCTAGAAGAGTGAAAATTGGGCAGCTAAGTGGACTTAGTGAACTGATCATTACCACAGAGATCATCAAGATCGGATGAATAAAAATTTGCCGAGTATTCAGAAAACCAGTAGTATTTTGGAAGCTTGGAACACCTTTCCAATAAAGGTGTTTTACGCAGTCTTTGCTTGTGGCTATTTCAAGAGGAAACAAACCACAAAGACAGAACTTAGAACTACTTTATTTTGTCAAGTTTCAAGGAGCTAGCACAAACCGTGTTTGATTTAGACTTAAAAAACACATCTATCTGTATAGGAGGAAATAGAGTGAAACCTAAAAATTCAAACTGTTACTGGTAACAAACGCTTCATCCTAGAAGAGTGAAAATTGGGCAGGTAAGTGGACTTAGTGAACTGATCATTACCACAGAGATCATCAAGGTCGGATGAAAAAAAATTTGCCGAGTATTCAGAAAACCAGTAGTATTTTGGAAGCTTGGAACACCTTTCCAATGAATGTGTTTTACGCAGTCTTTGCTTGTGGCTATTTCAAGAGGAAACAAACCACAAAGACAGAACTTAGAACTACTTTATTTTGTCTAGTTTCAAGGAGCTAGCACAAACCGTGTTTGATTTAGACTTAAAAAACACATCTATCTGTATAGGAGGAAATAGAGTGAAACCTAAAAATTCAAACTGTTACTGGTAACGAACGCTTCATCCTAGAAGAGTGAAAATTGGGCAGGTAAGTGGACTTAGTGAACTGATCATTACCACAGAGATCATCAAGGTCGGATAAAAAAAATTTGCCGAGTATTCAGAAAACCAGTAGTATTTTGGAAGCTTGGCACACCTTTCCAATGAATGTGTTTTACGCAGTCTTTGCTTGTGGCTATTTCAAGAGGAAACAAACCACAAAGACAGAACTTAGAACTACTTTATTTTGTCAAGTTTCAAGGAGCTAGCACAAACCGTGTTTGATTTAGACTTAAAAAACACATCTATCTGTATTGGAGGAAATAGAGTGAAACCTAAAACTGCAAACTGTTACTGGTAACGAACGCTTCATCCTAGAAGAGTGAAAATTGGGCAGGTAAGTGGACTTAGTGAACTGATCATTACCACAGAGATCATCAAGGTCGGATGAAAAAAAATTTGCCGAGTATTCAGAAAACCAGTAGTATTTTGGAAGCTTGGAACACCTTTCCAATTAAGGTGTTTTACGCAGTCTTTGCTTGTGGCTATTTCAAGAGAAAACAAACCACAAAGACAGAACTTAGAACTACTTTATTTTGTCAAGTTTCAAGGAGCTAGCACAAACCGTGTTTGATTTAGACTTAAAAAACACATCTATCTGTATAGGAGGAAATAGAGTGAAACCTAAAAATTCAAACTGTTACTGGTAGTGAACGCTTCATCCTAGAAGAGTGATAAATGGGCAGCTAAGTGGACTTAGTGAACTGATCATTACCACAGAGATCCTCAAGGTCGGATGAAAAAAAATTTGCCGAATATTCAGAAAACCAGTAGTATTTTGGAAGCTTGGAACACCTTTCCAATAAAGGTGTTTTACGCAGTCTTTGCTTGTGGCTATTTCAAGAGAAAACAAACCACAAAGACAGAACTTAGAACTACTTTATTTTGTCAAGTTTCAAGGAGCTAGCGCAAACCGTGTTTGATTTAGACTTAAAAAACACATCTATCTGTATAGGAGGAAATAGAGTGAAACCTAAAAATTCAAACTGTTACTGGTAACGAATGCTTCATCCTAGAAGAGTGAAAATTGGGCAGCTAAGTGGACTTAGTGAACTGATCATTACCACAGAGATCATCAAGGTCGGATGAAAAAAAATTTGCCGAGTATTCAGAAAACCAGTAGTATTTTGGAAGCTTGGAACACCTTTCCAATAAAGGTGTTTTACGCAGTGTTTGCTTCTGGCTAATTCAAGAGGAAACAAACCACAAACACAGAACTTAGAACTACTTTATTTTGTCAAGTTGCAAGGAGCTAGCACAAACCGTGTTTGATTTAGACTTAAAAAACACATCTATCTGTATAGGAGGAAATAGAGTGAAACCTAAAAATTCAAACCGTTACTGGTAACGAACGCTTCATTCTAGAAGAGTGAAAATTGGGCAGCTATGTGGACTTAGTGAACTGATCATTACCACAGAGATCATCAAAGTCGGATGAAAAAAAATTTGCCGAGTATTCAGAAAACCAGTAGTATTTTGGAAGCTTGGAACACCTTTCCAATAAAGGTGTTTTACGCAGTCTTTGCTTGTGGCTATTTCAAGAGAAAACAAACCACGAAAACACAACTTAGAACTACTTTATTTTGTCAAGTTTCAAGGAGCTAGCGCAAACCGTGTTTGATTTAGACTTAAAAAACACATCTATCTGTATAGGAGGAAATAGAGTGAAACCTAAAAATTCAAACTGTTACTGGTAACGAATGCTTCATCCTAGAAGAGTGAAAATTGGGCAGCTAAGTGGACTTAGTGAACTGATCATTACCACAAAGATCATCAAGGTCGGATGAAAAAAAATTTGCCGAGTATTCAGAAAACCAGTAGTATTTTGGAAGCTTGGAACACCTTTCCAATAAAGGTGTTTTACGCAGTGTTTGCTTGTGGCTAATTCAAGAGGAAACAAACCACAAACACAGAACTTAGAACTACTTTATTTTGTCAAGTTTCAAGGAGCTAGCACAAACCGTGTTTGATTTAGACTTAAAAAACACATCTATCTGTATAGGAGGAAATAGAGTGAAACCTAAAAATTCAAACCGTTACTGGTAACGAACGCTTCATCCTAGAAGAGTGAAAGTTGGGCAGCTAAGTGGACTTAGTGAACTGATCATTACCACAGAGATCATCAAGGTCGGATGAAAAAAATTTGCCGAGTATTCAGAAAACCAGTAGTATTTTGGAACTTGGAACACCTTTCCAATGAATGTGTTTTACGCAGTGTTTGCTTGTGGCTATTTCAAGAGGAAACAAACCACAAAGACAGAACTTAGAAATACTTTATTTTGTCAAGTTTCAAGGAGCTAGCACAAACCGTGTTTGATTTAGACTTAAAAAACACATCTATCTGTATAGGAGGAAATAGAGTGAAACCTAAAAATTCAAACTGTTACTGGTAACGAACGCTTCATTCTAGAAGAGTGAAAATTGGGCAGCTATGTGGACTTAGTGAACTGATCATTACCACAGAAATCATCAAGGTCGGATGAAAAAAAATTTGCCGAGTATTCAGAAAACCAGTAGTATTTTGGAAGCTTGGAACACCTTTCCAATAAAGGTGTTTTACGCAGTCTTTGCTTGTGGCTATTTCAACAGAAAACAAACCACAAAAACAGAACTTAGAACTACTTTATTTTGTCAAGTTTCAAGGAGCTAGCGCAAACCGTGTTTGATTTAGACTTAAAAAACACATCTATCTGTATAGGAGGAAATAGAGTGAAACCTAAAAATTCAAACTGTTACTGGTAACGAACGCTTCATCCTAGAAGAGTGAAAATTGGGCAGCTAAGTGGACTTAGTGAACTGATCATTACCACAGAGATCATCAAGGTCGGATGAAAAAAAATTTGCCGAGTATTCAGAAAACCAGTAGTATTTTGGAAGCTTGGAACACCTTTCCAATAAAGGTGTTTTACGCAGTCTTTGCTTGTGGCTATTTCAAGAGAAAACAAACCACAAAAACAGAACTTAGAACTACTTTATTTTGTCAAGTTTCAAGGAGCTAGCGCAAACCGTGTTTGATTTAGACTTAAAAAACACATCTATCTGTATAGGAGGAAATAGAGTGAAACCTAAAAATTCAAACTGTTACTGGTAACGAACGCTTCATCCTAGAAGAGTGAAAATTGGGCAGCTAAGTGGACTTAGTGAACTGATCATTACCACAGAGATCATCAAGGTCGGATGAAAAAAAATTTGCCGAGTATTCAGAAAACCAGTAGTATTTTGGAAGCTTGGCACACCTTTCCAATGAATGTGTTTTACGCAGTCTTTGCTTGTGGCTATTTCAAGAGGAAACAAACCACAAAGACAGAACTTAGAACTACTTTATTTTTTCAAGTTTCAAGGAGCTAGCACAAACTGTGTTTGATTTAGACTTAAAAAACCCATCTATCTGTATAGGAGGAAATAGAGTGAAACCTAAAACTTCAAACTGTTACTGGTAACGAACGCTTCATCCTAGAAGAGTGAAAATTGGGCAGCTAAGTGGACTTAGTGAACTCATCAATACCACAGAGATCATCAAGGTCGGATGAAAAAAAATTTGCCGAGTACTCAGAAAACCAGTAGTATTTTGGAAGCTTGGAACACCTTTCCAATAAAGGTGTTTTACGCAGTGTTTGCTTGTGGCTATTTCAAGAGGAAACAAACCACAAAGACAGAACTTAGAACTACTTTATTTTGTCAATTTTCAAGGAGCTAGCACAAACCGTGTTTGATTTAGACTTAAAAAACACATCTATCTGTATAGGAGGAAATAGAGTGAAACCTAAAAATTCAAACCGTTACTGGTAACGAACGCTTCATCCTAGAAGAGTGAAAGTTGGGCAGCTAAGTGGACTTAGTGAACTGATCTATACCACAGAGATCATCAAGGTCGGATGAAAAAAAATTTGCCGAGTATTCAGAAAACCAGTAGTATTTTGGAAGCTTGGAACACCTTTCCAATGAATGTGTTTTACGCAGTCTTTGCTTGTGGCTATTTCAAGAGGAAACAAACCACAAAGACAGAACTTAGAACTACTTTATTTTGTCAAGTTTCAAGGAGCTAGCACAAACTGTGTTTGATTTAGACTTAAAAAACACATCTATCTGTATAGGAGGAAATAGAGTGAAACCTAAAACTTCAAACTGTTACTGGTAATGAACGCTTCATTCTAGAAGAATGAAAATTGGGCAGCTAAGTGGACTTAGTGAACTGATCATTACCACAGAGATCATCAAGGTCGGATGAAAAAAAATTTGCCGAGTATTCAGAAAACCAGTAGTATTTTGGAAGCTTGGAACACCTTTCCAATAAAGGTGTTTTACGCAGTCTTTGCTTGTGGCTATTTCAAGAGGAAACAAACCACAAAGACAGAACTTAGAACTACTTTATTTTGTCAAGTTTCAAGGAGCTAGCACAAACCGTGTTTGATTTAGACTTAAAAAACACATCTATCTGTATAGGAGGAAATAGAGTGAAACCTAAAAATTCAAACTGTTACTGGTAACGAACGCTTCATCCTAGAAGAGTGAAAATTGGGCAGGTAAGTGGACTTAGTGAACTGATCATTACCACAGAGATCATCAAGGTCGGATGAAAAAAAATTTGCCGAGTATTCAGAAAACCAGTAGTATTTTGGAAGCTTGGCACACCTTTTCAATGAATGTGTTTTACGCACTCTTTGCTTGTGGCTATTTCAAGAGGAAACAAACCACAAAGACAGAACTTAGAACTACTTTATTTTGTCAAGTTTCAAGGAGCTAGCACAAACCGTGTTTGATTTAGACTTAAAAAACACATCTATCTGTATAGGAGGAAATAGAGTGAAACCTAAAAATTCAAACTGTTACTGGTAACGAACGCTTCATCCTAGAAGAGTGAAAATTGGGCAGGTAAGTGGACTTAGTGAACTGATCATTACCACAGAGATCATCAAGGTCGGATGAAAAAAAATTTGCCGAGTATTCAGAAAACCAGTAGTATTTTGGAAGCTTGGCACACCTTTCCAATGAATGTGTTTTACGCAGTCTTTGCTTGTGGCTATTTCAAGAGGAAAGAAACCACAAAGACAGAACTTAGAACTACTTTATTTTGTCAAGTTTCAAGGAGCTAGCACAAACCGTGTTTGATTTAGACTTAAAAAACACATCTATCTGTATAGGAGGAAATAGAGTGAAACCTAAAAATTCAAACTGTTACTGGTAACGAACGCTTCATCCTAGAAGAGTGAAAATTGGGCAGCTAAGTGGACTTAGTGAACTGATCATTACCACAGAGATCATCAAGGTCGGATGAAAAAAAATTTGCCGAGTATTCAGAAAACCCGTAGTATTTTGGAATCTTGGCACACCTTTCCAATAAAGGTGTTTTATGCAGTGTTTGCTTGTGGCTATTTCAAGAGGAAACAAACCACAAAGACAGAACTTAGAACTACTTTATTTTGTAAAATTTCAATGAGCTAGCACAAACCGTGTTTGATTTAGACTTAAAAAACACATCTATCTGTATAGGAGGAAATAGAGTGAAACCTAAAAATTCAAACTGTTACTGGTAACGAACGCTTCATCCTAGAAGAGTGAAAGTTGGGCAGCTAAGTGGACTTAGTGAACTGATCATTACCACAGAGATCATCAAGGTCGGATGAAAAAAAATTTGCCGAGTATTCAGAAAACCAGTAGTATTTTGGAAGCTTGGAACACCTTTCCAATAAAGGTGTTTTACGCAGTCTTTGCTTGTGGCTATTTCAAGAGGAAACAAACCACAAAGACAGAACTTAGAACTACTTTATTTTGTCAAGTTTCAAGGAGCTAGCACAAACCGTGTTTGATTTAGACTTAAAAAACACATCGATCTGTATAGGAGGAAATAGAGTGAAACCTAAAAATTCAAACTGTTACTGGTAACGAACGCTTCATCCTAGAAGAGTGAAAATTGGGCAGGTAAGTGGACTTAGTGAACTGATCATTACCACAGAGATCATCAAGGTCGGATGAAAAAAAATTTGCCGAGTATTCAGAAAACCAGTAGTATTTTGGAAGCTTGGCACACCTTTCCAATGAATGTGTTTTACGCACTCTTTGCTTGTGGCTATTTCAAGAGGAAACAAACCACAAAGACAGAACTTAGAACTACTTTATTTTGTCAAGTTTCAAGGAGCTAGCACAAACCGTGTTTGATTTAGACTTTAAAAACACATCTATCTGTATAGGAGGAAATAGAGTGAAACCTAAAAATTCAAACTGTTACTGGTAACGAACGCTTCATCCTAGAAGAGTGAAAATTGGGCAGGTAAGTCAACTTAGTGAACTGATCATTACCACAGAGATCATCAAGGTCGGATGAAAAAAAATTTGCCGAGTATTCAGAAAACCAGTAGTATTTTGGAAGCTTGGCACACCTTTCCAATGAATGTGTTTTACGCAGTCTTTGCTTGTGGCTATTTCAAGAGGAAAGAAACCACAAAGACAGAACTTAGAACTACTTTATTTTGTCAAGTTTCAAGGAGCTAGCACAAACCGTGTTTGATTTAGACTTAAAAAACACATCTATCTGTATAGGAGGAAATAGAGTGAAACCTAAAAATTAAAACTGTTACGGGTAACGAACGCTTCATCCTAGAAGAGTGAAAATTTGGCAGCTAAGTGGACTTAGTGAACTGATCATTACCACAGAGATCATCAAGGTTGGATGAAAAAAAATTTGCCGAGTATTGAGAAAACCAGTAGTATTTTGGAAGCTTGGAACACCTTTCCAATAAATGTGTTTTACGCAGTCTTTGCTTGTGGCTATTTCAAGAGGAAACAAACCACAAAGACAGAACTTAGAACTACTTTATTTTGTCAAGTTTCAAGGAGCTAGCACAAACCGTGTTTGATTTAGACTTAAAAAACACATCTATCTGTATAGGAGGAAATAGAGTGAAACCTAAAAATTCAAACTGTTACTGGTAACGAACGCTTCATCCTAGAAGAGTGAAAATTGGGCAGGTAAGTGGACTTAGTGAACTGATCATTACCACAGAGATCATCAAGGTCGGATGAAAAAAAATTTGCCGAGTATTCAGAAAACCAGTAGTATTTTGGAAGCTTGGAACACCTTTCCAATTAAGGTGTTTTACGCAGTCTTTGCTTGTGGCTATTTCAAGAGGAAACAAACCACAAAGACAGAACTTAGAACTACTTTATTTTGTCAAGTTTCAAGGGGCTAGCACAAACCGTGTTTGATTTAGACTTAAAAAACACATCTATCTGTATAGGAGGAAATAGAGTGAAACCTAAAAATTCAAACTGTTACTGGTAACGAACGCTTCATCCTAGAAGAGTGAAAATTGGGCAGCTAAGTGGACTTAGTGAACTGATCATTACCACAGAGATCATCAAGGTCGGATGAAAAAAAATTTGCCGAGTATTCAGAAAACCAGTAGTATTTTGGAAGTTTGGAACACCTTTCCAATGAATGTGTTTTATGCAGTCTTTGCTTGTGGCTATTTCAAGAGGAAACAAACCACAAAGACACAACTTAGAACTACTTTATTTTCTCAAGTTTCAAGGAGCTAGCACAAACCGTGTTTACTTTAGACTTAAAAAACACATCTATCTGTATAGGAGGAAATAGAGTGAAACCTAAAAATTCAAACTGTTACTGGTGACGAACGTTTCATCCTAGAAGAGTGAAAGTTGGGCAGCTAAGTGGACTTAGTGAACTGATCATTACCACAGAGATCATCAAGGTCGGATGAAAAAAAATTTGCCGAGTATTCAGAAAACCAGTAGTATTTTGGAAGCTTGGCACACCTTTCCAATGAATGTGTTTTACGCAGACTTTGCTTGTGGCTATTTCAAGAGCAAACAAACAACAAAGACAGAACTTAGAACTACTTTATTTTGTCAAGTTTCAAGGAGCTAGCACAAACCGTGTTTGATTTAGACTTAAGAAACACATCTATCTGTATAGGAGGAAATTGAGTGAAACCTAAAAATTCAAACTGTTACTGGTAACGAACGCTTCATCCTAGAAGAGTGAAAATTGGGCAGCTAAGTGGACTTAGTGAACTGATCATTACCACAGAGATCATCAAGGTCGGATGAAAAAAAATTTGCCGAGTATTCAGAAAACCAGTAGTATTTTGGAAGGTTGGAACACCTTTCCAATAAAGGTGTTTTACGCAGTGTTTGCTTGTGGCTATTTCAAGAGGAAACAAACCACAAAGACAGAACTTAGAACTACTTTATTTTGTCAAGTTTCAAGGAGCTAGCACAAACCGTGTTTGATTTAGACTTAAAAAACACATCTATCTGTATAGGAGGAAATAGAGTGAAACCTAAAAATTCAAACTGTTCCTGGTAACGAACGCTTCATCCTAGAAGAGTGAAAATTGGGCAGCTAAGTGGACTTAGTGAACTGATCATTACCACAGAGATCATCAAGGTCGGATGAAAAAAAATTTGCCGAGTATTCAGAAAACCAGTAGTATTTTGGAAACTTGGCACACCTTTCCAATGAAGGTGTTTTTCGCAGTGTTTGCTTGTGGCTATTTCAAGAGGAAACAAACCACAAAGACAGAACTTAGAACTACTTTATTTTGTCAAGTTTCAAGGAGCTAGCACAAACCGTGTTTGATTTAGACTTAAAAAACACATCTATCTGTATAGGAGGAAATAGAGTGAAACCTAAAAATTCAAACTGTTACTGGTAACGAACGCTTCATCCTAGAAGAGTGAAAATTGGGCAGCTAAGTGGACTTAGTGAACTGATCATTACCACAGAGATCATCAAGGTCGGATGAAAAAAAATTTGCCGAGTATTCAGAAAACCAGTAGTATTTTGGAAGCTTGGCACACCTTTCCAATGAATGTGTTTTACGCAGTCTTTGCTTGTGGCTATTTCAAGAGGAAACAAACCACAAAGACAGAACTTAGAACTACTTTATTTTGTCAAGTTTCAAGGAGCTAGCACAAACCGTGTTTGATTTAGACTTAAAAAACACATCTATCTGTATAGGAGGAAATAGAGTGAAACCTAAAAATTCAAACTGTTCCTGGTAACGAACGCTTCATCCTAGAAGAGTGAAAATTGGGCAGCTAAGTGGACTTAGTGAACTGATCATTACCACAGAGATCATCAAGGTCGGATGAAAAAAAATTTGCCGAGTATTCAGAAAACCAGTAGTATTTTGGAAGCTTGGCACACCTTTCCAATGAAGGTGTTTTACGCAGTGTTTGCTTGTGGCTATTTCAAGAGGAAACACACCACATAGACAGAACTTAGAACTACTTTATTTTGTCAAGTTTCAAGGAGCTAGCACAAACCGTGTTTGATTTAGACTTAAAAAACACATCTATCTGTATAGGAAAAAATAGAGTGAAACCTAAAAATTCAAACTGTTACTGGTAACGAACGCTTCATCCTAGAAGAGTGAAAGTTGGGCAGCTAAGTGGACTTAGTGAACTGATCATTACCACAGAGATCATCAAGGTCGGATGAAAAAAAATTTGCCGAGTATTCAGAAAACCAGTAGTATTTTGGAAGTTTGGAACACCTTTCCAATGAATGTGTTTTATGCAGTCTTTGCTTGTGGCTATTTCAAGAGGAAACAAACCACAAAGACACAACTTAGAACTACTTTATTTTCTCAAGTTTCAAGGAGCTAGCACAAACCGTGTTTACTTTAGACTTAAAAAACACATCTATCTGTATAGGAGGAAATAGAGTGAAACCTAAAAATTCAAACTGTTACTGGTAACGAACGCTTCATCCTAGAAGAGTGAAAGTTGGGCAGCTAAGTGGACTTAGTGAACTGATCATTACCACAGAGATCATCAAGGTCGGATGAAAAAAAATTTGCCGAGTATTCAGAAAACCAGTAGTATTTTGGAAGCTTGGAACACCTTTCCAATGAATGTGTTTTACGCAGTCTTTGCTTGTGGCTATTTCAAGAGGAAACAAACCACAAAGACAGAACTTAGAACTACTTTATTTTGTCAAGTTTCAAGGAGCTAGCACAAACCGTGTTTGATTTAGACTTAAAAAACTCATCTATCTGTATAGGAGGAAATAGAGTGAAACCTAAAAATTCAAACTGTTCCTGGTAACGAACGCTTCATCCTAGAAGAGTGAAAATTGGGCAGCTAAGTGGACTTAGTGAACTGATCATTACCACAGAGATCATCAAGGTCGGATGAAAAAAAATTTGCCGAGTATTCAGAAAACCAGTAGTATTTTGGAAGGTTGGAACACCTTTCCAATAAAGGTGTTTTACGCAGTGTTTGCTTGTGGCTATTTCAAGAGGAAACAAACCACAAAGACAGAACTTAGAACTACTTTATTTTGTCAAGTTTCAAGGAGCTAGCACAAACCGTGTTTGATTTAGACTTAAAAAACACATCTATCTGTATAGGAGGAAATAGAGTGAAACCTAAAAATTCAAACTGTTCCTGGTAACGAACGCTTCATCCTTGAAGAGTGAAAATTGGGCAGCTAAGTGGACTTAGTGAACTGATCATTACCACAGAGATCATCAAGGTCGGATGAAAAAAAATTTGCCGAGTATTCAGAAAACCAGTAGTATTTTGGAAACTTGGCACACCTTTCCAATGAAGGTGTTTTACGCAGTGTTTGCTTGTGGCTATTTCAAGAGGAAACAAACCACAAAGACAGAACTTAGAACTACTTTATTTTGACAAGTTTCAAGGAGCTAGCACAAACCGTGTTTGATTTAGACTTAAAAAACACATCTATCTGTATAGGAGGAAATAGAGTGAAACCTAAAAATTCAAACTGTTACTGGTAACGAACGCTTCATCCTAGAAGAGTGAAAGTTGGGCAGCTAAGTGGACTTAGTGAACTGATCATTACCACAGAGATCATCAAGGTCGGATGAAAAAAAATTTGCCGAGTATTCAGAAAACCAGTAGTATTTTGGAAGCTTGGAACACCTTTCCAATGAATGTGTTTTACGCAGTCTTTGCTTGTGGCTATTTCAAGAGGAAACAAACCACAAAGACAGAACTTAGAACTACTTTATTTTGTCAAGTTTCAAGGAGCTAGCACAAACCGTGTTTGATTTAGACTTAAAAAACTCATCTATCTGTATAGGAGGAAATAGAGTGAAACCTAAAAATTCAAACTGTTCCTGGTAACGAACGCTTCATCCTAGAAGAGTGAAAATTGGGCAGCTAAGTGGACTTAGTGAACTGATCATTACCACAGAGATCATCAAGGTCGGATGAAAAAAAATTTGCCGAGTATTCAGAAAACCAGTAGTATTTTGGAAGGTTGGAACACCTTTCCAATAAAGGTGTTTTACGCAGTGTTTGCTTGTGGCTATTTCAAGAGGAAACAAACCACAAAGACAGAACTTAGAACTACTTTATTTTGTCAAGTTTCAAGGAGCTAGCACAAACCGTGTTTGATTTAGACTTAAAAAACACATCTATCTGTATAGGAGGAAATAGAGTGAAACCTAAAAATTCAAACTGTTACTGGTAACGAACGCTTCATCCTAGAAGAGTGAAAGTTGGGCAGCTAAGTGGACTTAGTGAACTGATCATTACCACAGAGATCATCAAGGTCGGATGAAAAAAAATTTGCCGAGTATTCAGAAAACCAGTAGTATTTTGGAAGTTTGGAACACCTTTCCAATGAATGTGTTTTATGCAGTCTTTGCTTGTGGCTATTTCAAGAGGAAACAAACCACAAAGACAGAACTTAGAACTACTTTATTTTCTCAAGTTTCAAGGAGCTAGCACAAACCGTGTTTACTTTAGACTTAAAAAACACATCTATCTGTATAGGAGGAAATAGAGTGAAACCTAAAAATTCAAACTGTTACTGGTAACGAACGCTTCATCCTAGAAGAGTGAAAGTTGGGCAGCTAAGTGGACTTAGTGAACTGATCATTACCACAGAGATCATCAAGGTCGGATGAAAAAAAATTTGCCGAGTATTCAGAAAACCAGTAGTATTTTGGAAGCTTGGAACACCTTTCCAATGAATGTGTTTTACGCAGTCTTTGCTTGTGGCTATTTCAAGAGGAAACAAACCACAAAGACAGAACTTAGAACTACTTTATTTTGTCAAGTTTCAAGGAGCTAGCACAAACCGTGTTTGATTTAGACTTAAAAAACTCATCTATCTGTATAGGAGGAAATAGAGTGAAACCTAAAAATTCAAACTGTTCCTGGTAACGAACGCTTCATCCTAGAAGAGTGAAAATTGGGCAGCTAAGTGGACTTAGTGAACTGATCATTACCACAGAGATCATCAAGGTCGGATGAAAAAAAATTTGCCGAGTATTCAGAAAACCAGTAGTATTTTGGAAGGTTGGAACACCTTTCCAATAAAGGTGTTTTACGCAGTGTTTGCTTGTGGCTATTTCAAGAGGAAACAAACCACAAAGACAGAACTTAGAACTACTTTATTTTGTCAAGTTTCAAGGAGCTAGCACAAACCGTGTTTGATTTAGACTTAAAAAACACATCTATCTGTATAGGAGGAAATAGAGTGAAACCTAAAAATTCAAACTGTTACTGGTAACGAACGCTTCATCCTAGAAGAGTGAAAATTGGGCAGCTAAGTGGACTTAGTGAACTGATCATTACCACAGAGATCATCAAGGTCGGATGAAAAAAAATTTGCCGAGTATTCAGAAAACCAGTAGTATTTTGGAAGCTTGGCACACCTTTCCAATGAAGGTGTTTTACGCAGTGTTTGCTTGTGGCTATTTCAAGAGGAAACAAACCACAAAGACAGAACTTAGAACTACTTTATTTTGTCCAGTTTCAAGGAGCTAGCACAAACCGTGTTTGATTTAGACTTAAAAAACACATCTATCTGTATAGGAGGAAATAGAGTGAAACCTAAAAATTCAAACTGTTACTGGTAACGAACGCTTCATCCTAGAAGAGTGAAAATTGGGCAGCTAAGTGGACTTAGTGAACTGATCATTACCACAGAGATCATCAAGGTCGGATGAAAAAAAATTTGCCGAGTATTCAGAAAACCAGTAGTATTTTGGAAGCTTGGCACACCTTTCCAATGAATGTGTTTTACGCAGTCTTTGCTTGTGGCTATTTCAAGAGGAAACAAACCACAAAGACAGAACTTAGAACTACTTTATTTTCTCAAGTTTCAAGGAGCTAGCACAAACCGTGTTTGATTTAGACTTAAAAAACACATCTATCTGTATAGGACGAAATAGAGTGAAACCTAAAAATTCAAACTGTTACTGGTAACGAACGCTTCATCCTAGAAGAGTGAAAATTGGGCAGCTAAGTGGACTTAGTGAACTGATCATTACCACAGAGATCATCAAGGTCGGATGAAAAAACATTTGCCGAGTATTCAGAAAACCAGTAGTATTTTGGAAGCTTGGCACACCTTTCCAATAAAGGTGTTTTACACAGTGTTTGCTTGTGGCTATTTCAAGAGGAAACAAACCACAAAGACAGATCTTAGAACTACTTTATTTTGTCAAGTTTCAAGGAGCTAGCACAAACCGTGTTTGATTTAGACTTAAAAAACACATCTATCTGTATAGGAGGAAATAGAGTGAAACCTAAAAATTCAAACTGTTACTGGTAACGAACGCTTCATCCTAGAAGAGTGAAAGTTGGGCAGCTAAGTGGACTTAGTGAACTGATCATTACCACAGAGATCATCAAGGTCGGATGAAAAAAAATTTGCCGAGTATTCAGAAAACCAGTAGTATTTTGGAAGTTTGGAACACCTTTCCAATGAATGTGTTTTATGCAGTCTTTGCTTGTGGCTATTTCAAGAGGAAACAAACCACAAAGACAGAACTTAGAACTACTTTATTTTCTCAAGTTTCAAGGAGCTAGCACAAACCGTGTTTACTTTAGACTTAAAAAACACATCTATCTGTATAGGAGGAAATAGAGTGAAACCTAAAAATTCAAACTGTTACTGGTAACGAACGCTTCATCCTAGAAGAGTGAAAGTTGGGCAGCTAAGTGGACTTAGTGAACTGATCATTACCACAGAGATCATCAAGGTCGGATGAAAAAAAATTTGCCGAGTATTCAGAAAACCAGTAGTATTTTGGAAGCTTGGAACACCTTTCCAATGAATGTGTTTTACGCAGTCTTTGCTTGTGGCTATTTCAAGAGGAAACAAACCACAAAGACAGAACTTAGAACTACTTTATTTTGTCAAGTTTCAAGGAGCTAGCACAAACCGTGTTTGATTTAGACTTAAAAAACTCATCTATCTGTATAGGAGGAAATAGAGTGAAACCTAAAAATTCAAACTGTTCCTGGTAACGAACGCTTCATCCTAGAAGAGTGAAAATTGGGCAGCTAAGTGGACTTAGTGAACTGATCATTACCACAGAGATCATCAAGGTCGGATGAAAAAAAATTTGCCGAGTATTCAGAAAACCAGTAGTATTTTGGAAGGTTGGAACACCTTTCCAATAAAGGTGTTTTACGCAGTGTTTGCTTGTGGCTATTTCAAGAGGAAACAAACCACAAAGACAGAACTTAGAACTACTTTATTTTGTCAAGTTTCAAGGAGCTAGCACAAACCGTGTTTGATTTAGACTTAAAAAACACATCTATCTGTATAGGAGGAAATAGAGTGAAACCAAAAATTCAAACTGTTACTGGTAACGAACGCTTCATCCTAGAAGAGTGAAAGTTGGGCAGCTAAGTGGACTTAGTGAACTGATCATTACCACAGAGATCATCAAGGTCGGATGAAAAAAAATTTGCCGAGTATTCAGAAAACCAGTAGTATTTTGGAAGTTTGGAACACCTTTCCAATGAATGTGTTTTATGCAGTCTTTGCTTGTGGCTATTTCAAGAGGAAACAAACCACAAAGACAGAACTTAGAACTACTTTATTTTCTCAAGTTTCAAGGAGCTAGCACAAACCGTGTTTACTTTAGACTTAAAAAACACATCTATCTGTATAGGAGGAAATAGAGTGAAACCTAAAAATTCAAACTGTTACTGGTAACGAACGCTTCATCCTAGAAGAGTGAAAGTTGGGCAGCTAAGTGGACTTAGTGAACTGATCATTACCACAGAGATCATCAAGGTCGGATGAAAAAAAATTTGCCGAGTATTCAGAAAACCAGTAGTATTTTGGAAGCTTGGAACACCTTTCCAATGAATGTGTTTTACGCAGTCTTTGCTTGTGGCTATTTCAAGAGGAAACAAACCACAAAGACAGAACTTAGAACTACTTTATTTTGTCAAGTTTCAAGGAGCTAGCACAAACCGTGTTTGATTTAGACTTAAAAAACTCATCTATCTGTATAGGAGGAAATAGAGTGAAACCTAAAAATTCAAACTGTTCCTGGTAACGAACGCTTCATCCTAGAAGAGTGAAAATTGGGCAGCTAAGTGGACTTAGTGAACTGATCATTACCACAGAGATCATCAAGGTCGGATGAAAAAAAATTTGCCGAGTATTCAGAAAACCAGTAGTATTTTGGAAGGTTGGAACACCTTTCCAATAAAGGTGTTTTACGCAGTGTTTGCTTGTGGCTATTTCAAGAGGAAACAAACCACAAAGACAGAACTTAGAACTACTTTATTTTGTCAAGTTTCAAGGAGCTAGCACAAACCGTGTTTGATTTAGACTTAAAAAACACATCTATCTGTATAGGAGGAAATAGAGTGAAACCTAAAAATTCAAACTGTTCCTGGTAACGAACGCTTCATCCTAGAAGAGTGAAAATTGGTCAGCTAAGTGGACTTAGTGAACTGATCATTACCACAGAGATCATCAAGGTCGGATGAAAAAAAATTTGCCGAGTATTCAGAAAACCAGTAGTATTTTGGAAGCTTGGCACACCTTTCCAATGAAGGTGTTTTACGCAGTGTTTGCTTGTGGCTATTTCAAGAGGAAACAAACCACAAAGACAGAACTTAGAACTACTTTATTTTGTCCAGTTTCAAGGAGCTAGCACAAACCGTGTTTGATTTAGACTTAAAAAACACATCTATCTGTATAGGAGGAAATAGAGTGAAACCTAAAAATTCAAACTGTTACTGGTAACGAACGCTTCATCCTAGAAGAGTGAAAATTGGGCAGCTAAGTGGACTTAGTGAACTGATCATTACCACAGAGATCATCAAGGTCGGATGAAAAAAAATTTGCCGAGTATTCAGAAAACCAGTAGTATTTTGGAAGCTTGGCACACCTTTCCAATGAATGTGTTTTACGCAGTCTTTGCTTGTGGCTATTTCAAGAGGAAACAAACCACAAAGACAGAACTTCGAACTACTTTATTTTGTCAAGTTTCAAGGAGCTAGCACAAACCGTGTTTGATTTAGACTTAAAAAACACATCTATCTGTATAGGACGAAATAGAGTGAAACCTAAAAATTCAAACTGTTACTGGTAACGAACGCTTCATCCTAGAAGAGTGAAAATTGGGCAGCTAAGTGGACTTAGTGAACTGATCATTACCACAGAGATCATCAAGGTCGGATGAAAAAACATTTGCCGAGTATTCAGAAAACCAGTAGTATTTTGGAAGCTTGGCACACCTTTCCAATAAAGGTGTTTTACACAGTGTTTGCTTGTGGCTATTTCAAGAGGAAACAAACCACAAAGACAGATCTTAGAACTACTTTATTTTGTCAAGTTTCAAGGAGCTAGCACAAACCGTGTTTGATTTAGACTTAAAAAACACATCTATCTGTATAGGAGGAAATAGAGTGAAACCTAAAAATTCAAACTGTTACTGGTAACGAACGCTTCATCCTAGAAGAGTGAAAGTTGGGCAGCTAAGTGGACTTAGTGAACTGATCATTACCACAGAGATCATCAAGGTCGGATGAAAAAAAATTTGCCGAGTATTCAGAAAACCAGTAGTATTTTGGAAGTTTGGAACACCTTTCCAATGAATGTGTTTTATGCAGTCTTTGCTTGTGGCTATTTCAAGAGGAAACAAACCACAAAGACAGAACTTAGAACTACTTTATTTTCTCAAGTTTCAAGGAGCTAGCACAAACCGTGTTTACTTTAGACTTAAAAAACACATCTATCTGTATAGGAGGAAATAGAGTGAAACCTAAAAATTCAAACTGTTACTGGTAACGAACGCTTCATCCTAGAAGAGTGAAAATTGGGCAGCTAAGTGGACGTAGTGAACTGATCATTACCACAGAGATCATCAAGGTCGGATGAAAAAAAATTTGCCGAGTATTCAGAAAGCCAGTTGTATTTTGGAAGCTTGGCACACCTTTCCAATGAAGGTGTTTTACGCAGTGTTTGCTTGTGGCTATTTCAAGAGGAAACAAACCACAAAGACAGAACTTAGAACTACTTTATTTTGTCAAGTTTCAAGGAGCTAGCACAAACCGTGTTTGATTTAGACTTAAAAAACACATCTATCTGTATAGGAAAAAATAGAGTGAAACCTAAAAATTCAAACTGTTACTGGTAACGAACGCTTCATCCTAGAAGAGTGAAAATTGGGCAGCTAAGTGGACTTAGTGAACTGATCATTACCACAGAGATCATCAAGGTCGGATGAAAAAAAATTTGCCGAGTATTCAAAAAACCAGTAGTATTTTGGAAGCTTGGAACACCTTTCCAACGAATGTGTTTTACGCACTGTTTGCTTGTGGCTATTTCAAGAGGAAACAAACCACAAAGACAGAACTTAGAACTACTTTATTTTGTCAAGTTTCAAGGAGCTAGCACAAACCGTGTTTGATTTAGACTTAAAAAACTCATCTATCTGTATAGGAGGAAATAGAGTGAAACCTTAAAATTCAAACTGTTACTGGTAACAAACGCTTCATCCTAGAAGAGTGAAAATTGGGCAGCTAAGTGGACTTAGTGAACTGATCATTACCACAGAGATCATCAAGGTCGGATGAAAAAAAATTTGCCGAGTATTCAGAAAACCAGTAGTATTTTGGAAGCTTGGCACACCTTTCCAATGAAGGTGTTTTACGCAGTGTTTGCTTGTGGCTATTTCAAGAGGAAACACACCACAAAGACAGAACTTAGAACTACTTTATTTTGTCAAGTTTCAAGGAGCTAGCACAAACCGTGTTTGATTTAGACTTAAAAAACACATCGATCTGTATAGGAAAAAATAGAGTGAAACCTAAAAATTCAAACTGTTACTGGTAACGAACGCTTCATCCTAGAAGAGTGAAAATTGGGCAGGTAAGTGGACTTAGTGAACTGATCATTACCACAGAGATCATCAAGGTCGGATGAAAAAAAATTTGCCGAGTATTCAGAAAACCAGTAGTATTTTGGAAGTTTGGAACACCTTTCCAATGAATGTGTTTTACGCAGTCTTTGCTTGTGGCTATTTCAAGAGGAAACAAACCACAAAGACAGAACTTAGAACTACTTTATTTTCTCAAGTTTCAAGGAGCTAGCACAAACCGTGTTTGATTTACACTTAAAAAACACATCGATCTGTATAGGAAAAAATAGAGTGAAACCTAAAAATTCAAACTGTTACTGGTAACGAACGCTTCATCCTAGAAGAGTGAAAATTGGGCAGCTAAGTGGACTTAATGAACTGATCATTACCACAGAGATCATCAAGGTCGGATGAAAAAAAATTTGCCAGGTATTCAGAAAACCAGTAGAATTTTGGAAGCTTGGAACACCTTTCCAATGAATGTGTTTTACGCAGTCTTTGCTTGTGGCTATTTCAAGAGGAAACAAACCACAAAGACAGAACTTAGAACTACTTTATTTTGTCAAGTTTCATGGAGCTAGCACAAACCGTGTTTGATTTAGACTTCCAAACACATCTATATATATAGGAGGAAATAGAGTGAAACCTAAAACCTCAAGCTGTTACTGGTAACGAACGCTTCATCCTAGAAGAGTGAATATTGGGCAGCTAAGTGGACTAAGTAAACTGATCATTACCACAGAGATCATCAAGGTCGGATGAAAAAAAATTTTGCCGAGTATTCAGAAAACCAGTAGTTTTTTGGAAGCTTGGCACACCTTTCCAATGAAGGTGTTTTACGCAGTCTTTGCTTGTGGCTATTTCAAGAGGAAACAAACCACAAAGACAGAACTTAGAACTACTTTATTTTGTCCAGTTTCAAGGAGCTAGCACAAACCGTGTTTGATTTAGACTTAAAAAACACATCTATCTGTATAGGAGGAAATAGAGTGAAACCTAAAAATTCAAACTGTTACTGGTAACGAACGCTTCATCCTAGAAGAGTGAAAATTGGGCAGCTAAGTGGACTTAGTGAACTGATCATTACCACAGAGATCATCAAGGTCGGATGAAAAAAAATTTGCCGAGTATTCGGAAAACCAGTAGTATTTTGGAAGCTTGGAACACCTTTCCAATGAATGTGTTTTACGCAGTCTTTGCTTGTGGCTATTTCAAGAGGAAACAAACCACAAAGACAGAACTTAGAACTACTTTATTTTGTCTAGTTTCAAGGAGCTAGCACAAACCGTGTTTGATTTAGACTTAAAAAACACATCTATCTGTATAGGAGGAAATAGAGTGAAAACTAAAAATTCAAACTGTTACCGGTAACGAACGCTTCATCCTAGAAGAGTGAAAATTGGGCAGCTAAGTGGACTTAGTGAACTGATCATTACCACAGAGATCATCAAGGTCGGATGAAAAAAAATTTGCCGAGTATTCAGAAAACCAGTAGTATTTTGGAAGCTTGGAACACCTTTCCAATAAAGGTGTTTTACGCAGTGTTTGCTTGTGGCTATTTCAAGAGGAAACAAACCACAAAGACAGAACTTAGAACTACTTTATTTTGTCAAGTTTCAAGGAGCTAGCACAAACCGTGTTTGATTTAGACTTAAAAAACACATCTATCTGTATAGGAGGAAATAGAGTGAAACCTAAAAATTCAAACTGTTACTGGTAACGAACGCTTCATCCTAGAAGAGTGAAAATTGGGCAGCTAAGTGGACTTAGTGAACTGATCATTACCACAGAGATCATCAAGGTCGGATGAAAAAAAATTTGCCGAGTATTCAGAAAACCAGTAGTATTTTGGAAGCTTGGCACACCTTTCCAATGAAGGTGTTTTACGCAGTGTTTGCTTGTGGCTATTTCAAGAAGAAACACACCACAAAGACAGAACTTAGAACTACTTTATTTTGTCAAGTTTCAAGGAGCTAGCACAAACCGTGTTTGATTTAGACTTAAAAAACACATCTATCTGTATAGGAAAAAATAGAGTGAAACCTAAAAATTCAAACTGTTACTGGTAACGAACGCTTCATCCTAGAAGAGTGAAAATTGGGCAGCTAAGTGGACTTAGTGAACTGATCATTACCACAGAGATCATCAAGGTCGGAAGAAAAAAAAATTGCCGAGTATTCAGAAAACCAGTAGTTTTTTGAAGGCTTGGCACACCTTTCCAATGAATGTGTTTTACGCAGTCTTTGCTTGTGGCTATTTCAAGAGGAAACAAACCACAAAGACAGAACTTAGAACTACTTTATTTTGTCAAGTTTCATGGAGCTAGCACAAACCGTGTTTGATTTAGACTTCCAAACACATCTATATATATAGGAGGAAATAGAGTGAAACCTAAAAACTCAAGCTGTTACTGGTAACGAATGCTTCATCCTAGAAGAGTGAATATTGGGCAGCTAAGTGGACTAAGTAAACTGATCATTACCACAGAGATCATCAAGGTCGGATGAAAAAAAATTTTGCCGAGTATTCAGAAAACCAGTAGTTTTTTGGACGCTTGGCACACCTATCCAATGAAGGTGTTTTACGCAGTCTTTGCTTGTGGCTATTTCAAGAGGAAACAAACCACAAAGACAGAACTTAGAACTACTTTATTTTGTCCAGTTTCAAGGAGCTAGCACAAACCGTGTTTTATTTAGACTTAAAAAACACATCTATCTGTATAGGAGGAAATAGAGTGAAACCTAAAAATTCAAACTGTTACTGGTAACGAACGCTTCATCCTAGAAGAGTGAAAATTGGGCAGCTAAGTGGACTTAGTGAACTGATCATTACCACAGAGATCATCAAGGTCGGATGAAAAAAATAATTTGGCGAGTATTCAGAAAACCAGTAGTATTTTGGAAGCTTGGAACACCTTTCCAATGAATGTGTTTTTCGCAGTCTTTGCTTGTGGCTATTTCAAGAGGAAACAAACCACATAGACAGAACTTAGAACTACTTTATTTTGTCAAGTTTCAAGGAGCTAGCACAAACCGTGTTTGATTTAGACTTAAAAAACACATCTATCTGTATAGGAGGAAATAGAGTGAAACCTAAAAATTCAAACTGTTACTGGTAACGAACGCTTCATCCTAGAAGAGTGAAAGTTGGGCAGCTAAGTGGACTTAGTGAACTGATCATTACCACAGAGATCATCAAGGTCGGATGAAAAAAAATTTGCCGAGTATTCAGAAAACCAGTAGTATTTTGGAAGCTTGGAACACCTTTCCAATGAATGTGTTTTACGCAGTCTTTGCTTGTGGCTATTTCAAGAGAAAACAAACCACAAAGACAGAACTTAGAACTACTTTATTTTGTCAAGTTTCAAGGAGCTAGCACAAACCGTGTTTGATTTAGACTTAAAAAACTCATCTATCTGTATAGGAGGAAATAGAGTGAAACCTAAAAATTCAAACTGTTCCTGGTAACGAACGCTTCATCCTAGAAGAGTGAAAATTGGGCAGCTAAGTGGACTTAGTGAACTGATCATTACCACAGAGATCATCAAGGTCGGATGAAAAAAAATTTGCCGAGTATTCAGAAAACCAGTAGTATTTTGGAAGGTTGGAACACCTTTCCAATAAAGGTGTTTTACGCAGTGTTTGCTTGTGGCTATTTCAAGAGGAAACAAACCACAAAGACAGAACTTAGAACTACTTTATTTTGTCAAGTTTCAAGGAGCTAGCACAAACCGTGTTTGATTTAGACTTAAAAAACACATCTATCTGTATAGGAGGAAATAGAGTGAAACCTAAAAATTCAAACTGTTACTGGTAACGAACGCTTCATCCTAGAAGAGTGAAAATTGGGCAGCTAAGTGGACTTAGTGAACTGATCATTACCACAGAGATCATCAAGGTCGGATGAAAAAAAATTTGCCGAGTATTCAGAAAACCAGTAGTATTTTGGAAGCTTGGCACACCTTTCCAATGAATGTGTTTTACGCAGTCTTTGCTTGTGGCTATTTCAAGAGGAAACAAACCACAAAGACAGAACTTAGAACTACTTTATTTTGTCCAGTTTCAAGGAGCTAGCACAAACCGTGTTTGATTTAGACTTAAAAAACACATCTATCTGTATAGGAGGAAATAGAGTGAAACCTAAAAATTCAAACTGTTACTGGTAACGAACGCTTCATCCTAGAAGAGTGAAAATTGGGCAGCTAAGTGGACTTAGTGAACTGATCATTACCACAGAGATCATCAAGGTCGGATGAAAAAAAATTTGCCGAGTATTCAGAAAACCAGTAGTATTTTGGAAGCTTGGCACACCTTTCCAATGAATGTGTTTTACGCAGTCTTTGCTTGTGGCTATTTCAAGAGGAAACAAACCACAACGACAGAACTTCGAACTACTTTATTTTGTCAAGTTTCAAGGAGCTAGCACAAACCGTGTTTGATTTAGACTTAAAAAACTCATCTATCTGTATAGGACGAAATAGAGTGAAACCTAAAAATTCAAACTGTTACTGGTAACGAACGCTTCATCCTAGAAGAGTGAAAATTGGGCAGCTAAGTGGACTTAGTGAACTGATCATTACCACAGAGATCATCAAGGTCGGATGAAAAAACATTTGCCGAGTATTAAGAAAACCAGTAGTATTTTGGAAGCTTGGCACACCTTTCCAATAAAGGTGTTTTACACAGTGTTTGCTTGTGGCTATTTCAAGAGGAAACAAACCACAAAGACAGATCTTAGAACTACTTTATTTTGTCAAGTTTCAAGGAGCTAGCACAAACCGTGTTTGATTTAGACTTAAAAAACACATCTATCTGTATAGGAGGAAATAGAGTGAAACCTAAAAATTCAAACTGTTACTGGTAACGAACGCTTCATCCTAGAAGAGTGAAAGTTGGGCAGCTAAGTGGACTTAGTGAACTACTCATTACCACAGAGATCATCAAGGTCGGATGAAAAAAAATTTGCCGAGTATTCAGAAAACCAGTAGTATTTGGAATCTTGGCACACCATTCCAATAAATGTGTTTTACGCAGTCTTTGCTTGTGGCTATTTCAAGAGGAAACAAACCACAAAGACAGAACTTAGAACTACTTTATTTTGTCAAGTTTCAAGGAGCTAGCACAAACCGTGTTTGATTTAGACTTAAAAAACACATCTATCTGTATAGGAGGAAATAGAGTGAAACCTAAAAATTCAAACTGTTACTGGTAACGAACGCTTCATCCTAGAAGCGTGAAAATTGGGCAGCTAAGTGGACTTAGTGAACTGATCATTACCACAGAGATCATCAAGGTCGGATGAAAAAAAATTTGCCGAGTATTCAGAAAACCAGTAGTATTTTGGAAGCTTGGAACACCTTTCCAATAAAGGTGTTTTACGCAGTGTTTGCTTGTGGCTATTTCAAGAGGAAACAAACCACAAAGACAGAACTTAGAACTACTTTATTTTGTCAAGTTTCAAGGAGCTAGCACAAACCGTGTTTGATTTAGACTTAAAAAACACATCTATCTGTATAGGAGGAAATAGAGTGAAACCTAAAAATTCAAACTGTTACTGGTAACGAACGCTTCATCCTAGAAGAGTGAAAATTGGGCAGCTAAGTGGACGTAGTGAACTGATCATTACCACAGAGATCATCAAGGTCGGATGAAAAAAAATTTGCCGAGTATTCAGAAAGCCAGTTGTATTTTGGAAGCTTGGCACACCTTTCCAATGAAGGTGTTTTACGCAGTGTTTGCTTGTGGCTATTTCAAGAGGAAACAAACCACAAAGACAGAACTTAGAACTACTTTATTTTGTCAAGTTTCAAGGAGCTAGCACAAACCGTGTTTGATTTAGACTTAAAAAACACATCTATCTGTATAGGAAAAAATAGAGTGAAACCTAAAAATTCAAACTGTTACTGGTAACGAACGCTTCATCCTAGAAGAGTGAAAATTGGGCAGCTAAGTGGACTTAGTGAACTGATCATTACCACAGAGATCATCAAGGTCGGATGAAAAAAAATTTGCCGAGTATTCAAAAAACCAGTAGTATTTTGGAAGCTTGGAACACCTTTCCAACGAATGTGTTTTACGCACTGTTTGCTTGTGGCTATTTCAAGAGGAAACAAACCACAAAGACAGAACTTAGAACTACTTTATTTTGTCAAGTTTCAAGGAGCTAGCACAAACCGTGTTTGATTTAGACTTAAAAAACACATCTATCTGTATAGGAGGAAATAGAGTGAAACCTTAAAATTCAAACTGTTACTGGTAACAAACGCTTCATCCTAGAAGAGTGAAAATTGGGCAGCTAAGTGGACTTAGTGAACTGATCATTACCACAGAGATCATCAAGGTCGGATGAAAAAAAATTTGCCGAGTATTCAGAAAACCAGTAGTATTTTGGAAGCTTGGCACACCTTTCCAATGAAGGTGTTTTACGCAGTGTTTGCTTGTGGCTATTTCAAGAGGAAACACACCACAAAGACAGAACTTAGAACTACTTTATTTTGTCAAGTTTCAAGGAGCTAGCACAAACCGTGTTTGATTTAGACTTAAAAAACACATCGATCTGTATAGGAAAAAATAGAGTGAAACCTAAAAATTCAAACTGTTACTGGTAACGAACGCTTCATCCTAGAAGAGTGAAAATTGGGCAGGTAAGTGGACTTAGTGAACTGATCATTACCACAGAGATCATCAAGGTCGGATGAAAAAAAATTTGCCGAGTATTCAGAAAACCAGTAGTATTTTGGAAGTTTGGAACACCTTTCCAATGAATGTGTTTTACGCAGTCTTTGCTTGTGGCTATTTCAAGAGGAAACAAACCACAAAGACAGAACTTAGAACTACTTTATTTTCTCAAGTTTCAAGGAGCTAGCACAAACCGTGTTTGATTTACACTTAAAAAACACATCGATCTGTATAGGAAAAAATAGAGTGAAACCTAAAAATTCAAACTGTTACTGGTAACGAACGCTTCATCCTAGAAGAGTGAAAATTGGGCAGCTAAGTGGACTTAATGAACTGATCATTACCACAGAGATCATCAAGGTCGGATGAAAAAAAATTTGCCGAGTATTCAGAAAAAAAGTAGTATTTTGGAAGCTTGGAACACCTTTCCAATAAAGGTGTTTTATGCAGTCTTTGCTTGTGGCTATTTCAAGAGGAAACAAACCACAAAGACAGAACTTAGAACTACTTTATTTTGTCAAGTTTCAAGGAGCTAGCACAAACCGTGTTTGATTTAGACTTAAAAAACACATCTATCTGTATAGGAGGAAATAGAGTGAAACCTAAAATTTCAAACTGTTACTGGTAATGAACGCTTCATCCTACAAGAGTGAAAATTGGGCAGGTAAGTGGACTTAGTGAACTGATCATTACCACAGAGATCATCAAGGTCGGATGAAAAAAAATTTGCCGAGTATTCAGAAAACCAGTAGTATTTTGGAAGCTTGGAACACCTTTCCAATTAAGGTGTTTTACGCAGTGTTTGCTTGTGGCTATTTCAAGAGGAAACAAACCACAAAGACAGAACTTAGAACTACTTTATTTTGTCAAGTTTCAAGGAGCTAGCACAAACCGTGTTTGATTTAGACTTAAAAAACACATCTATCTGTATAGGAGGAAATAGAGTGAAACCTAAAAATTCAAACTGTTACTGGTAACGAACGCTTCATCCTAGAAGAGTGAAAATTGGGCAGCTAAGTGGACTTAGTGAACTGATCATTACCACAGAGATCATCAAGGTCGGATGAAAAAAAATTTGCCAGGTATTCAGAAAACCAGTAGAATTTTGGAAGCTTGGAACACCTTTCCAATGAATGTGTTTTACGCAGTCTTTGCTTGTGGCTATTTCAAGAGGAAACAAACCACAAAGACAGAACTTAGAACTACTTTATTTTGTCAAGTTTCATGGAGCTAGCACAAACCGTGTTTGATTTAGACTTCCAAACACATCTATATATATAGGAGGAAATAGAGTGAAACCTAAAACCTCAAGCTGTTACTGGTAACGAACGCTTCATCCTAGAAGAGTGAATATTGGGCAGCTAAGTGGACTAAGTAAACTGATCATTACCACAGAGATCATCAAGGTCGGATGAAAAAAAATTTTGCCGAGTATTCAGAAAACCAGTAGTTTTTTGGAAGCTTGGCACACCTTTCCAATGAAGGTGTTTTACGCAGTCTTTGCTTGTGGCTATTTCAAGAGGAAACAAACCACAAAGACAGAACTTAGAACTACTTTATTTTGTCCAGTTTCAAGGAGCTAGCACAAACCGTGTTTGATTTAGACTTAAAAAACACATCTATCTGTATAGGAGGAAATAGAGTGAAACCTAAAAATTCAAACTGTTACTGGTAACGAACGCTTCATCCTAGAAGAGTGAAAATTGGGCAGCTAAGTGGACTTAGTGAACTGATCATTACCACAGAGATCATCAAGGTCGGATGAAAAAAAATTTGCCGAGTATTCGGAAAACCAGTAGTATTTTGGAAGCTTGGAACACCTTTCCAATGAATGTGTTTTACGCAGTCTTTGCTTGTGGCTATTTCAAGAGGAAACAAACCACAAAGACAGAACTTAGAACTACTTTATTTTGTCTAGTTTCAAGGAGCTAGCACAAACCGTGTTTGATTTAGACTTAAAAAACACATCTATCTGTATAGGAGGAAATAGAGTGAAAACTAAAAATTCAAACTGTTACCGGTAACGAACGCTTCATCCTAGAAGAGTGAAAATTGGGCAGCTAAGTGGACTTAGTGAACTGATCATTACCACAGAGATCATCAAGGTCGGATGAAAAAAAATTTGCCGAGTATTCAGAAAACCAGTAGTATTTTGGAAGCTTGGAACACCTTTCCAATAAAGGTGTTTTACGCAGTGTTTGCTTGTGGCTATTTCAAGAGGAAACAAACCACAAAGACAGAACTTAGAACTACTTTATTTTGTCAAGTTTCAAGGAGCTAGCACAAACCGTGTTTGATTTAGACTTAAAAAACACATCTATCTGTATAGGAGGAAATAGAGTGAAACCTAAAAATTCAAACTGTTACTGGTAACGAACGCTTCATCCTAGAAGAGTGAAAATTGGGCAGCTAAGTGGACTTAGTGAACTGATCATTACCACAGAGATCATCAAGGTCGGATGAAAAAAAATTTGCCGAGTATTCAGAAAACCAGTAGTATTTTGGAAGCTTGGCACACCTTTCCAATGAAGGTGTTTTACGCAGTGTTTGCTTGTGGCTATTTCAAGAAGAAACACACCACAAAGACAGAACTTAGAACTACTTTATTTTGTCAAGTTTCAAGGAGCTAGCACAAACCGTGTTTGATTTAGACTTAAAAAACACATCTATCTGTATAGGAAAAAATAGAGTGAAACCTAAAAATTCAAACTGTTACTGGTAACGAACGCTTCATCCTAGAAGAGTGAAAATTGGGCAGCTAAGTGGACTTAGTGAACTGATCATTACCACAGAGATCATCAAGGTCGGAAGAAAAAAAATTTGCCGAGTATTCAGAAAACCAGTAGTTTTTTGAAGGCTTGGCACACCTTTCCAATGAATGTGTTTTACGCAGTCTTTGCTTGTGGCTATTTCAAGAGGAAACAAACCACAAAGACAGAACTTAGAACTACTTTATTTTGTCAAGTTTCATGGAGCTAGCACAAACCGTGTTTGATTTAGACTTCCAAACACATCTATATATATAGGAGGAAATAGAGTGAAACCTAAAAACTCAAGCTGTTACTGGTAACGAACGCTTCATCCTAGAAGAGTGAATATTGGGCAGCTAAGTGGACTAAGTAAACTGATCATTACCACAGAGATCATCAAGGTCGGATGAAAAAAAATTTTGCCGAGTATTCAGAAAACCAGTAGTTTTTTGGACGCTTGGCACACCTATCCAATGAAGGTGTTTTACGCAGTCTTTGCTTGTGGCTATTTCAAGAGGAAACAAACCACAAAGACAGAACTTAGAACTACTTTATTTTGTCCAGTTTCAAGGAGCTAGCACAAACCGTGTTTTATTTAGACTTAAAAAACACATCTATCTGTATAGGAGGAAATAGAGTGAAACCTAAAAATTCAAACTGTTACTGGTAACGAACGCTTCATCCTAGAAGAGTGAAAATTGGGCAGCTAAGTGGACTTAGTGAACTGATCATTACCACAGAGATCATCAAGGTCGGATGAAAAAAATAATTTGCCGAGTATTCAGAAAACCAGTAGTATTTTGGAAGCTTGGAACACCTTTCCAATGAATGTGTTTTTCGCAGTCTTTGCTTGTGGCTATTTCAAGAGGAAACAAACCACATAGACAGAACTTAGAACTACTTTATTTTGTCAAGTTTCAAGGAGCTAGCACAAACCGTGTTTGATTTAGACTTAAAAAACACATCTATCTGTATAGGAGGAAATAGAGTGAAACCTAAAAATTCAAAGTATTACAGGTAACAAACGCTTCATCCTAGAAGAGTGAAAATTGGGCAGCTAAGTGGACTTAGTGAACTGATCATTACCACAGAGATCATCAAGGTCGGATGAAAAAAAAATTTGCCGAGTATTCAGAAAACCAGTAGTATTTTGGAAGCTTGGAACACCTTTCCAATAAAGGTGTTTTACGCAGTGTTTGCTTGTGGCTTTTTCAAGAGGAAACAAACCACAAAGACAGAACTTAGAACTACTTTATTTTGTCAAGTTGCAAGGAGCTAGCACAAACCGTGTTTGATTTAGACTTAAAAAACACATCTATCTGTATAGGAGGAAATAGAGTGAAACCTAAAAATTCAAACTGTTACTGGTAACGAACGCTTCATCCTAGAAGAGTGAAAATTGGGCAGCTAAGTGGACTTAGTGAACTGATCATTACCACAGAGATCATCAAGTTCGGATGAAAAAAAATTTGCCGAGTATTCAGAAAACCAGTAGTATTTTGGAAGCTTGGCACACCTTTCCAATGAATGTGTTTTTCGCAGTCCTTGCTTGTGGCTATTTCAAGAGGAAACAAACCACATAGACAGAACTTAGAACTACTTTATTTTGTCAAGTTTCAAGGAGCTAGCACAAACCGTGTTTGATTTAGACTTAAAAAACACATCTATCTGTATAGGAGGAAATAGAGTGAAACCTAAAAATTCAACCTGTTACTGGTAACGAACGCTTCATCCTAGAAGAGTGAAAATTGGGCAGCTAAGTGGACTTAGTGAACTGATCATTACCACAGAGATCATCAAGGTCGGATGAAAAAAAATTTGCCGAGTATTCAGAAAAAAAGTAGTATTTTGGAAACTTGGAACACCTTTCCAATAAAGGTGTTTTACGCAGTGTTTGCTTGTGGCGATTTCAAGAGGAAACAAACCACAAAGACAGAACTTAGAACTACTTTATTTTGTCAAGTTTCAAGGAGCTAGCACAAACCGTGTTTGATTTAGACTTAAAAAACACATCTATCTGTATAGGAGGAAATAGAGTGAAACCTAAAAATTCAAACTGTTACTGGTCACGAACGCTTCATCCTAGAAGAGTGAAAATTGGGCAGCTAAGTGGACTTAGTGAACTGATCATTACCACAGAGATCATCAAGGTCGGAAGAAAAAAAATTTGCCGAGTATTCAGAAAACCAGTAGTTTTTTGGAAGCTTGGCACACCTTTCCAATGAATGTGTTTTACGCAGTCTTTGCTTGTGGCTATTTCAAGAGGAAACAAACCACAAGGACAGAACTTAGAACTACTTTATTTTGTCAAGTTTCATGGAGCTAGCACAAACCGTGTTTGATTTAGACTTCCAAACACATCTGTATATATAGGAGGAAATAGAGTGAAACCTAAAAACTCAAGCTGTTACTGGTAACGAACGCTTCATCCTAGAAGAGTGAATATTGGGCAGCTAAGTGGACTAAGTAAACTGATCATTACCACAGAGATCATCAAATCGGATGGAAAAAAATTTTGCCGAGTATTCAGAAAACCAGTAGTTTTTTGGAAGCTTGGCACACCTTTCCAATGAAGGTGTTTTACGCAGTCTTTGCTTGTGGCTATTTCAAGAGGAAACAAACCACAAAGACAGAACTTAGAACTACTTTATTTTGTCAAGTTTCATGGAGCTAGCACAAACCGTGTTTGATTTAGACTTCCAAACACATCTATATATATAGGAGGAAATAGAGTGAAACCTAAAAACTCAAGCTGTTACTGGTAACGAACGCTTGATCCTAGAAGAGTAAATATTGGGCAGCTAAGTGGACTAAGTAAACTGATCATTACCACAGAGATCATCAAGGTCGGATGAAAAAAAATTTTGCCGAGTATTCAGAAAACCAGTAGTTTTTTGGAAGCTTGGCACACCTTTCCAATGAAGGTGTTTTACGCAGTCTTTGCTTGTGGCTATTTCAAGAGGAAACAAACCACAAAGACAGAACTTAGAACTACTTTATTTTGTCCAGTTTCAAGGAGCTAGCACAAACCGTGTTTGATTTAGACTTAAAAAACACATCTATCTGTATAGGAGGAAATAGAGTGAAACCTAAAAATTCAAACTGTTACTGGTAACGAACGCTTCATCCTAGAAGAGTGAAAATTGGGCAGCTAAGTGGACTTAGTGAACTGATCATTACCACAGAGATCATCAAGGTCGGATGAAAAAAAATTTGCCGAGTATTCAGAAAACCAGTAGTATTTTGGAAGCTTGGAACACCTTTCCAATGAATGTGTTTTACGCAGTCTTTGCTTGTGGCTATTTCAAGAGGAAACAAACCACAAAGACAGAACTTAGAACTACTTTATTTTGTCAAGTTTCAAGGAGCTAGCACAAACCGTGTTTGATTTAGACTTAAAAAACACATCTATCTGTATAGGAGGAAATAGAGTGAAACCTAAAAATTCAAACTGTTACTGGTAACGAACGCTTCATCCTAGAAGAGTGAAAATTGGGCAGCTAAGTGGACTTAGTGAACTGATCATTACCACAGAGATCATCAAGGTCGGATGAAAAAAAATTTGCCGAGTATTCAGAAAACCAGTAGTATTTTGGAAGCTTGGAACACCTTTCTAATGAATGTGTTTTACGCAGTCTTTGCTTGTGGCTATTTCAAGAGGAAACAAACCACAAAGACAGAACTTAGAACTACTTTATTTTGTCAAGTTTCATGGAGCTAGCACAAACCGTGTTTGATTTAGACTTCCAAACACATCTATATATATAGGAGGAAATAGAGTGAAACCTAAAAACTCAAGCTGTTACTGGTAACGAACGCTTCATCCTAGAAGAGTGAATATTGGGCAGCTAAGTGGACTAAGTAAACTGATCATTACCACAGAGATCATGAAGGTCGGATGAAAAAAAATTTTGCCGAGCATTCAGAAAACCAGTAGTTTTTTGGAAGCTTGGCACGCCTTTCCAATGAAGGTGTTTTAAGCAGTCTTTGCTTGTGGCTATTTCAAGAGGAAACAAACCACAAAGACAGAACTTAGAACTACTTTATTTTGTCAAGTTTCATGGAGCTACCACAAACCGTGTTTGATTTAGACTTCCAAACACATCTATATATATAGGAGGAAATAGAGTGAAACCTAAAAACTCAAGCTGTTACTGGTAACGAACGCTTCATCCTAGAAGAGGAAATATTGGGCAGCTAAGTGGACTAAGTAAACTGATCATTACCACAGAGATCATCAAGGTCGGATGAAAAAAAATTTTGCCGAGTATTCAGAAAACCAGTAGTTTTTTGGAAGCTTGGCACACCTTTCCAATGAAGGTGTTTTACGCAGTCTTTGCTTGTGGCTATTTCACGAGGAAACAAACCACAAAGACAGAACTTAGAACTACTTTATTTTGTCCAGTTTCAAGGAGCTAGCACAAACCGTGTTTGATTTAGACTTAAAAAACACATCTATCTGTATAGGAGGAAATAGAGTGAAACCTAAAAATTCAAACTGTTACTGGTAACGAACGCTTCATCCTAGAAGAGGAAATATTGGGCAGCTAAGTGGACTTAGTGAACTGATCATTACCACAGAGATCATCAAGGTCGGATGAAAAAAAATTTGCCGAGTATTCAGAAAACCAGTAGTATTTTGGAAGCTTGGAACACCTTTCCAATGAATGTGTTTTACGCAGTCTTTGCTTGTGGCTATTTCAAGAGGAAACAAACCACAAAGACAGAACTTAGAACTACTTTATTTTGTCAAGTTTCAAGGAGCTAGCACAAACCGTGTTTGATTTAGACTTAAAAAACACATCTATCTGTATAGGAGGAAATAGAGTGAAACCTAAAAATTCAAACTGTTACTGGTAACGAACGCTTCATCCTAGAAGAGTGAAAATTGGGCAGCTAAGTGGACTTAGTGAACTGATCATTACCACAGAGATCATCAAGGTCGGATGAAAAAAAAAATTGCCGAGTATTCAGTAAACCAGTAGTATTTTGGAAGCTTGGAACACCTTTCCAATAAAGGTGTTTTACGCAGTGTTTGCTTGTGGCTATTTCAAGAGGAAACAAACCACAAAGACAGAACTTAGAACTACTTTATTTTGTCAAGTTTCAAGGAGCTAGCACAAACCGTGTTTGATTTAGACTTAAAAAACACATCTATCTGTATAGGAGGAAATAGAGTGAAACCTAAAAATTCAAACTGTTACTGGTAACGAACGCTTCATCCTAGAAGAGTGAAAATTGGGCAGCTAAGTGGACTTAGTGAACTGATCATTACCACAGAGATCATCAAGGTCGGATGAAAAAAAATTAGCCGAGTATTCAGAAAACCAGTAGTATTTTGGAAGCTTGGAACACCTTTCCAATGAATGTGTTTTACGCAGTCTTTGCTTGTGGCTATTTCAAGAGGAAACAAACCACAAAGACAGAACTTAGAACTACTTTATTTTGTCAAGTTTCAAGGAGCTAGCACAAACCGTGTTTGATTTAGACTTAAAAAACACATCTATCTGTATAGGAGGAAATAGAGTGAAACCTAAAAATTCAAACTGTTACTGGTAACGAACGCTTCATCCTAGAAGAGTGAAAATTGGGCAGCTAAGTGGACTTAGTGAACTGATCATTACCACAGAGATCATCAAGGTCGGATGAAAAAAAATTTGCCGAGTATTCAGAAAACCAGTAGTATTTTGGAAGCTTGGAACACCTTTCCAATTAAGGTGTTTTACGCAGTCTTTGCTTGTGGCTCTTTCAAGAGGAAACAAACCACAAAGACAGAACTAGAACTACTTTATTTTGTCAAGTTTCAAGGAGCTAGCACAAACCGTGTTTGATTTAGACTTAAAAAACACATCTATCTGTATAGGAGGAAATAGAGTGAAACCTAAAACTTCAAACTGTTACTGGTAACGAACGCTTCATCCTAGAAGAGTGAAAATTGGGCAGCTAAGTGGACTTAGTGAACTGATCATTACCACAGAGATCATCAAGGTCGGATGAAAAAAAATTTGCCGAGTATTCAGAAAACCAGTAGTATTTTGGAAGCTTGGAACACCTTTCCAATGAATGTGTTTTACGCAGTCTTTGCTTGTGGCTATTTCAAGAGGAAACAAACCACAAAGACAGAACTTAGAACTACTTTATTTTGTCAAGTTTCATGGAGCTAGCACAAACCGTGTTTGATTTAGACTTAAAAAACACATCTATCTGTATAGGAAAAAATAGAGTGAAACCTAAAAATTCAAACTGTTACTGGTAACGAACGGTTCATCCTAGAAGAGTGAAAATTGGGCAGCAAAGTGGACTTACTGAACTGATCATTACCACAGAGATCATCAAGGTCGGATGAAAAAAAATTTGCCGAGTATTCAGAAAACCAGTAGTATTTTGGAAGCTTGGAACACCTTTCCAATAAAGGTGTTTTACGCAGTGTTTGCTTGTGGCTATTTCAAGAGGAAACAAACCACAAAGACAGAACTTCGAACTACTTTATTTTGTCAAGTTTCAAGGAGCTAGCACAAACCGTGTTTGATTTAGACTTAAAAAACACATCTATCTGTATAGGAGGAAATAGAGTGAAACCTAAAAATTCAAACTGTTACTGGTAACGAACGCTTCATCCTAGAAGAGTGAAAATTGGGCAGGTAAGTGGACTTAGTGAACTGATCATTACCACAGAGATCATCAAGGTCGGATGAGAAAAAATTTGCCGAGTATTCAGAAAACCAGTAGTATTTTGGAAGCTTGGAACACCTTTCCAATTAAGGTGTTTTACGCAGTCTTTGCTTGTGGCTATTTCAAGAGGAAACAAACCACAAAGACAGAACTAGAACTACTTTATTTTGTCAAGTTTCAAGGAGCTAGCACAAACCGTGTTTGATTTAGACTTAAAAAACACATCTATCTGTATAGGAGGAAATAGAGTGAAACCTAAAACTTCAAACTGTTACTGGTAACGAACGCTTCATCCTAGAAGAGTGAAAATTGGGCAGCTAAGTGGACTTAGTGAACTGATCATTACGACAGAGATCATCAAGGTCGGATGAAAAAAAATTTGCCGAGTATTCAGAAAACCAGTAGTATTTTGGAAGTTTGGAACACCTTACCAATGAATGTGTTTTACGCAGTCTTTTCTTGTGGCTATTTCAAGAGGAAACAAACCACAAAGACAGAACTTAGAAATACTTTATTTTGTCAAGTTTCAAGGAGCTAGCACAAACCGTGTTTGATTTAGACTTAAAAAACACATCTATCTGTATAGGAGGAAATAGAGTGAAACCTAAAAATTCAAACTGTTACTGGTAACGAACGCTTCATCCTAGAAGAGTGAAAATTGGGCAGCTAAGTGGACTTAGTGAACTGATCATTACCACAGAGATCATAAAGGTCGGATGAAAAAAAATTTGCCGAGTATTCAGAAAACCAGTAGTATTTTGGAATCTTGGCACACCTTTCCAATGAAGGTGTTTTACGCAGTGTTTGCTTGTGGCTATTTCAAGAGGAAACAAACCACAAAGACAGAACTTAGAACTACTTTATTTTGTCAAGTTTCAAGGAGCTAGCACAAACCGTGTTTGATTTAGACTTAAAAAACACATCTATCTGTATAGGAAAAAATAGAGTGAAACCTAAAAATTCAAACTGTTACTGGTAACGAACGGTTCATCCTAGAAGAGTGAAAATTGGGCAGCTAAGTGGACTTAGTGAACTGATCATTACCACAGAGATCATCAAGGTCGGATGAAAAAAAATTTGCCGAGTATTCAGAAAACCAGTAGTATTTTGGAAGTTTGGAACACCTTACCAATGAATGTGTTTTACGCAGTCTTTTCTTGTGGCTATTTCAAGAGGAAACAAACCACAAAGACAGAACTTAGAAATACTTTATTTTGTCAAGTTTCAAGGAGCTAGCACAAACCGTGTTTGATTTAGACTTAAAAAACACATCTATCTGTATATGAGGAAATAGAGTGAAACCTAAAAATTCAAACTGTTACTGGTAACGAACGCTTCATCCTAGAAGAGTGAAAATTGGGCAGGTAAGTGGACTCAGTGAACTGATCATTACCACAGAGATCATCAAGGTCGGATGAAAAAAAAATTTGCCGAGTATTCAGAAAACCAGTAGTATTTTGGAAGCTTGGAACACCTTTCCAATTAAGGTGTTTTACGCAGTCTTTGCTTGTGGCTATTTCAAGAGGAAACAAACCACAAAGACAGAACTAGAACTACTTTATTTTGTCAAGTTTCAAGGAGCTAGCACAAACCGTGTTTGATTTAGACTTAAAAAACACATCTATCTGTATAGGAGGAAATAGAGTGAAACCTAAAACTTCAAACTGTTACTGGTAACGAACGCTTCATCCTAGAAGAGTGAAAATTGGGCAGCTAAGTGGACTTAGTGAACTGATCATTACGACAGAGATCATCAAGGTCGGATGAAAAAAAATTTGCCGAGTATTCAGAAAACCAGTAGTATTTTGGAAGCTTGGAACACCTTTCCAATGAATGTGTTTTACGCAGTCTTTGCTTGTGGCTATTTCAAGAGGAAACAAACCACAAAGACAGAACTTAGAACTACTTTATTTTGTCAAGTTTCATGGAGCTAGCACAAACCGTGTTTGATTTAGACTTAAAAAACACATCTATCTGTATAGGAAAAAATAGAGTGAAACCTAAAAATTCAAACTGTTACTGGTAACGAACGGTTCATCCTAGAAGAGTGAAAATTGGGCAGCTAAGTGGACTTAGTGAACTGATCATTACCACAGAGATCATCAAGGTCGGATGAAAAAAAATTTGCCGAGTATTCAGAAAACCAGTAGTATTTTGGAAGTTTGGAACACCTTACCAATGAATGCGTTTTACGCAGTCTTTTCTTGTGGCTATTTCAAGAGGAAACAAACCACAAAGACAGAACTTAGAAATACTTTATTTTGTCAAGTTTCAAGGAGCTAGCACAAACCGTGTTTGATTTAGACTTAAAAAACACATCTATCTGTATAGGAGGAAATAGAGTGAAACCTAAAAATTCAAACTGTTACTGGTAACGAACGCTTCATCCTAGAAGAGTGAAAATTGGGCAGCTAAGTGGACTTAGTGAACTGATCATTACCACAGAGATCATAAAGGTCGGATGAAAAAAAATTTGCCGAGTATTCAGAAAACCAGTAGTATTTTGGAATCTTGGCACACCTTTCCAATGAAGGTGTTTTACGCAGTGTTTGCTTGTGGCTATTTCAAGAGGAAACAAACCACAAAGACAGAACTTAGAACTACTTTATTTTGTCAAGTTTCAAGGAGCTAGCACAAACCGTGTTTGATTTAGACTTAAAAAACACATCTATCTGTATAGGAAAAAATAGAGTGAAACCTAAAAATTCAAACTGTTACTGGTAACGAACGGTTCATCCTAGAAGAGTGAAAATTGGGCAGCTAAGTGGACTTAGTGAACTGATCATTACCACTGAGATCATCAAGGTCGGATGAAAAAAAATTTGCCGAGTATTCAGAAAACCAGTAGTATTTTGGAAGTTTGGAACACCTTACCAATGAATGTGTTTTACGCAGTCTTTTCTTGTGGCTATTTCAAGAGGAAACAAACCACAAAGACAGAACTTAGAAATACTTTATTTTGTCAAGTTTCAAGGAGCTAGCACAAACCGTGTTTGATTTAGACTTAAAAAACACATCTATCTGTATATGAGGAAATAGAGTGAAACCTAAAAATTCCAACTGTTACTGGTAACGAACGCTTCATCCTAGAAGAGTGAAAATTGGGCAGGTAAGTGGACTCAGTGAACTGATCATTACCACAGAGATCATCAAGGTCGGATGAAAAAAAAATTTGCCGAGTATTCAGAAAACCAGTTGTATTTTGGAAGCTTGGAACACCTTTCCAATTAAGGTGTTTTACGCAGTCTTTGCTTGTGGCTATTTCAAGAGGAAACAAACCACAAAGACAGAACTAGAACTACTTTATTTTGTCAAGTTTCAAGGAGCTAGCACAAACCGTGTTTGATTTAGACTTAAAAAACACATCTATCTGTATAGGAGGAAATAGAGTGAAACCTAAAACTTCAAACTGTTACTGGTAACGAACGCTTCATACTAGAAGAGTGAAAATTGGGCAGCTAAGTGGACTTAGTGAACTGATCATTACCACAGAGATCATCAAGGTCGGATGAAAAAAAATTTGCCGAGTATTCAGAAAACCAGTAGTATTTTGGAAGCTTGGAACACCTTTCCAATGAATGTGTTTTACGCAGTCTTTGCTTGTGGCTATTTCAAGAGGAAACAAACCACAAAGACAGAACTTAGAACTACTTTATTTTGTCAAGTTTCATGGAGCTAGCACAAACCGTGTTTGATTTAGACTTCCAAACACATCAATATATATAGGAGGAAATAGAGTGAAACCTAAAAACTCAAGCTGTTACTGGTAACGAACGCTTCATCCTAGAAGAGTGAATATTGGGCAGCTAAGTGGACTAAGTAAACTAATCATTACCACAGAGATCATCAAGGTCGGATGAAAAAAAATTTTGCCGAGTATTCAGAAAACCAGTAGTTTTTTGGAAGCTTGGCACACCTTTCCAATGAAGGTGTTTTACGCAGTCTTTGCTTGTGGCTATTTCAAGAGGAAACAAACCACAAAGACAGAACTTAGAACTACTTTATTTTGTCCAGTTTCAAGGAGCTAGCACAAACCGTGTTTGATTTAGACTTAAAAAACACATCTATCTGTATAGGAGGAAATAGAGTGAAACCTAAAAATTCAAACTGTTACTGGTAACGAACGCTTCATCCTAGAAGAGTGAAAATTGGGCAGCTAAGTGGACTTAGTGAACTGATCATTACCACAGAGATCATCAAGGTCGGATGAAAAAAATAATTTGCCGAGTATTCAGAAAACCAGTAGTATTTTGGAAGCTTGGAACACCTTTCCAATGAATGTGTTTTTCGCAGTCTTTGCTTGTGGCTATTTCAAGAGGAAACAAACCACAAAGACAGAACTTAGAACTACTTTATTTTGTCAAGTTTCAAGGAGCTAGCACAAACCGTGTTTGATTTAGACTTAAAAAACACATCTATCTGTATAGGAGGAAATAGAGTGAAACCTAAAAATTCAAACTGTTACTGGTAACGAACGCTTCATCCTAGAAGAGTGAAAATTGGGCAGCTAAGTGGACTTAGTGAACTGATCATTACCACAGAGATCATCAAGTTCGGATGAAAAAAAATTTGCCGAGTATTCAGAAAACCAGTAGTATTTTGGAAGCTTGGCACACCTTTCCAATGAAGGTGTTTTACGCAGTCTTTGCTTGTGGCTATTTCAAGAGGAAACAAACCACAAAGACAGAACTTAGAACTACTTTATTTTGTCCAGTTTCAAGGAGCTAGCACAAACCGTGTTTGATTTAGACTTAAAAAACACATCTATCTGTATAGGAGGAAATAGAGTGAAACCTAAAAATTCAAACTGTTACTGGTAACGAACGCGTCATCCTAGAAGAGTGAAAATTGGGCAGCTAAGTGGACTTAGTGAACTGATCATTACCACAGAGATCATCAAGGTCGGATGAAAAAAAATTTGCCGAGTATTCAGAAAACCAGTAGTATTTTGGAAGCTTGGAACACCTTTCCAATAAAGGTGTTTTACCCAGTGTTTGCTTGTGGCTATTTCAAGAGGAAACAAACCACAAAGACAGAACTTAGAACTACTTTATTTTGTCAAGTTTCAAGGAGCTAGCACAAACCGTGTTTGATTTAGACTTAAAAAACACATCTATCTGTATAGGAGGAAATAGAGTGAAACCTAAAAATTCAAACTGTTACTGGTAACGAACGCTTCATCCTAGAAGAGTGAAAATTGGGCAGCTAAGTGGACTTAGTGAACTGATCATTACCACAGAGATCATCAAGGTCGGATGAAAAAAAATTTGCCGAGTATTCAGAAAACCAGTAGTATTTTGGAAGCTTGGAACACCTTTCCAATGAATGTGTTTTACGCAGTCTTTGCTTGTGGCTATTTCAAGAGGAAACAAACCACAAAGACAGAACTTAGAACTACTTTATTTTGTCAAGTTTCATGGAGCTAGCACAAACCGTGTTTGATTTAGACTTCCAAACACATCTATATATATAGGAGGAAATAGAGTGAAACCTAAAAACTCAAGCTGTTACTGGTAACGAACGCTTCATCCTAGAAGAGTGAAAATTGGGCAGCTAAGTGGACTTAGTGAACTGATCATTACCACAGAGATCATAAAGGTCGGATGAAAAAAAATTTGCCGAGTATTCAGAAAACCAGTAGTATTTTGGAATCTTGGCACACCTTTCCAATGAAGGTGTTTTACGCAGTGTTTGCTTGTGGCTATTTCAAGAGGAAACAAACCACAAAGACAGAACTTAGAACTACTTTATTTTGTCAAGTTTCAAGGAGCTAGCACAAACCGTGTTTGATTTAGACTTAAAAAACACATCTATCTGTATAGGAAAAAATAGAGTGAAACCTAAAAATTCAAACTGTTACTGGTAACGAACGGTTCATCCTAGAAGAGTGAAAATTGGGCAGCTAAGTGGACTTAGTGAACTGATCATTACCACAGAGATCATCAAGGTCGGATGAAAAAAAATTTGCCGAGTATTCAGAAAACCAGTAGTATTTTGGAAGTTTGGAACACCTTACCAATGAATGTGTTTTACGCAGTCTTTTCTTGTGGCTATTTCAAGAGGAAACAAACCACAAAGACAGAACTTAGAAATACTTTATTTTGTCAAGTTTCAAGGAGCTAGCACAAACCGTGTTTGATTTAGACTTAAAAAACACATCTATCTGTATATGAGGAAATAGAGTGAAACCTAAAAATTCAAACTGTTACTGGTAACGAACGCTTCATCCTAGAAGAGTGAAAATTGGGCAGGTAAGTGGACTCAGTGAACTGATCATTACCACAGAGATCATCAAGGTCGGATGAAAAAAAAATTTGCCGAGTATTCAGAAAACCAGTAGTATTTTGGAAGCTTGGAACACCTTTCCAATTAAGGTGTTTTACGCAGTCTTTGCTTGTGGCTATTTCAAGAGGAAACAAACCACAAAGACAGAACTAGAACTACTTTATTTTGTCAAGTTTCAAGGAGCTAGCACAAACCGTGTTTGATTTAGACTTAAAAAACACATCTATCTGTATAGGAGGAAATAGAGTGAAACCTAAAACTTCAAACTGTTACTGGTAACGAACGCTTCATCCTAGAAGAGTGAAAATTGGGCAGCTAAGTGGACTTAGTGAACTGATCATTACCACAGAGATCATCAAGGTCGGATGAAAAAAAATTTGCCGAGTATTCAGAAAACCAGTAGTATTTTGGAAGCTTGGAACACCTTTCCAATGAATGTGTTTTACGCAGTCTTTGCTTGTGGCTATTTCAAGAGGAAACAAACCACAAAGACAGAACTTAGAACTACTTTATTTTGTCAAGTTTCATGGAGCTAGCACAAACCGTGTTTGATTTAGACTTAAAAAACACATCTATCTGTATAGGAAAAAATAGAGTGAAACCTAAAAATTCAAACTGTTACTGGTAACGAACGGTTCATCCTAGAAGAGTGAAAATTGGGCAGCTAAGTGGACTTAGTGAACTGATCATTACCACAGAGATCATCAAGGTCGGATGAAAAAAAATTTGCCGAGTATTCAGAAAACCAGTAGTATTTTGGAAGCTTGGAACACCTTTCCAATAAAGGTGTTTTACGCAGTGTTTGCTTGTGGCTATTTCAAGAGGAAACAAACCACAAAGACAGAACTTCGAACTACTTTATTTTGTCAAGTTTCAAGGAGCTAGCACAAACCGTGTTTGATTTAGACTTAAAAAACACATCTATCTGTATAGGAGGAAATAGAGTGAAACCTAAAAATTCAAACTGTTACTGGTAACGAACGCTTCATCCTAGAAGAGTGAAAATTGGGCAGGTAAGTGGACTTAGTGAACTGATCATTACCACAGAGATCATCAAGGTCGGATGAAAAAAAATTTGCCGAGTATTCAGAAAACCAGTAGTATTTTGGAAGCTTGGAACACCTTTCCAATTAAGGTGTTTTACGCAGTCTTTGCTTGTGGCTATTTCAAGAGGAAACAAACCACAAAGACAGAACTAGAACTACTTTATTTTGTCAAGTTTCAAGGAGCTAGCACAAACCGTGTTTGATTTAGACTTAAAAAACACATCTATCTGTATAGGAGGAAATAGAGTGAAACCTAAAACTTCAAACTGTTACTGGTAACGAACGCTTCATCCTAGAAGAGTGAAAATTGGGCAGCTAAGTGGACTTAGTGAACTGATCATTACCACAGAGATCATCAAGGTCGGATGAAAAAAAATTTGCCGAGTATTCAGAAAACCAGTAGTATTTTGGAAGTTTGGAACACCTTACCAATGAATGTGTTTTACGCAGTCTTTTCTTGTGGCTATTTCAAGAGGAAACAAACCACAAAGACAGAACTTAGAAATACTTTATTTTGTCAAGTTTCAAGGAGCTAGCACAAACCGTGTTTGATTTAGACTTAAAAAACACATCTATCTGTATAGGAGGAAATAGAGTGAAACCTAAAAATTCAAACTGTTACTGGTAACGAACGCTTCATCCTAGAAGAGTGAAAATTGGGCAGCTAAGTGGACTTAGTGAACTGATCATTACCACAGAGATCATAAAGGTCGGATGAAAAAAAATTTGCCGAGTATTCAGAAAACCAGTAGTATTTTGGAATCTTGGCACACCTTTCCAATGAAGGTGTTTTACGCAGTGTTTGCTTGTGGCTATTTCAAGAGGAAACAAACCACAAAGACAGAACTTAGAACTACTTTATTTTGTCAAGTTTCAAGGAGCTAGCACAAACCGTGTTTGATTTAGACTTAAAAAACACATCTATCTGTATAGGAAAAAATAGAGTGAAACCTAAAAATTCAAACTGTTACTGGTAACGAACGGTTCATCCTAGAAGAGTGAAAATTGGGCAGCTAAGTGGACTTAGTGAACTGATCATTACCACTGAGATCATCAAGGTCGGATGAAAAAAAATTTGCCGAGTATTCAGAAAACCAGTAGTATTTTGGAAGTTTGGAACACCTTACCAATGAATGTGTTTTACGCAGTCTTTTCTTGTGGCTATTTCAAGAGGAAACAAACCACAAAGACAGAACTTAGAAATACTTTATTTTGTCAAGTTTCAAGGAGCTAGCACAAACCGTGTTTGATTTAGACTTAAAAAACACATCTATCTGTATATGAGGAAATAGAGTGAAACCTAAAAATTCCAACTGTTACTGGTAACGAACGCTTCATCCTAGAAGAGTGAAAATTGGGCAGGTAAGTGGACTCAGTGAACTGATCATTACCACAGAGATCATCAAGGTCGGATGAAAAAAAAATTTGCCGAGTATTCAGAAAACCAGTTGTATTTTGGAAGCTTGGAACACCTTTCCAATTAAGGTGTTTTACGCAGTCTTTGCTTGTGGCTATTTCAAGAGGAAACAAACCACAAAGACAGAACTAGAACTACTTTATTTTGTCAAGTTTCAAGGAGCTAGCACAAACCGTGTTTGATTTAGACTTAAAAAACACATCTATCTGTATAGGAGGAAATAGAGTGAAACCTAAAACTTCAAACTGTTACTGGTAACGAACGCTTCATCCTAGAAGAGTGAAAATTGGGCAGCTAAGTGGACTTAGTGAACTGATCATTACCACAGAGATCATCAAGGTCGGATGAAAAAAAATTTGCCGAGTATTCAGAAAACCAGTAGTATTTTGGAAGCTTGGAACACCTTTCCAATGAATGTGTTTTACGCAGTCTTTGCTTGTGGCTATTTCAAGAGGAAACAAACCACAAAGACAGAACTTAGAACTACTTTATTTTGTCAAGTTTCATGGAGCTAGCACAAACCGTGTTTGATTTAGACTTCCAAACACATCAATATATATAGGAGGAAATAGAGTGAAACCTAAAAACTCAAGCTGTTACTGGTAACGAACGCTTCATCCTAGAAGAGTGAATATTGGGCAGCTAAGTGGACTAAGTAAACTAATCATTACCACAGAGATCATCAAGGTCGGATGAAAAAAAATTTTGCCGAGTATTCAGAAAACCAGTAGTTTTTTGGAAGCTTGGCACACCTTTCCAATGAAGGTGTTTTACGCAGTCTTTGCTTGTGGCTATTTCAAGAGGAAACAAACCACAAAGACAGAACTTAGAACTACTTTATTTTGTCCAGTTTCAAGGAGCTAGCACAAACCGTGTTTGATTTAGACTTAAAAAACATATCTATCTGTATAGGAGGAAATAGAGTGAAACCTAAAAATTCAAACTGTTACTGGTAACGAACGCTTCATCCTAGAAGAGTGAAAATTGGGCAGCTAAGTGGACTTAGTGAACTGATCATTACCACAGAGATCATCAAGGTCGGATGAAAAAAATAATTTGCCGAGTATTCAGAAAACCAGTAGTATGTTGGAAGCTTGGAACACCTTTCCAATGAATGTGTTTTTCGCAGTCTTTGCTTGTGGCTATTTCAAGAGGAAACAAACCACAAAGACAGAACTTAGAACTACTTTATTTTGTCAAGTTTCAAGGAGCTAGCACAAACCGTGTTTGATTTAGACTTAAAAAACACATCTATCTGTATAGGAGGAAATAGAGTGAAACCTAAAAATTCAAACTGTTACTGGTAACGAACGCTTCATCCTAGAAGAGTGAAAATTGGGCAGCTAAGTGGACTTAGTGAACTGATCATTACCACAGAGATCATCAAGTTCGGATGAAAAAAAATTTGCCGAGTATTCAGAAAACCAGTAGTATTTTGGAAGCTTGGCACACCTTTCCAATGAAGGTGTTTTACGCAGTCTTTGCTTGTGGCTATTTCAAGAGGAAACAAACCACAAAGACAGAACTTAGAACTACTTTATTTTGTCCAGTTTCAAGGAGCTAGCACAAACCGTGTTTGATTTAGACTTAAAAAACACATCTATCTGTATAGGAGGAAATACAGTGAAACCTAAAAATTCAAACTGTTACTGGTAACGAACGCTTCATCCTAGAAGAGTGAAAATTGGGCAGCTAAGTGGACTTAGTGAACTGATCATTACCACAGAGATCATCAAGGTCGGATGAAAAAAAATTTGCCGAGTATTCAGAAAACCAGTAGTATTTTGGAAGCTTGGAACACCTTTCCAATAAAGGTGTTTTACCCAGTGTTTGCTTGTGGCTATTTCAAGAGGAAACAAACCACAAAGACAGAACTTAGAACTACTTTATTTTGTCAAGTTTCAAGGAGCTAGCACAAACCGTGTTTGATTTAGACTTAAAAAACACATCTATCTGTATAGGAGGAAATAGAGTGAAACCTAAAAATTCAAACTGTTACTGGTAACGAACGCTTCATCCTAGAAGAGTGAAAATTGGGGAGCTAAGTGGACTTAGTGAACTGATCATTACCACAGAGATCATCAAGGTCGGATGAAAAAAAATTTGCCGAGTATTCAGAAAACCAGTAGTATTTTGGAAGCTTGGAACACCTTTCCAATGAATGTGTTTTACGCAGTCTTTGCTTGTGGCTATTTCAAGAGGAAACAAACCACAAAGACAGAACTTAGAACTACTTTATTTTGTCAAGTTTCATGGAGCTAGCACAAACCGTGTTTGATTTAGACTTCCAAACACATCTATATATATAGGAGGAAATAGAGTGAAACCTAAAAACTCAAGCTGTTACTGGTAACGAACGCTTCATCCTAGAAGAGTGAATATTGGGCAGCTAAGTGGACTAAGTAAACTGATCATTACCACAGAGATCATGAAGGTCGGATGAAAAAAAATTTTGCCGAGTATTCAGAAAACCAGTAGTTTTTTGTAAGCTTGGCACGCCTTTCCAATGAAGGTGTTTTACGCAGTCTTTGCTTGTGGCTATTTCAAGAGGAAACAAACCACAAAGACAGAACTTAGAACTACTTTATTTTGTCAAGTTTCATGGAGCTACCACAAACCGTGTTTGATTTAGACTTCCAAACACATCTATATATATAGGAGGAAATAGAGTGAAACCTAAAAACTCAAGCTGTTACTGGCAACGAACGCTTCATCCTAGAAGAGGGAATATTGGGCAGCTAAGTGGACTAAGTAAACTGATCATTACCACAGAGATCATCAAGGTCGGATGAAAAAAAATTTTGCCGAGTATTCAGAAAACCAGTAGTTTTTTGGAAGCTTGGCACACCTTTCCAATGAAGGTGTTTTACGCAGTCTTTGCTTGTGGCTATTTCACGAGGAAACAAACCACAAAGACAGAACTTAGAACTACTTTATTTTGTCCAGTTTCATGGAGCTAGCACAAACCGTGTTTGATTTAGACTTAAAAAACACATCTATCTGTATAGGAGGAAATAGAGTGAAACCTAAAAATTCAAACTGTTACTGGTAACGAACGCTTCATCCTAGAAGAGTGAAAATTGGGCAGCTAAGTGGACTTAGTGAACTGATCATTACCACAGAGATCATCAAGTTCGGATGAAAAAAAATTTGCCGAGTATTCAGAAAACCAGTAGTATTTTGGAAGCTTGGAACACCTTTCCAATGAATGTGTTTTACGCAGTCTTTGCTTGTGGCTATTTCAAGAGGAAACAAACCACAAAGACAGAACTTAGAACTACTTTATTTTGTCAAGTTTCAAGGAGCTAGCACAAACCGTGTTTGATTTAGACTTAAAAAACACATCTATCTGTATAGGAGGAAATAGAGTGAAACCTAAAAATTCAAACTGTTACTGGTAACGAACGCTTCATCCTAGAAGAGTGAAAATTGGGCAGCTAAGTGGACTTAGTGAACTGATCATTACCACAGAGATCATCAAGGTCGGATGAAAAAAAATTTGCCGAGTATTCAGAAAACCAGTAGTATTTTGGAAGTTTGGAACACCTTACCAATGAATGTGTTTTACGCAGTCTTTTCTTGTGGCTATTTCAAGAGGAAACAAACCACAAAGACAGAACTTAGAAATACTTTATTTTGTCAAGTTTCAAGGAGCTAGCACAAACCGTGTTTGATTTAGACTTAAAAAACACATCTATCTGTATAGGAGGAAATAGAGTGAAACCTAAAAATTCAAACTGTTACTGGTAACGAACGCTTCATCCTAGAAGAGTGAAAATTGGGCAGCTAAGTGGACTTAGTGAACTGATCATTACCACAGAGATCATAAAGGTCGGATGAAAAAAAATTTGCCGAGTATTCAGAAAACCAGTAGTATTTTGGAATCTTGGCACACCTTTCCAATGAAGGTGTTTTACGCAGTGTTTGCTTGTGGCTATTTCAAGAGGAAACAAACCACAAAGACAGAACTTAGAACTACTTTATTTTGTCAAGTTTCAAGGAGCTAGCACAAACCGTGTTTGATTTAGACTTAAAAAACACATCTATCTGTATAGGAAAAAATAGAGTGAAACCTAAAAATTCAAACTGTTACTGGTAACGAACGGTTCATCCTAGAAGAGTGAAAATTGGGCAGCTAAGTGGACTTAGTGAACTGATCATTACCACTGAGATCATCAAGGTCGGATGAAAAAAAATTTGCCGAGTATTCAGAAAACCAGTAGTATTTTGGAAGTTTGGAACACCTTACCAATGAATGTGTTTTACGCAGTCTTTTCTTGTGGCTATTTCAAGAGGAAACAAACCACAAAGACAGAACTTAGAAATACTTTATTTTGTCAAGTTTCAAGGAGCTAGCACAAACCGTGTTTGATTTAGACTTAAAAAACACATCTATCTGTATATGAGGAAATAGAGTGAAACCTAAAAATTCCAACTGTTACTGGTAACGAACGCTTCATCCTAGAAGAGTGAAAATTGGGCAGGTAAGTGGACTCAGTGAACTGATCATTACCACAGAGATCATCAAGGTCGGATGAAAAAAAAATTTGCCGAGTATTCAGAAAACCAGTTGTATTTTGGAAGCTTGGAACACCTTTCCAATTAAGGTGTTTTACGCAGTCTTTGCTTGTGGCTATTTCAAGAGGAAACAAACCACAAAGACAGAACTAGAACTACTTTATTTTGTCAAGTTTCAAGGAGCTAGCACAAACCGTGTTTGATTTAGACTTAAAAAACACATCTATCTGTATAGGAGGAAATAGAGTGAAACCTAAAACTTCAAACTGTTACTGGTAACGAACGCTTCATCCTAGAAGAGTGAAAATTGGGCAGCTAAGTGGACTTAGTGAACTGATCATTACCACAGAGATCATCAAGGTCGGATGAAAAAAAATTTGCCGAGTATTCAGAAAACCAGTAGTATTTTGGAAGCTTGGAACACCTTTCCAATGAATGTGTTTTACGCAGTCTTTGCTTGTGGCTATTTCAAGAGGAAACAAACCACAAAGACAGAACTTAGAACTACTTTATTTTGTCAAGTTTCATGGAGCTAGCACAAACCGTGTTTGATTTAGACTTCCAAACACATCAATATATATAGGAGGAAATAGAGTGAAACCTAAAAACTCAAGCTGTTACTGGTAACGAACGCTTCATCCTAGAAGAGTGAATATTGGGCAGCTAAGTGGACTAAGTAAACTAATCATTACCACAGAGATCATCAAGGTCGGATGAAAAAAAATTTTGCCGAGTATTCAGAAAACCAGTAGTTTTTTGGAAGCTTGGCACACCTTTCCAATGAAGGTGTTTTACGCAGTCTTTGCTTGTGGCTATTTCAAGAGGAAACAAACCACAAAGACAGAACTTAGAACTACTTTATTTTGTCCAGTTTCAAGGAGCTAGCACAAACCGTGTTTGATTTAGACTTAAAAAACATATCTATCTGTATAGGAGGAAATAGAGTGAAACCTAAAAATTCAAACTGTTACTGGTAACGAACGCTTCATCCTAGAAGAGTGAAAATTGGGCAGCTAAGTGGACTTAGTGAACTGATCATTACCACAGAGATCATCAAGGTCGGATGAAAAAAATAATTTGCCGAGTATTCAGAAAACCAGTAGTATGTTGGAAGCTTGGAACACCTTTCCAATGAATGTGTTTTTCGCAGTCTTTGCTTGTGGCTATTTCAAGAGGAAACAAACCACAAAGACAGAACTTAGAACTACTTTATTTTGTCAAGTTTCAAGGAGCTAGCACAAACCGTGTTTGATTTAGACTTAAAAAACACATCTATCTGTATAGGAGGAAATAGAGTGAAACCTAAAAATTCAAACTGTTACTGGTAACGAACGCTTCATCCTAGAAGAGTGAAAATTGGGCAGCTAAGTGGACTTAGTGAACTGATCATTACCACAGAGATCATCAAGTTCGGATGAAAAAAAATTTGCCGAGTATTCAGAAAACCAGTAGTATTTTGGAAGCTTGGCACACCTTTCCAATGAAGGTGTTTTACGCAGTCTTTGCTTGTGGCTATTTCAAGAGGAAACAAACCACAAAGACAGAACTTAGAACTACTTTATTTTGTCCAGTTTCAAGGAGCTAGCACAAACCGTGTTTGATTTAGACTTAAAAAACACATCTATCTGTATAGGAGGAAATACAGTGAAACCTAAAAATTCAAACTGTTACTGGTAACGAACGCTTCATCCTAGAAGAGTGAAAATTGGGCAGCTAAGTGGACTTAGTGAACTGATCATTACCACAGAGATCATCAAGGTCGGATGAAAAAAAATTTGCCGAGTATTCAGAAAACCAGTAGTATTTTGGAAGCTTGGAACACCTTTCCAATAAAGGTGTTTTACCCAGTGTTTGCTTGTGGCTATTTCAAGAGGAAACAAACCACAAAGACAGAACTTAGAACTACTTTATTTTGTCAAGTTTCAAGGAGCTAGCACAAACCGTGTTTGATTTAGACTTAAAAAACACATCTATCTGTATAGGAGGAAATAGAGTGAAACCTAAAAATTCAAACTGTTACTGGTAACGAACGCTTCATCCTAGAAGAGTGAAAATTGGGGAGCTAAGTGGACTTAGTGAACTGATCATTACCACAGAGATCATCAAGGTCGGATGAAAAAAAATTTGCCGAGTATTCAGAAAACCAGTAGTATTTTGGAAGCTTGGAACACCTTTCCAATGAATGTGTTTTACGCAGTCTTTGCTTGTGGCTATTTCAAGAGGAAACAAACCACAAAGACAGAACTTAGAACTACTTTATTTTGTCAAGTTTCATGGAGCTAGCACAAACCGTGTTTGATTTAGACTTCCAAACACATCTATATATATAGGAGGAAATAGAGTGAAACCTAAAAACTCAAGCTGTTACTGGTAACGAACGCTTCATCCTAGAAGAGTGAATATTGGGCAGCTAAGTGGACTAAGTAAACTGATCATTACCACAGAGATCATGAAGGTCGGATGAAAAAAAATTTTGCCGAGTATTCAGAAAACCAGTAGTTTTTTGTAAGCTTGGCACGCCTTTCCAATGAAGGTGTTTTACGCAGTCTTTGCTTGTGGCTATTTCAAGAGGAAACAAACCACAAAGACAGAACTTAGAACTACTTTATTTTGTCAAGTTTCATGGAGCTACCACAAACCGTGTTTGATTTAGACTTCCAAACACATCTATATATATAGGAGGAAATAGAGTGAAACCTAAAAACTCAAGCTGTTACTGGCAACGAACGCTTCATCCTAGAAGAGGGAATATTGGGCAGCTAAGTGGACTAAGTAAACTGATCATTACCACAGAGATCATCAAGGTCGGATGAAAAAAAATTTTGCCGAGTATTCAGAAAACCAGTAGTTTTTTGGAAGCTTGGCACACCTTTCCAATGAAGGTGTTTTACGCAGTCTTTGCTTGTGGCTATTTCACGAGGAAACAAACCACAAAGACAGAACTTAGAACTACTTTATTTTGTCCAGTTTCATGGAGCTAGCACAAACCGTGTTTGATTTAGACTTAAAAAACACATCTATCTGTATAGGAGGAAATAGAGTGAAACCTAAAAATTCAAACTGTTACTGGTAACGAACGCTTCATCCTAGAAGAGTGAAAATTGGGCAGCTAAGTGGACTTAGTGAACTGATCATTACCACAGAGATCATCAAGTTCGGATGAAAAAAAATTTGCCGAGTATTCAGAAAACCAGTAGTATTTTGGAAGCTTGGAACACCTTTCCAATGAATGTGTTTTACGCAGTCTTTGCTTGTGGCTATTTCAAGAGGAAACAAACCACAAAGACAGAACTTAGAACTACTTTATTTTGTCAAGTTTCAAGGAGCTAGCACAAACCGTGTTTGATTTAGACTTAAAAAACACATCTATCTGTATAGGAGGAAATAGAGTGAAACCTAAAAATTCAAACTGTTACTGGTAACGAACGCTTCATCCTAGAAGAGTGAAAATTGGGCAGCTAAGTGGACTTAGTGAACTGATCATTACCACAGAGATCATCAAGGTCGGATGAAAAAAAATTTGCCGAGTATTCAGAAAACCAGTAGTATTTTGGAAGTTTGGAACACCTTACCAATGAATGTGTTTTACGCAGTCTTTTCTTGTGGCTATTTCAAGAGGAAACAAACCACAAAGACAGAACTTAGAAATACTTTATTTTGTCAAGTTTCAAGGAGCTAGCACAAACCGTGTTTGATTTAGACTTAAAAAACACATCTATCTGTATAGGAGGAAATAGAGTGAAACCTAAAAATTCAAACTGTTACTGGTAACGAACGCTTCATCCTAGAAGAGTGAAAATTGGGCAGCTAAGTGGACTTAGTGAACTGATCATTACCACAGAGATCATAAAGGTCGGATGAAAAAAAATTTGCCGAGTATTCAGAAAACCAGTAGTATTTTGGAATCTTGGCACACCTTTCCAATGAAGGTGTTTTACGCAGTGTTTGCTTGTGGCTATTTCAAGAGGAAACAAACCACAAAGACAGAACTTAGAACTACTTTATTTTGTCAAGTTTCAAGGAGCTAGCACAAACCGTGTTTGATTTAGACTTAAAAAACACATCTATCTGTATAGGAAAAAATAGAGTGAAACCTAAAATTTCAAACTGTTACTGGTAACGAACGGTTCATCCTAGAAGAGTGAAAATTGGGCAGCTAAGTGGACTTAGTGAACTGATCATTACCACAGAGATCATCAAGGTCGGATGAAAAAAAATTTGCCGAGTATTCAGAAAACCAGTAGTATTTTGGAAGTTTGGAACACCTTACCAATGAATGTGTTTTACGCAGTCTTTTCTTGTGGCTATTTCAAGAGGAAACAAACCACAAAGACAGAACTTAGAAATACTTTATTTTGTCAAGTTTCAAGGAGCTAGCACAAACCGTGTTTGATTTAGACTTAAAAAACACATCTATCTGTATAGGAGGAAATAGAGTGAAACCTAAAAATTCAAACTGTTACTGGTAACGAACGCTTCATCCTAGAAGAGTGAAAATTGGGCAGCTAAGTGGACTTAGTGAACTGATCATTACCACAGAGATCATAAAGGTCGGATGAAAAAAAATTTGCCGAGTATTCAGAAAACCAGTAGTATTTTGGCATCTTGGCACACCTTTCCAATGAAGGTGTTTTACGCAGTGTTTGCTTGTGGCTATTTCAAGAGGAAACAAACCACAAAGACAGAACTTAGAACTACTTTATTTTGTCAAGTTTCAAGGAGCTAGCACAAACCGTGTTTGATTTAGACTTAAAAAACACATCTATCTGTATAGGAAAAAATAGAGTGAAACCTAAAAATTCAAACTGTTACTGGTAACGAACGGTTCATCCTAGAAGAGTGAAAATTGGGCAGCTAAGTGGACTTAGTGAACTGATCATTACCACAGAGATCATCAAGGTCGGATGAAAAAAAATTTGCCGAGTATTCAGAAAACCAGTAGTATTTTGGAAGTTTGGAACACCTTACCAATGAATGTGTTTTACGCAGTCTTTTCTTGTGGCTATTTCAAGAGGAAACAAACCACAAAGACAGAACTTAGAACTACTTTATTTTGTCAAGTTTCAAGGAGCTAGCACAAACCGTGTTTGATTTAGACTTAAAAAACACATCTATCTGTATATGAGGAAATAGAGTGAAACCTAAAAATTCAAACTGTTACTGGTAACGAACGCTTCATCCTAGAAGAGTGAAAATTGGGCAGGTAAGTGGACTCAGTGAACTGATCATTACCACAGAGATCATCAAGGTCGGATGAAAAAAAAATTTGCCGAGTATTCAGAAAACCAGTAGTATTTTGGAAGCTTGGAACACCTTTCCAATTAAGGTGTTTTACGCAGTCTTTGCTTGTGGCTATTTCAAGAGGAAACAAACCACAAAGACAGAACTAGAACTACTTTATTTTGTCAAGTTTCAAGGAGCTAGCAAAAACCGTGTTTGATTTAGACTTAAAAAACACATCTATCTGTATAGGAGGAAATAGAGTGAAACCTAAAACTTCAAACTGTTACTGGTAACGAACGCTTCATCCTAAAAGAGTGAAAATTGGGCAGCTAAGTGGACTTAGTGAACTGATCATTACCACAGAGATCATCAAGGTCGGATGAAAAAAAATTTGCCGAGTATTCAGAAAACCAGTAGTATTTTGGAAGCTTGGAACACCTTTCCAATGAATGTGTTTTACGCAGTCTTTGCTTGTGGCTATTTCAAGAGGAAACAAACCACAAAGACAGAACTTAGAAATACTTTATTTTGTCAAGTTTCATGGAGCTAGCACAAACCGTGTTTGATTTAGACTTCCAAACACATCTATATATATAGGAGGAAATAGAGTGAAACCTAAAAACTCAAGCTGTTACTGGTAACGAACGCTTCATCCTAGAAGAGTGAATATTGGGCAGCTAAGTGGACTAAGTAAACTAATCATTACCACAGAGATCATCAAGGTCGGATGAAAAAAAATTTTGCCGAGTATTCAGAAAACCAGTAGTTTTTTGGAAGCTTGGCACACCTTTCCAATGAAGGTGTTTTACGCAGTCTTTGCTTGTGGCTATTTCAAGAGGAAACAAACCACAAAGACAGAACTTAGAACTACTTTATTTTGTCCAGTTTCAAGGAGCTAGAACAAACCGTGTTTGATTTAGACTTAAAAAACACATCTATCTGTATAGGAGGAAATAGAGTGAAACCTCAAAATTCAAACTGTTACTGGTAACGAACGCTTCATCCTAGAAGAGTGAAAATTGGGCAGCTAAGTGGACTTAGTGAACTGATCATTACCACAGAGATCATCAAGGTCGGATGAAAAAAATAATTTGCCGAGTATTCAGAAAACCAGTAGTATTTTGGAAGCTTGGAACACCTTTCCAATGAATGTGTTTTTCGCAGTCTTTGCTTGTGGCTATTTCAAGAGGAAACAAACCACAAAGACAGAACTTAGAACTACTTTATTTTGTCAAGTTTCAAGGAGCTAGCACAAACCGTGTTTGATTTAGACTTAAAAAACACATCTATCTGTATAGGAGGAAATAGAGTGAAACCTAAAAATTCAAACTGTTACTGGTAACGAACGCTTCATCCTAGAAGAGTGAAAATTGGGCAGCTAAGTGGACTTAGTGAACTGATCATTACCACAGAGATCATCAAGGTCGGATGAAAAAAAATTTGCCGAGTATTCAGAAAACCAGTAGTATTTTGGAAGCTTGGAACACCTTTCCAATAAAGGTGTTTTACCCAGTGTTTGCTTGTGGCTATTTCAAGAGGAAACAAACCACAAAGACAGAACTTAGAACTACTTTATTTTGTCAAGTTTCAAGGAGCTAGCACAAACCGTGTTTGATTTAGACTTAAAAAACACATCTATCTGTATAGGAGGAAATAGAGTGAAACCTAAAAATTCAAACTGTTACTGGTAACGAACGCTTCATCCTAGAAGAGTGAAAATTGGGCAGCTAAGTGGACTTAGTGAACTGATCATTACCACAGAGATCATCAAGGTCGGATGAAAAAAAATTTGCCGAGTATTCAGAAAACCAGTAGTATTTTGGAAGCTTGGAACACCTTTCCAATGAATGTGTTTTACGCAGTCTTTGCTTGTGGCTATTTCAAGAGGAAACAAACCACAAAGACAGAACTTAGAACTACTTTATTTTGTCAAGTTTCATGGAGCTAGCACAAACCGTGTTTGATTTAGACTTCCAAACACATCTATATATATAGGAGGAAATAGAGTGAAACCTAAAAACTCAAGCTGTTACTGGTAACGAACGCTTCATCCTAGAAGAGTGAATATTGGGCAGCTAAGTGGACTAAGTAAACTGATCATTACCACAGAGATCATGAAGGTCGGATGATAAAAAATTTTGCCGAGTATTCAGAAAACCAGTAGTTTTTTGTAAGCTTGGCACGCCTTTCCAATGAAGGTGTTTTACGCAGTCTTTGCTTGTGGCTATTTCAAGAGGAAACAAACCACAAAGACAGAACTTAGAACTACTTTATTTTGTCAAGTTTCATGGAGCTACCACAAACCGTGTTTGATTTAGACTTCCAAACACATCTATATATATAGGAGGAAATAGAGTGAAACCTAAAAACTCAAGCTGTTACTGGTAACGAACGCTTCATCCTAGAAGAGGGAATATTGGGCAGCTAAGTGGACTAAGTAAACTGATCATTACCACAGAGATCATCAAGGTCGGATGAAAAAAAATTTTGCCGAGTATTCAGAAAACCAGTAGTTTTTTGGAAGCTTGGCACACCTTTCCAATGAAGGTGTTTTACGCAGTCTTTGCTTGTGGCTATTTCACGAGGAAACAAACCACAAAGACAGAACTTAGAACTACTTTATTTTGTCCAGTTTCATGGAGCTAGCACAAACCGTGTTTGATTTAGACTTAAAAAACACATCTATCTGTATAGGAGGAAATAGAGTGAAACCTAAAAATTCAAACTGTTACTGGTAACGAACGCTTCATCCTAGAAGAGTGAAAATTGGGCAGCTAAGTGGACTTAGTGAACTGATCATTACCACAGAGATCATCAAGTTCGGATGAAAAAAAATTTGCCGAGTATTCAGAAAACCAGTAGTATTTTGGAAGCTTGGAACACCTTTCCAATGAATGTGTTTTACGCAGTCTTTGCTTGGTGGCTATTTCAAGAGGAAACAAACCACAAAGACAGAACTTAGAACTACTTTATTTTGTCAAGTTTCAAGGAGCTAGCACAAACCGTGTTTGATTTAGACTTAAAAAACACATCTATCTGTATAGGAGGAAATAGAGTGAAACCTAAAAATTCAAACTGTTACTGGTAACGAACGCTTCATCCTAGAAGAGGAAAATTGGGCAGCTAAGTGGACTTAGTGAACTGATCATTACCACAGAGATCATCAAGGTCGGATGAAAAAAAAATTTGCCGAGTATTCAGAAAACCAGTAGTATTTTGGAAGCTTGGAACACCTTTCCAATAAAGGTGTTTTACGCAGTGTTTGCTTGTGCCTATTTCAAGAGGAAACAAACCACAAAGACAGAACTTAGAACTACTTTATTTTCTCAAGTTTCAAGGAGCTAGCACAAACCGTGTTTGATTTAGACTTAAAAAACACATCTATCTGTATAGGAGGAAATAGAGTGAAACCTAAAAATTCAAACTGTTACTGGTAACGAACGCTTCATCCTAGAAGAGTGAAAATTGGGCAGCTAAGTGGACTTAGTGAACTGATCATTACCACAGAGATCATCAAGGTCGGATGAAAAAAAATTTGCCGAGTATTCAGAAAACCAGTAGTATTTTGGAAGCTTGGAACACCTTTCCAATGAATGTGTTTTACGCATTCTTTGCTTGTGGCTATTTCAAGAGGAAACAAACCACAAAGACAGAACTTAGAACTACTTTATTTTGTCAAGTTTCATGGAGCTAGCACAAACCGTGTTTGATTTAGACTTAAAAAACACATCTATCTGTATAGGAGGAAATAGAGTGAAACCTAAAAATTCAAACTGTTACTGGTAACGAACGCTTCATCCTAGAAGAGTGAAAATTGGGCAGCTAAGTGGACTTAGTGAACTGATCATTACCACAGAGATCATCAAGGTCGGATGAAAAAAAATTTGCCGAGTATTCAGAAAACCAGTAGTATTTTGGAATCTTGGCACACCTTTCCAATGAAGGTGTTTTACGCAGTGTTTGCTTGTGGCTATTTCAAGAGGAAACAAACCACAAAGACAGAACTTAGAACTACTTTATTTTGTCAAGTTTCAAGGAGCTAGCACAAACCGTGTTTGATTTAGACTTAAAAAACACATCTATCTGTATAGGAAAAAATAGAGTGAAACCTAAAAATTCAAACTGTTACTGGTAAAGAACGCTTCAACCTAGAAGAGTGAAAATTGGGCAGCTAAGTGGACTTAGTGAACTGATCATTACCACAGAGATCATCAAGGTCGGATGAAAAAAAATTTGCCGAGTATTCAGAAAACCAGTAGTATTTTGGAAGTTTGGAACACCTTACCAATGAATGTGTTTTACGCAGTCTTTTCTTGTGGCTATTTCAAGAGGAAACAAACCACAAAGACAGAACTTCGAACTACTTTATTTTGTCAAGTTTCAAGGAGCTAGCACAAACCGTGTTTGATTTAGACTTAAAAAACACATCTATCTGTATAGGAGGAAATAGAGTGAAACCTAAAAATTCAAACTGTTACTGGTAACGAACGCTTCATCCTAGAAGAGTGAAAATTGGGCAGCTAAGTGGACTTAGTGAACTGATCATTACCACAGAGATCATCAAGGTCGGTTGAAAAAAAATTTGCCGAGTATTCAGAAAAGTAGTAGTATTTTGGAAGCTTGGCACACCTTTCCAATGAATGTGTTTTACGCAGTCTTTGCTTGTGGCTATTTCAAGAGGAAAGAAACCACAAAGACAGAACTTAGAACTACTTTATTTTGTCAAGTTTCAAGGAGCTAGCGCAAATCGTGTTTGATTTAGACTTAAAAAACACATCTATCTGTATAGGAGAAAATAGAGTGAAACCTAAAAATTCAAACTGTTACTGGTAACGAACGCTTCATCCTAGAAGAGTGAAAGTTGGGCAGCTAAGTGGACTTAGTGAACTGATCATTACCACAGAGATCATCAAGGTCGCATGAAAAAATATTTGCCGAGTATTCAGAAAACCAGTAGTATTTTGGAAGCTTGGCACACCTTTTCAATGAATGTGTTTTACGCAGTCTTTGCTTGTGGCTATTTCAAGAGGAAACAAACCACAAAGACAGAACTTAGAACTACTTTATTTTGTCAAGTTTCAAGGAGCTAGCACAAACCGTGTTTGATTTAGACTTAAAAAAACACATCTATCTGTATAGGATTAAATAGAGTGAAACCTAAAAATTCAAACTGTTACTGGTAACGAACGCTTCATCCTAGAAGAGTGAAAATTGGGCAGCTAAGTGGACTTAGTGAACTGATCATTACCACAGAGATCATCAAGGTCGGATGAAAAAAAATTTGCCGAGTATTCAGAAAACCAGTAGTATTTTGGAAGCTTGGCACACCTTTCCAATAAAGGTGTTTAACGCAGTGTTTGCTTGTGGCTATTTCAAGAGGAAACAAACCACAAAGACAGAACTTAGAACTACTTTATTTTGTCAAGTTTCAAGGAGCTAGCACAAACCGTGTTTGATTTAGACTTAAAAAACACATCTATCTGTATAGGAGGAAATAGAGTGAAACCTAAAAATTCAAACTGTTACTGGTAACGAACGCTTCATTTTAGAAGAGTGAAAGTTGGGCAGCTAAGTGGCCTTAGTGAACTGATCATTACCACAGAGATCATCAAGGTCGGAGGAAAAAAAATTTGCCGAGTATTCAGAAAACCAGTAGTATTTTGGAAGCTTGGCACACCTTTCCAATGAATGTGTTTTACGCAGTGTTTGCTTGTGGCTATTTCAAGAGGAAACAAACCACAAAGACAGAACTTAGAACTACTTTATTTTGTCAAGTTTCAAGGATCTAGCACAAACCGTGTTTGATTTAGACTTAAAAAACACATCTATCTGTATAGGAGGAAATTGAGTGAAACCTAAAAATTCAAACTGTTACTGGTAACGAACGCTTCATCCTAGAAGAGTGAAAGTTGGGCAGCTAAGTGGACTTCGTGAACTGATCATTACCACAGAGATCATCAAGGTCGGATGAAAAAAAATTTGCCGAGAATTCAGAAAACCAGTAGTATTTTGGAAGCTTGGCACACCTTTCCAATGAAGGTGTTTTACGCAGTGTTTGCTTGTGGCTATTTCAAGAGGAAACAAACCACAAAGACAGAACTTAGAACTACTTTATTTTGTCAAGTTTCAAGGAGCTAGCACAAACCGTGTTTGATTTAGACTTAAAAAACACATCTATCTGTATAGGAGGAAATAGAGTGAAACCTAAAAATTCAAACTGTTACTGGTCACGAACGCTTCATCCTAGAAGAGTGAAAATTGGGCAGCTAAGTGGACTTAGTGAACTGATCATTACCACAGAGATCATCAAGGTCGGATGAAAAAAAATTTGCCGAGTATTCAGAAAACCAGTAGTATTTTGGAAGCTTGGAACACCTTTCCAATAAAGTTGTTTTACGCAGTGTTTGCTTGTGGCTATTTCAAGAGGAAACAAACCACAAAGACAGAACTTAGAACTACTTTATTTTGTCAAGTTTCAAGGAGCTAGCACAAACCGTGTTTGATTTAGACTTAAAAAACACATCTATCTGTATAGGAGGAAATAGAGTGAAACCTAAAAATTCAAACTGTTACTGGTAACGAACGCTTCATCCTAGAAGAGTGAAAATTGGGCAGCTAAGTGGACTTAGTGAACTGATCATTACCACAGAGATCATCAAGGTCGGATGAAAAAAAATTTGCCGAGTATTCAGAAAACCAGTAGTATTTTGGAAGCTTGGAACACCTTTCCAATGAATGTGTTTTACGCAGTCTTTGCTTGTGGCTATTTCAAGAGGAAACAAACCACAAAGACAGAACTTAGAACTACTTTATTTTGTCAAGTTTCATGGAGCTAGCACAAACCGTGTTTGATTTAGACTTCCAAACACATCTATATATATAGGAGGAAATAGAGTGAAACCTAAAAACTCAAGCTGTTACTGGTAACGAACGCTTCATCCTAGAAGAGTGAATATTGGGCAGCTAAGTGGACTAAGTAAACTGATCATTACCACAGAGATCATCAAGGTCGGATAAAAAAAAATTTTGCCGAGTATTCAGAAAACCAGTAGTTTTTTGGAAGCTTGGCACGCCTTTCCAATGAAGGTGTTTTACGCAGTCTTTGCTTGTGGCTATTTCAAGAGGAAACAAACCACAAAGACAGAACTTAGAACTACTTTATTTTGTCAAGTTTCATGGAGCTACCACAAACCGTGTTTGATTTAGACTTCCAAACACATCTATATATATAGGAGGAAATAGAGTGAAACCTAAAAACTCAAGCTGTTACTGGTAACGAACGCTTCATCCTAGAAGAGGGAATAATGGGAAGCTAAGTGGACTAAGTAAACTGATCATTACCACAGAGATCATCAAGGTCGGATGAAAAAAAATTTTGCCGAGTATTCAGAAAACCAGTAGTTTTTTGGAAGCTTGGCACACCTTTCCAATGAAGGTGTTTTACGCAGTCTTTGCTTGTGGCTATTTCAAGAGGAAACAAACCACAAAGACAGAACTTAGAACTACTTTATTTTGTCCAGTTTCAAGGAGCTAGCACAAACCGTGTTTGATTTAGACTTAAAAAACACATCTATCTGTATAGGAGGAAATAGAGTGAAACCTAAAAATTCAAACTGTTACTGGTAACGAACGCTTCATCCTAGAAGAGTGAAAATTGGGCAGCTAAGTGGACTTAGTGAACTGATCATTACCACAGAGATCATCAAGGTCGGATGAAAAAAAATTTGCCGAGTATTCAGAAAACCAGTAGTATTTTGGAAGCTTGGAACACCTTTCCAATGAATGTGTTTTACGCAGTCTTTGCTTGTGGCTATTTCAAGAGGAAACAAACCACAAAGACAGAACTTAGAACTACTTTATTTTGTCAAGTTTCAAGGAGCTAGCACAAACCGTGTTTGATTTAGACTTAAAAAACACATCTATCTGTATAGGAGGAAATAGAGTGAAACCTAAAAATTCAAACTGTTACTGGTAACGAACGCTTCATCCTAGAAGAGTGAAAATTGGGCAGCTAAGTGGACTTAGTGAACTGATCATTACCACAGAGATCATCAAGGTCGGATGAAAAAAAAATTTGCCGAGTATTCAGAAAACGAGTAGTATTTTGGAAGCTTGGAACACCTTTCCAATAAAGGTGTTTTACGCAGTGTTTGCTTGTGGCTATTTCAAGAGGAAACAAACCACAAAGACAGAACTTCGAACTACTTTATTTTGTCAAGTTTCAAGGAGCTAGCACAAACCGTGTTTGATTTAGACTTAAAAAACACATCTATCTGTATAGGAGGAAATAGAGTGAAAACTAAAAATTCAAACTGTTACTGGTAACGAACGCTTCATCCTAGAAGAGTGAAAATTGGGGAGCTAAGTGGACTTAGTGAACTGATCATTACCACAGAGATCATCAAGGTCGGTTGAAAAAAAATTTGCCGAGTATTCAGAAAACTAGTAGTATTTTGGAAGCTTGGAACACCTTTCCAATAAAGGTGTTTTACGCAGTCTTTGCTTGTGGCTATTTCAAGAGGAAACAAACCACAAAAACAGAACTTAGAACTACTTTATTTTGTCAAGTTTCAAGGAGCTAGCGCAAATCGTGTTTGATTTAGACTTAAAAAACACATCTATCTGTATAGGAGAAAATAGAGTGAAACCTAAAAATTCAAACTGTTACTGGTAACGAACGCTTCATCCTAGAAGAGTGAAAGTTCGGCAGCTAAGTGGACTTAGTGAACTGATCATTACCACAGAGATCATCAAGGTCGGTTGAAAAAATATTTGCCGAGTATTCAGAAAACCAGTAGTATTTTGGAAGCTTGGCACACCTTTTCAATGAATGTGTTTTACGCAGTCTTTGCTTGTGGCTATTTCAAGAGGAAACAAACCACAAAGACAGAACTTAGAACTACTTTATTTTGTCAAGTTTCAAGGAGCTAGCACAAACCGTGTTTGATTTAGACTTAAAAAAACACATCTATCTCTATAGGAGGAAATAGAGTGAAACCTAAAAATTCAAACTCTTACTGGTAACGAACGCTTCATCCTAGAAGAGTGAAAATTGGGCAGCTAAGTGGACTTAGTGAACTGATCATTACCACAGAGATCATCAAGGTCGGATGAAAAAAAATTTGCCGAGTATTCAGAAAACCAGTAGTATTTTGGAAGCTTGGCACACCTTTCCAATGAATGTGTTTTACGCAGTGTTTGCTTGTGGCTATTTCAAGAGGAAACAAACCACAAAGACAGAACTTAGAACTACTTTATTTTGTCAAGTTTCAAGGAGCTAGCACAACCCGTGTTTGATTTAGACTTAAAAAACACATCTATCTGTATAGGAGGAAATAGAGTGAAACCTAAAAATTCAAACTGTTACTGGTAACGAACGCTTCATCCTAGAAGAGTGAAAGTTGGGCAGCTAAGTGGACTTCGTGAACTGATCATTACCACAGAGATCATCAAGGTCGGATGAAAAAAAATTTGCCGAGTATTCAGAAAACCAGTAGTATTTTGGAAGCTTGGCACACCTTTCCAATGAAGGTGTTTTACGCAGTGTTTGCTTGTGGCTATTTCAAGAGGAAACAAACCACAAAGACAGAACTTAGAACTACTTTATTTTGTCAAGTTTCAAGGAGCTAGCACAAACCGTGTTTGATTTAGACTTAAAAAACACATCTATCTGTATAGGAGGAAATAGAGTGAAACCTAAAAATTCAAACTGTTACTGGTCACGAACGCTTCATCCTAGAAGAGTGAAAATTGGGCAGCTAAGTGGACTTAGTGAACTGATCATTACCACAGAGATCATCAAGGTCGGATGAAAAAAAATTTGCCGAGTATTCAGAAAACCAGTAGTATTTTGGAAGCTTGGAACACCTTTCCAATAAAGGTGTTTTACGCAGTGTTTGCTTGTGGCTATTTCAAGAGGAAACAAACCACAAAGACAGAACTTAGAACTACTTTATTTTGTCAAGTTTCAAGGAGCTAGCACAAACCGTGTTTGATTTAGACTTAAAAAACACATCTATCTGTATAGGAGGAAATAGAGTGAAACCTAAAAATTCAAACTGTTACTGGTTACGAACGCTTCATCCTAGAAGAGTGAAAATTGGGCAGCTAAGTGGACTTAGTGAACTGATCATTACCACAGAGATCATCAAGGTCGGATGAAGAAAAATTTGCTGAGTATTCAGAAAACCAGTAGTATTTTGGAAGCTTGGAACACCTTTCCAATGAATGTGTTTTACGCAGTCTTTGCTTGTGGCTATTTCAAGAGGAAACAAACCACAAAGACAGAACTTAGAACTACTTTATTTTGTCAAGTTTCATGGAGCTAGCACAAACCGTGTTTGATTTAGACTTCCAAACACATCTATATATATAGGAGGAAATAGAGTGAAACCTAAAAACTCAAGCTGTTACTGGTAACGAACGCTTCATCCTAGAAGAGTGAATATTGGGCAGCTAAGTGGACTAAGTAAACTGATCATTACCACAGAGATCATCAAGGTCGGATGAAAAAAAATTTTGCCGAGTATTCAGAAAACCAGTAGTTTTTTGGAAGCTTGGCACGCCTTTCCAATGAAGGTGTTTTACGCAGTCTTTGCTTGTGGCTATTTCAACAGGAAACAAACCACAAAGACAGAACTTAGAACTACTTTATTTTGTCAAGTTTCATGGAGCTACCACAAACCGTGTTTGATTTAGACTTCCAAACACATCTATATATATAGGAGGAAATAGAGTGAAACCTAAAAACTCAAGCTGTTACTGGTAACGAACGCTTCATCCTAGAAGAGGGAATAATGGGCAGCTAAGTGGACTAAGTAAACTGATCATTACCACAGAGATCATCAAGGTCGGATGAAAAAAAATTTTGCCGAGTATTCAGAAAACCAGTAGTTTTTTGGAAGCTTGGCACACCTTTCCAATGAAGGTGTTTTACGCAGTCTTTGCTTGGGGCTATTTCAAGAGGAAACAAACCACAAAGACAGAACTTAGAACTACTTTATTTTGTCCATTTCAAGGAGCTAGCACAAACCGTGTTTGATTTAGACTTAAAAAACACATCTATCTGTATAGGAGGAAATAGAGTGAAACCTAAAAATTCAAACTGTTACTGGTCACGAACGCTTCATCCTAGAAGAGTGAAAATTGGGCAGCTAAGTGGACTTAGTGAACTGATCATTACCACAGAGATCATCAAGGTCGGATGAAAAAAAATTTGCCGAGTATTCAGAAAACCAGTAGTATTTTGGAAGCTTGGCACACCTTTCCAATGAAGGTGTTTTACGCAGTGTTTGCTTGTGCCTATTTCAAGAGGAAACAAACCACAAAGACAGAACTTAGAACTACTTTATTTTGTCAAGTTTCAAGGAGCTAGCACAAACCGTGTTTGATTTAGACTTAAAAAACACATCTATCTGTATAGGAGGAAATAGAGTGAAACCTAAAAATTCAAACTGTTACTGGTCACGAACGCTTCATCCTAGAAGAGTGAAAATTGGGCAGCTAAGTGGACTTAGTGAACTGATCATTACCACAGAGATCATCAAGGTCGGATGAAAAAAAATTTGCCGAGTATTCAGAAAACCAGTAGTATTTTGGAAGCTTGGAACACCTTTCCAATAAAGGTGTTTTACGCAGTGTTTGCTTGTGGCTATTTCAAGAGGAAACAAACCACAAAGACAGAACTTAGAACTACTTTATTTTGTCAAGTTTCAAGGAGCTAGCACAAACCGTGTTTGATTTAGACTTAAAAAACACATCTATCTGTATAGGAGGAAATAGAGTGAAACCTAAAAATTCAAACTGTTACTGGTCACGAACGCTTCATCCTAGAAGAGTGAAAATTGGGCAGCTAAGTGGACTTAGTGAACTGATCATTACCACAGAGATCATCAAGGTCGGATGAAAAAAAATTTGCCGAGTATTCAGAAAATCAGTAGTATTTTGGAAGCTTGGAACACCTTTCCAATAAAGGTGTTTTACGCAGTGTTTGCTTGTGGCTATTTCAAGAGGAAACAAACCACAAAGACAGAACTTAGAACTACTTTATTTTGTCAAGTTTCAATGAGCTGGCACAAACCGTGTTTGATTTAGACTTAAAAAACACATCTATCTGTATAGGAGGAAATAGAGTGAAACCTAAAAATTCAAACTGTTACTGGTTACGAACGCTTCATCCTAGAAGAGTGAAAATTGGGCAGCTAAGTGGACTTAGTGAACTGATCATTACCACAGAGATCATCAAGGTCGGATGAAAAAAAATTTGCCGAGTATTCAGAAAACCAGTAGTATTTTGGAAGCTTGGAACACCTTTCCAATGAATGTGTTTTACGCAGTCTTTGCTTGTGGCTATTTCAAGAGGAAACAAACCACAAAGACAGAACTTAGAACTACTTTATTTTGTCAAGTTTCATGGAGCTAGCACAAACCGTGTTTGATTTAGACTTCCAAACACATCTATATATATAGGAGGATTAGAGTGAAACCTAAAAACTCAAGCTGTTACTGGTAACGAACGCTTCATCCTAGAAGAGTGAATATTGGGCAGCTAAGTGGACTAAGTAAACTGATCATTACCACAGAGATCATCAAGGTCGGATGAAAAAAAATTTTGCCGAGTATTCAGAAAACCAGTAGTTTTTTGGAAGCTTGGCACGCCTTTCCAATGAAGGTGTTTTACGCAGTCTTTTCTTGTGGCTATTTCAAGAGGAAACAAACCACAAAGACAGAACTTAGAACTACTTTATTTTGTCCAGTTTCAAGGAGCTAGCACAAACCGTGTTTGATTTAGACTTAAAAAACACATCTATCTGTATAGGAGGAAATAGAGTGAAACCTAAAAATTCAAACTGTTACTGGTAACGAACGCTTCATCCTAGAAGAGTGAAAATTGGGCAGCTAAGTGGACTTAGTGAACTGATCATTACCACAGAGATCATCAAGGTCGGATGAAAAAAAATTTGCCGAGTATTCAGAAAACCAGTAGTATTTTGGAAGCTTGGAACACCTTTCCAATGAATGTGTTTTACGCAGTCTTTGCTTGTGGCTATTTCAAGAGGAAACAAACCACAAAGACAGAACTTAGAACTACTTTATTTTGTCAAGTTTCAAAAAGCTAGCAGAAACCGTGTTTGATTTAGACTTAAAAAACACATCTATCTGTATAGGAGGAAATAGAGTGAAACCTAAAAATTCAAACTGTTACTGGTAACGAACGCTTCATCCTAGAAGAGTGAAAATTGGGCAGCTAAGTGGACTTAGTGAACTGATCATTACCACAGAGATCATCAAGGTCGGATGAAAAAAAATTTGCCGAGTATTCAGAAAACCAGTAGTATTTTGGAAGCTTGGAACACCTTTCCAATGAATGTGTTTTACGCAGTCTTTGCTTGTGGCTATTTCAAGAGGAAACAAACCACAAAGACAGAACTTAGAACTACTTTATTTTGTCAAGTTTCAAGGAGCTAGCACAAACCGTGTATGATTTAGACTTAAAAAACACATCTATCTGTATAGGAGGAAATAGAGTGAAACCTAAAAATTCAAACTGTTACTGGTAACGAACGCTTCATCCTAGAAGAGTGAAAATTGGGCAGCTAAGTGGACTTAGTGAACTGATCATTACCACAGAGATCATCAAGGTCGGATGAAAAAAAATTTGCCGAGTATTCAGAAAACCAGTAGTATTTTGGAATCTTGGCACACCTTTCCAATGAAGGTGTTTTACGCAGTGTTTGCTTGTGGCTATTTCAAGAGGAAACAAACCACAAAGACAGAACTTAGAACTACTTTATTTTGTCAAGTTTCAAGGAGCTAGCACAAACCGTGTTTGATTTAGACTTAAAAAACACATCTATCTGTATAGGAAAAAATAGAGTGAAACCTAAAATTCAAACTGTTACTGGTAACGAACGCTTCATCCTAGAAGAGTGAAAATTGGGCAGCTAAGTGGACTTAGTGAACTGATCATTACCACAGAGATCATCAAGGTCGGATGAAAAAAAATTTGCCGAGTATTCAGAAAACCAGTAGTATTTTGGAAGTTTGGAACACCTTACCAATGAATGTGTTTTACGCAGTCTTTTCTTGTGGCTATTTCAAGAGGAAACAAACCACAAAGACAGAACTTAGAAATACTTTATTTTGTCAAGTTTCAAGGAGCTAGCACAAACCGTGTTTGATTTAGACTTAAAAAACACATCTATCTGTATAGGAGGAAATAGAGTGAAACCTAAAAATTCAAACTGTTACTGGTCACGAACGCTTCATCCTAGAAGAGTGAAAATTGGGCAGCTAAGTGGACTTAGTGAACTGATCATTACCACAGAGATCATCAAGGTCGGATGAAAAAAAATTTGCCGAGTATTCAGAAAACCATTAGTATTTTGGAAGCTTGGAACACCTTTCCAATAAAGGTGTTTTACGCAGTGTTTGCTTGTGGCTATTTCAAGAGGAAACAAACCACAAAGACAGAACTTAGAACTACTTTATTTTGTCAAGTTTCAAGGAGCTAGCACAAACCGTGTTTGATTTAGACTTAAAAAACACATCTATCTGTATAGGAGGAAATAGAGTGAAACCTAAAAATTCAAACTGTTACTGGTTACGAACGCTTCATCCTAGAAGAGTGAAAATTGGGCAGCTAAGTGGACTTAGTGAACTGATCATTACCACAGAGATCATCAAGGTCGGATGAAAAGAAATTTGCCGAGTATTCAGAAAACCAGTAGTATTTTGGAAGCTTGGAACACCTTTCCAATGAATGTGTTTTACGCAGTCTTTGCTTGTGGCTATTTCAAGAGGAAACAAACCACAAAGACAGAACTTAGAACTACTTTATTTTGTCAAGTTTCATGGAGCTAGCACAAACCGTGTTTGATTTAGACTTCCAAACACATCTATATATATATAGGAGGAAATAGAGTGAAACCTAAAAACTCAAGCTGTTACTGGTAACGAACGCTTCATCCTAGAAGAGTGAATATTGGGCAGCTAAGTGGACTAAGTAAACTGATCATTACCACAGAGATCATCAAGGTCGGATGAAAAAAAATTTTGTCGAGTATTCAGAAAACCAGTAGTTTTTTGGAAGCTTGGCACGCCTTTCCAATGAAGGTGTTTTACGCAGTCTTTGCTTGTGGCTATTTCAAGAGGAAACAAACCACAAAGACAGAACTTAGAACTACTTTATTTTGTCAAGTTTCATGGAGCTACCACAAACCGTGTTTGATTTAGACTTCCAAACACATCTATATATATAGGAGGAAATGGAGTGAAACCTAAAAACTCAAGCTGTTACTGGTAACGAACGCTTCATCCTAGAAGAGGGAATAATGGGCAGCTAAGTGGACTAAGTAAACTGATCATTACCACAGAGATCATCAAGGTCGGATGAAAAAAAATTTGCCGAATATTCAGAAAACCAGTAGTATTTTGGAAGCTTGGAACACCTTTCCAATAAAGGTGTTTTACGCAGTCTTTGCTTGTGGCTATTTCAAGAGGAAACAAACCACAAAGACAGAACTTAGAACTACTTTATTTTGTCCAGTTTCAAGGAGCTAGCACAAACCGTGTTTGATTTAGACTTAAAAAACACATCTATCTGTATAGGAGGAAATAGAGTGAAACCTAAAAATTCAAACTGTTACTGGTAACGAACGCTTCATCCTAGAAGAGTGAAAGTTGGGCAGCTAAGTGGACTTAGTGAACTGATCATTACCAAAGAGATCATCAAGGTCGGATGAAAAAAAATTTGCCGAGTATTCAGAAAACCAGTAGTATTTTGGAAGCTTGGAACACCTTTCCAATGAATGTTTTTTACGCAGTCTTTGCTTGTGGCTATTTCAAGAGGAAACAAACCACAAAGACAGAACTTAGAACTACTTTATTTTGTCAAGTTTCAAGGAGCTAGCACAAACCGTGTTTGATTTAGACTTAAAAAACACATCAATCTGTATAGGAGGAAATAGAGTGAAACCTAAAAATTCAAACTGTTACTGGTAACGAACGCTTCATCCTAGAAGAGTGAAAATTGGGCAGGTAATTGGACTTAGTGAACTGATCATTACCACAGAGATCATCAAGGTCGGATGAAAAAAAATTTGCCGAGTATTCAGAAAACCAGTAGTATTTTGGAAGCTTGGAACACCTTTCCAATAAAGGTGTTTTACGCAGTGTTTGCTTGTGGCAATTTCAAGAGGAAACAAACCACAAAGACAGAACTTAGAACTACTTTATTTTGTCAAGTTTCAAGGAGCTAGCACAAACCGTGTTTGATTTAGACTTAAAAAACACATCTATCTGTATAGGAGGAAATAGAGTGAAACCTAAAAATTCAAACTGTTACTGGTAACGAACGCTTCATCCTAGAAGAGTGAAAATTGGGCAGCTAAGTGGACTTAATGAACTGATCATTACCACAGAGATCATCAAGGTCGGATGAAAAAAAATTTGCCGAGTATTCAGAAAACCAGTAGTATTTTGGAAGCTTGGCACACCTTTCCAATGAAGGTGTTTTACGCAGTGTTTGCTTGTGGCTATTTCAAGAGGAAACAAACCACAAAGACAGAACTTAGAACTACTTTATTTTGTCAAGTTTCAAGGAGCTAGCACAAACCGTGTTTGATTTAGACTTAAAAAACACATCTATCTGTATAGGAGGAAATAGAGTGAAACCTAAAAATTCAAACTGTTACTGGTAACGAACGCTTCATCCTAGAAGAGTGAAAATTGGGCAGCTAAGTGGACTTAATGAACTGATCATTACCACAGAGATCATCAAGGTCGGATGAAAAAAAATTTGCCGAGTACTCAGAAAACCAGTAGAATTTTGGAAGCTTGGCACACCTTTCCAATGAATGTGTTTTACGCAGTGTTTGCTTGTGGCTATTTCAAGAGGAAACAAACCACAAAGACAGAACTTAGAACTACTTTATTTTGTCAGGTTTCAAGGAGCTAGCACAAACCGTGTTTGATTTAGACTTAAAAAACACATCTATCTGTATAGGAGGAAATAGAGTGAAACCTAAAAATTCAAACTGTTACTGGTAACGAACGCTTCATCCTAGAAGAGTGAAAATTGGGCAGGTAAGTGGACTTAGTGAAGTGATCATTACCACAGAGATCACCAAGGTCGGATGAAAAAAAATTTGCCGAGTATTCAGAAAACCAGTAGTATTTTGGAAGCTTGGAACACCTTTCCAATTAAGGTGTTTTACGCAGTCTTTGCTTGTGGCTATTTCAAGAGGAAACAAACCACAAAGACAGAACTTAGAACTACTTTATTTTGTCAAGTTTCAAGGAGCTAGCACAAACCGTATTTGATTTAGACTTAAAAAACACATCTATCTGTATAGGAGGAAATAGAGTGAAACCTAAAAATTCAAACTGTTACTGGTAACGAACGCTTCATCCTAGAAGAGTGAAAATTGGGCAGGTAAGTGGACTTAGTGAACTGATCATTACCACAGAGATCATCAAGGTCGGATGAAAAAAAATTTGCCGAGTATTCAGAAAACCAGTAGTATTTTGGAAGCTTGGAACACCTTTCCAATTAAGGTGTTTTACGCAGTCTTTGCTTGTGGCTATTTCAAGAGGAAACAAACCACAAAAACAGAACTTAGAACTACTTTATTTTGTCAAGTTTCAAGGAGCTAGCGCAAACCGTGTTTGATTTAGACTTAAAAAACACATCTATCTCTATAGGAGAAAATAGAGTGAAACCTAAAAATTCAAACTGTTACTGGTAACGAACGCTTCATCCTAGAAGAGTGAAAGTTGGGCAGCTAAGTGGACTTAGTGAACTGATCATTACCACAGAGATCATCAAGGTCGGATGAAAAAAAATTTGCCGAGTATTCAGAAAACCAGTAGTATATTGGAAGCTTGGCACACCTTTCCAATAAAGGTGTTTTACGCAGTCTTTGCTTGTGGCTATTTCAAGAGGAAACAAACCACAAAGACAGAACTTAGAACTACTTTATTTTGTCAAGTTTCAAGGAGCTAGCACAAACCGTGTTTGATTTAGACTTAAAAAACACATCTATCTGTATAGGAGGAAATAGAGTGAAACCTAAAAATTCAAACTGTTACTGGTAACGAACGCTTCATCCTAGAAGAGTGAAAGTTGGGCAGCTAAGTGGACTTAGTGAACTGATCATTACCACAGAGATCATCAAGGTCGGATGAAAAAAAATTTGCCGAGTATTCAGAAAACCAGTAGTATTTTGGAAGCTTGGCACACCTTTCCAATGAATGTGTTTTACGCAGTCTTTCCTTGTGGCTATTTCAAGAGGAAACAAACCACAAAGACAGAACTTAGAACTACTTTATTTTGTCAAGTTTCAAGGAGCTAGCACAAACCGTGTTTGATTTAGACTTAAAAAACACATCAATCTGTATAGGAGGAAATAGAGTGAAACCTAAAAATTCAAACTGTTACTGGTAACGAACGCTTCATCCTAGAAGAGTGAAAGTTGGGCAGCTAAGTGGACTTAGTGAACTGATCATTACCACAGAGATGATCAAGGTCGGATGAAAAAAAATTTGCCGAGTATTCAGAAAACCAGTAGTATTTTGTAAGCTTGGAACACCTTTCCAATAAAGGTGTTTTACGGAGTCTTTGCTTGTGGCTATTTCAAGAGGAAACAAACCACAAAGACAGAACTTAGAACTACTTTATTTTGTCAAGTTTCAAGGAGCTAGCACAAACCGTGTTTGATTTAGACTTAAAAAACACATCTATCTGTATAGGAGGAAATAGAGTGAAACCTAAAAATTCAAACTGTTACTGGTAACAAACGCTTCATCCTAGAAGAGTGAAAATTGGGCAGCTAAGTGGACTTAGTGAACTGATCATTACCACAGAGATCATCAAGGTCGGATGAAAAAAAATTTGCCGAGTATTCAGAAAACCAGTAGTATTTTGGAAGCTTGGCACACCTTTCCAATGAAGGTGTTTTACGCAGTGTTTGCTTGTGGCTATTTCAAGAGGAAACACACCACAAAGACAGAACTTAGAACTACTGTATTTTGTCAAGTTTCAAGGAGCTAGCACAAACCGTGTTTGATTTAGACTTAAAAAACACATCTATCTGTATAGGAGGAAATAGAGTGAAACCTAAAAATTCAAACTGTTACTGGTAACGAACGCTTCATCCTAGAAGAGTGAAAATTGGGCAGGTAAGTGGACTTAGTGAACTGATCATTACCACAGAGATCATCAAGGTCGGATGAAAAAAAATTTGCCGAGTATTCAGAAAACCAGTAGTATTTTGGAAGCTTGGAACACCTTTCCAATTAAGGTGTTTTACGCAGTCTTTGCTTGTGGCTATTTCAAGAGGAAACAAACCACAAAGACAGAACTTAGAACTACTTTATTTTGTCAAGTTTCAAGGAGCTAGCACAAACCGTGTTTGATTTAGACTTTAAAAACACATCTATCTGTATAGGAGGAAATAGAGTGAAACCTAAAAATTCAAACTGTTACTGGTAACGAACGCTTCATCCTAGAAGAGTGAAAATTGGGCAGCTAAGTGGACTTAGTGAACTGATCATTACCACAGAGATCATCAAGGTCGGATGAAAAAAAATTTGCCAGGTATTCAGAATACCAGTAGTATTTTGGAAGCTTGGAACACCTTTCCAATGAATGTGTTTTACGCAGTCTTTGCTTGTGGCTATTTCAAGAGGAAACAAACCACAAAGACAGAACTTAGAACTACTTTATTTTGTCAAGTTTCATGGAGCTAGCACAAACCGTGTTTCATTTAGACTTCCAAACACATCTATATATATAGGAGGAAATAGAGTGAAACCTAAAAACTCAAGCTGTTACTCGTAATGAACGCTTCATCCTAGAACAGTGAATATTGGGCAGCTAAGTGGACTAAGTAAACTGATCATTACCACAGAGATCATCAAGGTCGGATGAAAAAAAATTTTGCCGAGTATTCAGAAAACCAGTAGTTTTTTGGAAGCTTGGCACACCTTTCCAATGAAGGTGTTTTACGCAGTCTTTGCTTGTGGCTATTTCAAGAGGAAACAAACCACAAAGACAGAACTTAGAACTACTTTATTTTGTCCAGTTTCAAGGAGCTAGCACAAACCGTGTTTGATTTAGACTTAAAAAACACATCTATCTGTATAGGAGGAAATAGAATGAAACCTAAAAATTCAAAGTATTACAGGTAACGAACGCTTCATCCTAGAAGAGTGAAAATTGGGCAGCTAAGTGGACTTAGTGAACTGATCATTACCACAGAGATCATCAAGGTCGGATGAAAAAAAAATTTGCCGAGTATTCAGAAAACCAGTAGTATTTTGGAAGCTTGGAACACCTTTCCAATAAAGGTGTTTTACGCAGTGTTTGCTTGTGGCTATTTCAAGAGGAAACAAACCACAAAGACAGAACTTAGAACTACTTTATTTTGTCAAGTTGCAAGGAGCTAGCACAAACCGTGTTTGATTTAGACTTAAAAAACACATCTATCTGTATAGGAGGAAATAGAGTGAAACCTAAAAATTCAAACTGTTACTGGTAACGAACGCTTCATCCTAGGAGAGTGAAAATTGGGCAGCTAAGTGGACTTAGTGAACTGATCATTACCACAGAGATCATCAAGGTCGGATGAAAAAAAATTTGCCGAGAATTCAGAAAACCAGTAGTATTTTGGAAGCTTGGCACACCTTTCCAATGAATGTGTTTTACACAGTCTTTGCTTGTGGCTATTTCAAGAGGAAACAAACCACAAAGACAGAACTTAGAACTACTTTATTTTGTCAAGTTTCAAGGAGCTAGCACAAACCGTGTTTGATTTAGACTTAAAAAACACATCTATCTGTATAGGAGGAAATAGAGTGAAACCTAAAAATTCAAACTGTTACTGGTAACGAACGCTTCATCCTAGAAGAGTGAAAATTGGGCAGCTAAGTGGACTTAGTGAACTGATCATTACCACAGAGATCATCAAGGTCGGATGAAAAAAAATTTGCCGAGTATTCAGAAAACCAGTAGTATTTTGGAAGCTTGGCACACCTTTCCAATAAAGGTGTTTTACGCAGTCTTTGCTTGTGGCTATTTCAAGAGGAAACAAACCACAAAGACAGAACTTAGAACTAATTTATTTTGTCAAGTTTCAAGGAGCTAGCACAAACCGTGTTTGATTTAGACTTAAAAAACACATCAATCTGTATAGGAGGAAATAGAGTGAAACCTAAAAATTCAAACTGTTACTGGTAACGAACGCTTCATCCTAGAAGAGTGAAAGTTGGGCAGCTAAGTGGACTTAGTGAACTGATCATTACCACAGAGATGATCAAGGTCGGATGAAGAAAAATTTGCCGAGTATTCAGAAAACCAGTAGTATTTTGTAAGCTTGGAACACCTTTCCAATAAAGGTGTTTTACGGAGTCTTTGCTTGTGGCTATTTCAAGAGGAAACAAACCACAAAGACAGAACTTAGAACTACTTTATTTTGTCCAGTTTCAAGGAGCTAGCACAAACCGTGTTTGATTTAGACTTAAAAAACACATCTATCTGTATAGGAGGAAATAGAGTGAAACCTAAAAATTCAAACTGTTACTGGTAACAAACTCTTCATCCTAGAAGAGTGAAAATTGGGCAGCTAAGTGGACTTAGTGAACTGATCATTACCACAGAGATCATCAAGGTCGGATGAAAAAAAATTTGCCGAGTATTCAGAAAACCAGTAGTATTTTGGAAGCTTGGCACACCTTTCCAATGAAGGTGTTTTACGCAGTCTTTGCTTGTGGCTATTTCAAGAGGAAACACACCACAAAGACTGAACTTAGAACTACTTTATTTTGTCAAGTTTCAAGGAGCTAGCACAAACCGTGTTTGATTTAGACTTAAAAAACACATCTATCTGTATAGGAAAAAATAGAGTGAAACCTAAAAATTCAAACTGTTACTGGTAACGAACGCTTCATCCTAGAAGAGTGAAAATTGGGCAGCTAAGTGGACTTAGTGAACTGATCATTACCACAGAGATCATCAAGGTCGGATGAAAAAAAATTTGCCGAGTATTCAGAAAACCAGTAGTATTTTGGAAGTTTGGAACACCTTTCCAATGAATGTGTTTTACGCAGTCTTTGCTTGTGGCTATTTCAAGAGGAAACAAACCACAAAGACAGAACTTAGAACTACTTTATTTTCTCAAGTTTCAAGGAGCTAGCACAAACCGTGTTTACTTTAGACTTAAAAAACACATCTATCTGTATAGGAGGAAATAGAGTGAAACCTAAAAATTCAAACTGTTACTGGTAACGAACGCTTCATCCTAGAAGAGTGAAAATTGGGCAGCTAAGTGGACTTAATGAACTGATCATTACCACAGAGATCATCAAGGTCGGATGAAAAAAAATTTGCCGAGTATTCAGAAAAAAAGTAGTATTTTGGAAGCTTGGAACACCTTTCCAATAAAGGTGTTTTACACAGTCTTTGCTTGTGGCTATTTCAAGAGGAAACAAACCACAAAGACAGAACTTAGAACTACTTTAGTTTGTCAAGTTTCAAGGAGCTAGCACAAACCGTGTTTGATTTAGACTTAAAAAACACATCTATCTGTATAGGAGGAAATAGAGTGAAACCTAAAAATTCAAACTGTTACTGGTAACGAACGCTTCATCCTAGAAGAGTGAAAATTGGGCAGGTAAGTGGACTTAGTGAACTGATCATTACCACAGAGATCATCAAGGTCGGATGAAAAAAAATTTGCCGAGTATTCAGAAAACCAGTAGTATTTTGGAAGCTTGGAACACCTTTCCAATTAAGGTGTTTTACGCAGTCTTTGCTTGTGGCTATTTCAAGAGGAAACAAACCACAAAGACAGAACTTAGAACTACTTTATTTTGTCAAGTTTCAAGGAGCTAGCACAAACCGTGTTTGATTTAGACTTAAAAAACACATGTATCTGTATAGGAGGAAATAGAGTGAAACCTAAAAATTCAAACTGTTACTGGTAACGAACGCTTCATCCTAGAAGAGTGAAAATTGGGCAGCTAAGTGGACTTAGTGAACTGATCATTACCACAGAGATCATCAAGGTCGGATGAAAAAAAATTTGCCAGGTATTCAGAATACCAGTAGTATTTTGGAAGCTTGGAACACCTTTCCAATGAATGTGTTTTACGCAGTCTTTGCTTGTGGCTATTTCAAGAGGAAACAAACCACAAAGACAGAACTTAGAACTACTTTATTTTGTCAAGTTTCATGGAGCTAGCACAAACCGTGTTTGATTTAGACTTCCAAACACATCTATATATATAGGAGGAAATAGAGTGAAACCTAAAAACTCAAGCTGTTACTGGTAACGAACGCTTCATCCTAGAACAGTGAATATTGGGCAGCTAAGTGGACTAAGTAAACTGATCATTACCACAGAGATCATCAAGGTCGGATGAAAAAAAATTTTGCCGAGTATTCAGAAAACCAGTAGTTTTTTGGAAGCTTGGCACACCTTTCCAATGAAGGTGTTTTACGCAGTCTTTGCTTGTGGCTATTTCAAAAGGAAACAAACCACAAAGACAGAACTTAGAACTACTTTATTTTGTCCAGTTTCAAGGAGCTAGCACAAACCGTGTTTGATTTAGACTTAAAAAACATATCTATCTGTATAGGAGGAAATAGAATGAAACCTAAAAATTCAAACTGTTACTGGTAACGAACGCTTCATCCTAGAAGAGTGAAAATTGGGCAGCTAAGTGGACTTAGTGAACTGATCATTACCACAGAGATCATCAAGGTCGGATGAAAAAAAATTTGCCGAGTATTCAGAAAACCAGTAGTATTTTGGAAGCTTGGAACACCTTTCCAATGAATGTGTTTTACGCAGTCTTTGCTTGTGGCTATTTCAAGAGGAAACAAACCACAAAGACAGAACTTAGAACTACTTTATTTTGTCTAGTTTCAAGGAGCTAGCACAAACCGTGTTTGATTTAGACTTAAAAAACACATCTATCTGTATAGGAGGAAATAGAGTGAAACCTAAAAATTCAAACTGTTACTGGTAACGAACGCTTCATCCTAGAAGAGTGAAAATTGGGCAGCTAAGTGGACTTAGTGAACTGATCATTACCACAGAGATCATCAAGGTCGGATGAAAAAAAATTTGCTGAGTATTCAGAAAACCAGTAGTATTTTGGAAGCTTGGAACACCTTTCCAATAAAGGTGTTTTACGCAGTGTTTGCTTGTGGCTATTTCAAGAGGAAATAAACCACAAAGACAGAACTTAGAACTACTTTATTTTGTCCAGTTTCAAGGAGCTAGCACAAACCGTGTTTGATTTAGACTTAAAAAACACATCTATCTGTATAGGAGGAAATAGAGTGAAACCTAAAAATTCAAACTGTTACTGGTAACGAACGCTTCATCCTAGAAGAGTGAAAATTGGGCAGCTAAGTGGACTTAGTGAACTGATCATTACCACAGAGATCATCAAGGTCGGAAGAAAAAAATAATTTGCCGAGTATTCAGAAAAGCAGTAGTATTTTGGAAGCTTGGAACACCTTTCCAATGAATGTGTTTTTCGCAGTCTTTGCTTGTGGCTATTTCAAGAGGAAACAAACCACATAGACAGAACTTAGAACTACTTTATTTTGTCAAGTTTCAAGGAGCTAGCACAAACCGTGTTTGATTTAGACTTAAAAAACACATCTATCTGTATAGGAGGAAATAGAGTGAAACCTAAAAATTCAAAGTATTACAGGTAACGAACGCTTCATCCTAGAAGAGTGAAAATTGGGCAGCTAAGTGGACTTAGTGAACTGATCATTACCACAGAGATCATCAAGGTCGGATGAAAAAAACATTTGCCGAGTATTCAGAAAACCAGTAGTATTTTGGAAGCTTGGAACACCTTTCCAATAAAGGTGTTTTACGCAGTGTTTGCTTGTGGCTATTTCAAGAGGAAACAAACCACAAAGACAGAACTTAGAACTACTTTATTTTGTCAAGTTGCAAGGAGCTAGCACAAACCGTGTTTGATTTAGACTTAAAAAACACATCTATCTGTATAGGAGGAAATAGAGTGAAACCTAAAAATTCAAACTGTTACTGGTAACGAACGCTTCATCCTTGAAGAGTGAAAATTGGGCAGCTAAGTGGACTTAGTGAACTGATCATTACCACAGAGATCATCAAGGTCGGATGAAAAAAAAATTTGCCGAGTATTCAGAAAACCAGTAGTATTTTGGAAGCTTGGCACACCTTTCCAATGAATGTGTTTTACGCAGTCTTTGCTTGTGGCTATTTCAAGAGGAAACAAACCACAAAGACAGAACTTAGAACTACTTTATTTTGTCAAGTTTCAAGGAGCTAGCACAAACCGTGTTTGATTTAGACTTAAAAAACACATCTATCTGTATAGGAGGAAATAGAGTGAAACCTAAAAATTCAAACTGTTACTGGTAACGAACGCTTCATCCTAGAAGAGTGAAAATTGGGCAGCTAAGTGGACTTAGTGAACTGATCATTACCACAGAGATCATCAAGGTCGGATGAAAAAAAATTTGCCGAGTATTCAGAAAACCAGTAGTATTTTGGAAGCTTGGAACACCTTTCCAATAAAGGTGTTTTACGCAGTGTTTGCTTGTGGCTATTTCAAGAGGAAACAAACCACAAAGACAGAACTTAGAACTACTTTATTTTGTCAAGTTTCAAGGAGCTAGCACAAACCGTGTTTGATTTAGACTTAAAAAACACATCTATCTGTATAGGAGGAAATAGAGTGAAACCTAAAAATTCAAACTGTTACTGGTAACGAACGCTTCATCCTAGAAGAGTGAAAATTGGGCAGCTAAGTGGACTTAGTGAACTGATCATTACCACAGAGATCATCAAGGTCGGATGAAAAAAAATTTGCCGAGTATTCAGAAAACCAGTAGTATTTTGGAAGCTTGGAACACCTTTCCAATGAATGTGTTTTACGCAGTCTTTGCTTGTGGCTATTTCAAGAGGAAACAAACAACAAAGACAGAACTTAGAACTACTTTATTTTGTCAAGTTTCATGGAGCTAGCACAAACCGTGTTTGATTTAGACTTCCAAACACATCTATATATATAGGAGGAAATAGAGTGAAACCTAAAAACTCAAGCTGTTACTGGTAACGAACGCTTCATCCTAGAAGAGTGAATATTGGGCAGCTAAGTGGACTAAGTAAACTGATCATTACCACAGAGATCATCAAATCGGATGAAAAAAAATTTTGCCGAGTATTCAGAAAACCAGTAGTTTTTTGGAAGCTTGGCACACCTTTCCAATGAAGGTGTTTTACGCAGTCTTTGCTTGTGGCTATTTCAAGAGGAAACAAACCACAAAGACAGAACTTAGAACTACTTTATTTTGTCAAGTTTCATGGAGCTAGCACAAACCGTGTTTGATTTAGACTTCCAAATACATCTATATATATAGGAGGAAATAGAGTGAAACCTAAAAATTCAAACTGTTACTGGTAACAAACTCTTCATCCTAGAAGAGTGAAAATTGGGCAGCTAAGTGGACTTAGTGAACTGATCATTACCACAGAGATCATCAAGGTCGGATGAAAAAAAATTTGCCGAGTATTCAGAAAACCAGTAGTATTTTGGAAGCTTGGCACACCTTTCCAATGAAGGTGTTTTACGCAGTCTTTGCTTGTGGCTATTTCAAGAGGAAACACACCACAAAGACAGAACTTAGAACTACTTTATTTTGTCAAGTTTCAAGGAGCTAGCACAAACCGTGTTTGATTTAGACTTAAAAAACACATCTATCTGTATAGGAAAAAATAGAGTGAAACCTAAAAATTCAAACTGTTACTGGTAACGAACGCTTCATCCTAGAAGAGTGAAAATTGGGCAGCTAAGTGGACTTAGTGAACTGATCATTACCACAGAGATCATCAAGGTCGGATGAAAAAAAATTTGCCGAGTATTCAGAAAACCAGTAGTATTTTGGAAGTTTGGAACACCTTTCCAATGAATGTGTTTTACGCAGTCTTTGCTTGTGGCTATTTCAAGAGGAAACAAACCACAAAGACAGAACTTAGAACTACTTTATTTTCTCAAGTTTCAAGGAGCTAGCACAAACCGTGTTTACTTTAGACTTAAAAAACACATCTATCTGTATAGGAGGAAATAGAGTGAAACCTAAAAACTCAAGCTGTTACTGGTAACGAACGCTTCATCCTAGAAGAGTGAATATTGGGCAGCTAAGTGGACTAAGTAAACTGATCATTACCACAGAGATCATCAAATCGGATGAAAAAAAATTTTGCCGAGTATTCAGAAAACCAGTAGTTTTTTGGAAGCTTGGCACACCTTTCCAATGAAGGTGTTTTACGCAGTCTTTGCTTGTGGCTATTTCAAGAGGAAACAAACCACAAAGACAGAACTTAGAACTACTTTATTTTGTCAAGTTTCATGGAGCTAGCACAAACCGTGTTTGATTTAGACTTCCAAATACATCTATATATATAGGAGGAAATAGAGTGAAACCTAAAAATTCAAACTGTTACTGGTAACAAACTCTTCATCCTAGAAGAGTGAAAATTGGGCAGCTAAGTGGACTTAGTGAACTGATCATTACCACAGAGATCATCAAGGTCGGATGAAAAAAAATTTGCCGAGTATTCAGAAAACCAGTAGTATTTTGGAAGCTTGGCACACCTTTCCAATGAAGGTGTTTTACGCAGTCTTTGCTTGTGGCTATTTCAAGAGGAAACACACCAAAAAGACAGAACTTAGAACTACTTTATTTTGTCAAGTTTCAAGGAGCTAGCACAAACCGTGTTTGATTTAGACTTAAAAAACACATCTATCTGTATAGGAAAAAATAGAGTGAAACCTAAAAATTCAAACTGTTACTGGTAACGAACGCTTCATCCTAGAAGAGTGAAAATTGGGCAGCTAAGTGGACTTAGTGAACTGATCATTACCACAGAGATCATCAAGGTCGGATGAAAAAAAATTTGCCGAGTATTCAGAAAACCAGTAGTATTTTGGAAGTTTGGAACACCTTTCCAATGAATGTGTTTTACGCAGTCTTTGCTTGTGGCTATTTCAAGAGGAAACAAACCACAAAGACAGAACTTAGAACTACTTTATTTTCTCAAGTTTCAAGGAGCTAGCACAAACCGTGTTTACTTTAGACTTAAAAAACACATCTATCTGTATAGGAGGAAATAGAGTGAAACCTAAAAATTCAAACTGTTACTGGTAACGAACGCTTCATCCTAGAAGAGTGAAAATTGGGCAGCTAAGTGGACTTAATGAACTGATCATTACCACAGAGATCATCAAGGTCGGATGAAAAAAAATTTGCCGAGTATTCAGAAAAAAAGTAGTATTTTGGAAGCTTGGAACACCTTTCCAATAAAGGTGTTTTACACAGTCTTTGCTTGTGGCTATTTCAAGAGGAAACAAACCACAAAGACAGAACTTAGAACTACTTTAGTTTGTCAAGTTTCAAGGAGCTAGCACAAACCGTGTTTGATTTAGACTTAAAAAACACATCTATCTGTATAGGAGGAAATAGAGTGAAACCTAAAAATTCAAACTGTTACTGGTAACGAACGCTTCATCCTAGAAGAGTGAAAATTGGGCAGGTAAGTGGACTTAGTGAACTGATCATTACCACAGAGATCATCAAGGTCGGATGAAAAAAAATTTGCCGAGTATTCAGAAAACCAGTTGTATTTTGGAAGCTTGGAACACCTTTCCAATTAAGGTGTTTTACGCAGTCTTTGCTTGTGGCTATTTCAAGAGGAAACAAACCACAAAGACAGAACTTAGAACTACTTTATTTTGTCAAGTTTCAAGGAGCTAGCACAAACCGTGTTTGATTTAGACTTAAAAAACACATCTATCTGTATAGGAGGAAATAGAGTGAAACCTAAAAATTCAAACTGTTACTGGTAACGAACGCTTCATCCTAGAAGAGTGAAAATTGGGCAGCTAAGTGGACTTAGTGAACTGATCATTACCACAGAGATCATCAAGGTCGGATGAAAAAAAATTTGCCAGGTATTCAGAATACCAGTAGTATTTTGGAAGCTTGGAACACCTTTCCAATGAATGTGTTTTACGCAGTCTTTGCTTGTGGCTATTTCAAGAGGAAACAAACCACAAAGACAGAACTTAGAACTACTTTATTTTGTCAAGTTTCATGGAGCTAGCACAAACCGTGTTTGATTTAGACTTCCAAACACATCTATATATATAGGAGGAAATAGAGTGAAACCTAAAAACTCAAGCTGTTACTGGTAACGAACGCTTCATCCTAGAACAGTGAATATTGGGCAGCTAAGTGGACTAAGTAAACTGATCATTACCACAGAGATCATCAAGGTCGGATGAAAAAAAATTTTGCCGAGTATTCAGAAAACCAGTAGTTTTTTGGAAGCTTGGCACACCTTTCCAATGAAGGTGTTTTACGCAGTCTTTGCTTGTGGCTATTTCAAGAGGAAACAAACCACAGAGACAGAACTTAGAACTACTTTAGTTTGTCAAGTTTCAAGGAGCTAGCACAAACCGTGTTTGATTTAGACTTAAAAAACACATCTATCTGTATAGGAGGAAATAGAGTGAAACCTAAAAATTCAAACTGTTACTGGTAACGAACGCTTCATCCTAGAAGAGTGAAAATTGGGCAGCTAAGTGGACTTAGTGAACTGATCATTACCACAGAGATCATCAAGGTCGGATGAAAAAAAATTTGCCGAGTATTCAGAAAACCAGTAGTATTTTGGAAGCTTGGAACACCTTTCCAATTAAGGTGTTTTACGCAGTCTTTGCTTGTGGCTATTTCAAGAGGAAACAAACCACAAAGACAGAACTTAGAACTACTTTATTTTGTCAAGTTTCAAGGAGCTAGCACAAACCGTGTTTGATTTAGACTTAAAAAACACATGTATCTGTATAGGAGGAAATAGAGTGAAACCTAAAAATTCAAACTGTTACTGGTAACGAACGCTTCATCCTAGAAGAGTGAAAATTGGGCAGCTAAGTGGACTTAGTGAACTGATCATTACCACAGAGATCATCAAGGTCGGATGAAAAAAAATTTGCCAGGTATTCAGAATACCAGTAGTATTTTGGAAGCTTGGAACACCTTTCCAATGAATGTGTTTTACGCAGTCTTTGCTTGTGGCTATTTCAAGAGGAAACAAACCACAAAGACAGAACTTAGAACTACTTTATTTTGTCAAGTTTCATGGAGCTAGCACAAACCGTGTTTGATTTAGACTTCCAAACACATCTATATATATAGGAGGAAATAGAGTGAAACCTAAAAACTCAAGCTGTTACTGGTAACGAACGCTTCATCCTAGAAGAGTGAAAATTGGGCAGCTAAGTGGACTTAGTGGACTGATCATTACCACAGAGATCATCAAGGTCGGATGAAAAAAAATTTGCCGAGTATTCAGAAAACCAGTAGTATTTTGGAAGCTTGGAACACCTTTCCAATGAATGTGTTTTACGCAGTCTTTGCTTGTGGCTATTTCAAGAGGAAACAAACCACAAAGACAGAACTTAGAACTACTTTATTTTGTCTAGTTTCAAGGAGCTAGCACAAACCGTGTTTGATTTAGACTTAAAAAACACATCTATCTGTATAGGAGGAAATAGAGTGAAACCTAAAAATTCAAACTGTTACTGGTAACGAACGCTTCATCCTAGAAGAGTGAAAATTGGGCAGCTAAGTGGACTTAGTGAACTGATCATTACCACAGAGATCATCAAGGTCGGATGAAAAAAAATTTGCTGAGTATTCAGAAAACCAGTAGTATTTTGGAAGCTTGGAACACCTTTAAAATAAAGGTGTTTTACGCAGTGTTTGCTTGTGGCTATTTCAAGAGGAAATAAACCACAAAGACAGAACTTAGAAGTACTTTATTTTGTCAAGTTTCAAGGAGCTAGCACAAACCGTGTTTGATTTAGACTTAAAAAACACATCTATCTGTATAGGAGGAAATAGAGTGAAACCTAATTTTCAAACTGTTACTGGTAACGAACGCTTCATCCTAGAAGAGTGAAAATTGGGCAGCTAAGTGGACTTAGAGAACTGATCATTACCACAGAGATCATCAAGGTCGGATGAAAAAAAATTTGCCGATTATTCAGAAAACCAGTAGTATTTTGGAAGCTTGGCACACCTTTCCAATGAAGGTGTTTTACGCAGTGTTCGCTTGTGGCTATTTCAAGAAGAAACACACCACAAAGACAGAACTTAGAACTACTTTATTTTGTCAAGTTTCAAGGAGCTAGCACAAACCGTGTTTGATTTAGACTTAAAAAACACATCTATCTGTATAGGAAAAAATAGAGTGAAACCTAAAAATTCAAACTGTTACTGGTAACGAACGCTTCATCCTAGAAGAGTGAAAATTGGGCAGCTAAGTGGACTTAGTGAACTGATCATTACCACAGAGATCATCAAGGTCGGATGAAAAAAAATTTGCCGAGTATTCAGAAAACCAGTAGTTTTTGGAAGCTTGGCACACCTTTCCAATGAATGTGTTTTACGCAGTCTTTGCTTGTGGCTATTTCAAGAGGAAACAAACCACAAAGACAGAACTTAGAACTACTTTATTTTGTCAAGTTTCATGGAGCTAGCACAAACCGTGTTTGATTTAGACTTCCAAACACATCTATATATATAGGAGGAAATAGAGTGAAACCTAAAAACTCAAGCTGTTACTGGTAACGAACGCTTCATCCTAGAAGAGTGAATATTGGGCAGCTAAGTGGACTAAGTAAACTGATCATTACCACAGAGATCATCAAGGTCGGATGAAAAAAAATTTTGCCGAGTATTCAGAAAACCAGTAGTTTTTTGGAAGCTTGGCACGCCTATCCAATGAAGGTGTTTTACGCAGTCTTTGCTTGTGGCTATTTCAAGAGGAAACAAACCACAAAGACAGAACTTAGAACTACTTTATTTTGTCAAGTTTCAAGGAGCTAGCACAAACCGTGTTTGATTTAGACTTAAAAAACACATCTATCTGTATAGGAGGAAATAGAGTGAAACCTAAAAATTCAAACTGTTACTGGTAACGAACGCTTCATCCTAGAAGAGTGAAAATTGGGCAGCTAAGTGGACTTAGTGAACTGATCATTACCACAGAGATCATCAAGGTCGGAAGAAAAAAATAATTTGCCGAGTATTCAGAAAACCAGTAGTATTTTGGAAGCTTGGAACACCTTTCCAATGAATGTGTTTTTCGCAGTCTTTGCTTGTGGCTATTTCAAGAGGAAACAAACCACATAGACAGAACTTAGAACTACTTTATTTTGTCAAGTTTCAAGGAGCTAGCACAAACCGTGTTTGATTTAGACTTAAAAAACACATCTATCTGTATAGGAGGAAATAGAGTGAAACCTAAAAATTCAAAGTATTACAGGTAACGAACGCTTCATCCTAGAAGAGTGAAAATTGGGCAGCTAAGTGGACTTAGTGAACTGATCATTACCACAGAGATCATCAAGGTCGGATGAAAAAAAAATTTGCCGAGTATTCAGAAAACCAGTAGTATTTTGGAAGCTTGGAACACCTTTCCAATAAAGGTGTTTTACGCAGTGTTTGCTTGTGGCTATTTCAAGAGGAAACAAACCACAAAGACAGAACTTAGAACTACTTTATTTTGTCAAGTTGCAAGGAGCTAGCACAAACCGTGTTTGATTTAGACTTAAAAAACACATCTATCTGTATAGGAGGAAATAGAGTGAAACCTAAAAATTCAAACTGTTACTGGTAACGAACGCTTCATCCTTGAAGCGTGAAAATTGGGCAGCTAAGTGGACTTAGTGAACTGATCATTACCACAGAGATCATCAAGGTCGGATGAAAAAAAATTTGCCGAGTATTCAGAAAACCAGTAGTATTTTGGAAGCTTGGCACACCTTTCCAATGAATGTGTTTTACGCAGTCTTTGCTTGTGGCTATTTCAAGAGGAAACAAACCACAAAGACAGAACTTAGAACTACTTTATTTTGTCAAGTTTCAAGGAGCTAGCACAAACCGTGTTTGATTTAGACTTAAAAAACACATCTATCTGTATAGGAGGAAATAGAGTGAAACCTAAAAATTCAAAATGTTACTGGTAACGAACGCTTCATCCTAGAAGAGTGAAAATTGGGCAGCTAAGTGGACTTAGTGAACTGATCATTACCACAGAGATCATCAAGGTCGGATGAAAAAAAATTTGCCGAGTATTCAGAAAACCAGTAGTAATTTGGAAGCTTGGAACACCTTTCCAATAAAGGTGTTTTACGCAGTGTTTGCTTGTGGCTATTTCAAGAGGAAACAAACCACAAAGACAGAACTTAGAACTACTTTATTTTGTCAAGTTTCAAGGAGCTAGCATAAACCGTGTTTGATTTAGACTTAAAAAAACACATCTATCTGTATAGGAGGAAATAGAGTGAAACCTAAAAATTCAAACTGTTACTGGTAACGAACGCTTCATCCTAGAAGAGTGAAAATTGGGCAGCTAAGTGGACTTAGTGAACTGATCATTACCACAGAGATCATCAAGGTCGGATGAAAAAAAATTTGCCGAGTATTCAGAAAACCAGTAGTATTTTGGAAGCTTGGAACACCTTTCCAATGAATGTGTTTTACGCAGTCTTTGCTTGTGGCTATTTCAAGAGGAAACAAACCACAAAGACAGAACTTAGAACTACTTTATTTTGTCAAGTTTCATGGAGCTAGCACAAACCGTGTTTGATTTAGACTTCCAAACACATCTATATATATAGGAGGAAATAGAGTGAAACCTAAAAACTCAAGCTGTTACTGGTAACGAACGCTTCATCCTAGAAGAGTGAATATTGGGCAGCTAAGTGGACTAAGTAAACTGATCATTACCACAGAGATCATCAAATCGGATGAAAAAAAATTTTGCCGAGTATTCAGAAAACCAGTAGTTTTTTGGAAGCTTGGCACACCTTTCCAATGAAGGTGTTTTACGCAGTCTTTGCTTGTGGCTATTTCAAGAGGAAACAAACCACAAAGACAGAACTTAGAACTACTTTATTTTGTCAAGTTTCATGGAGCTAGCACAAACCGTGTTTGATTTAGACTTCCAAACACATCTATATATATAGGAGGAAATAGAGTGAAACCTAAAAACTCAAGCTGTTACTGGTAACGAACGCTTCATCCTAGAAGAGTGAATATTGGGCAGCTAAGTGGACTAAGTAAACTGACCATTACCACAGAGATCATAAGGTCGGATGAAAAAAAATTTTGCCGAGTATTCAGAAAACCAGTAGTTTTTTGGAAGCTTGGCACACCTTTCCAATGAAGGTGTTTTACGCAGTCTTTGCTTGTGGCTATTTCAAGAGGAAACAAACCACAAAGACAGAACTTAGAACTACTTTATTTTGTCAAGTTTCAAGGAGCTAGCACAAACCGTGTTTGATTTAGACTTAAAAAACACATCTATCTGTATAGGAGGAAATAGAGTGAAACCTAAAAATTCAAACTGTTACTGGTAACGAACGCTTCATTTTAGAAGAGTGAAAATTGGGCAGCTAAGTGGACTTAGTGAACTGATCATTACCACAGAGATCATCAAGGTCGGATGAAAAAAAATTTGCAGAGTATTCAGAAAAACAGTAGTATTTTGGAAGCTTGGAACACCTTTCCAATGAATGTGTTTTACGCAGTCTTTGCTTGTGGCTATTTCAAGAGGAAACAAACCACAAAGACAGAACTTAGAACTACTTTATTTTGTCAAGTTTCAAGGAGCTAGCACAAAATGTGTTTGATTTATACTGAAAAAACACATCTATCTGTATAGGAGGAAATAGAGTGAAACCTAAAAATTCAAACTGTTACTGGTAACGAACGCTTCATCCTAGAAGAGTGAAAATTGGGCAGCTAAGTGGACTTAGTGAACTGATCATTACCACAGAGATCATCAAGGTCGGATGAAAAAAAAATTTGCCGAGTATTCAGAAAACCAGTAGTATTTTGGAAGCTTGCAACACCTTTCCAATAAAGGTGTTTTACACAGTGTTTGCTTGTGGCTATTTCAAGAGGAAACAAACCACAAAGACAGAACTTAGAACTACTTTATTTTGTCAAGTTTCAAGGAGCTAGCACAAACCGTGTTTGATTTAGACTTAAAAAACTCATCTATCTGTATAGGAGGAAATAGAGTGAAACCTAAAAATTCAAACTGTTACTGGTAACGAACGCTTCATCCTAGAAGAGTGAAAATTGGGCAGCTAAGTGGACTTAGTGAACTGATCATTACCACAGAGATCATCAAGGTCGGATGAAAAAAATTTGCCGAGTATTCAGAAAACCAGTAGTATTTTGGAAGCTTGGCACACCTTTCCAATGAATGTGTTTTACGCAGTCTTTGCTTGTGGCTATTTCAAGAGGAAACAAACCACAAAGACAGAACTTAGAACTACTTTATTTTGTCAAGTTTCAAGGAGCTAGCACAAACCGTGTTTGATTTAGACTTAAAAAACACATCTATCTGTATTGGAGGAAATAGAGTGAAACCTAAAAATTCAAACTGTTACTGGTAACGAACGCTTCATCCTAGAAGAGTGAAAATTGGGCAGCTAAGTGGACTTAGTGAACTGATCATTACCACAGAGATCATCAAGGTCGGATGAAAAAAAATTTGCCGAGTATTCAGAAAACCAGTAGTATTTTGGAATCTTGGCACACCTTTCCAATGAAGGTGTTTTACGCAGTGTTTGCCTGTGGCTATTTCAAGAGGAAACAAACCACAAAGACAGAACTTAGAAATACTTTATTTTGTCAAGTTTCAAGGAGCTAGCACAAACCGTGTTTGATTTAGACTTAAAAAACACATCTATCTGTATAGGAAAAAATAGAGTGAAACCTAAAAACTCAAACTGTTACTGGTAACGAACGCTTCATCCTAGAAGAGTGAAAATTGGGCAGCTAAGTGGACTTAGTGAACTGATCATTACCACAGAGATCACCAAGGTTGGATGAAAAAAAATTTGCCGAGTATTCAGATAACCTGTAGTATTTTGGAAGCTTGGAACACCTTTCCAATGAATGTGTTTTACGCAGTCTTTGCTTGTGGCTATTTCAAGAGGAAACAAACCACAAAGACAGAACTTAGAACTACTTTATTTTGTCCAGTTTCAAGGAGCTAGCACAAACCGTGTTTGATTTAGACTTAAAAAACACATCTATCTGTATAGGAGGAAATAGAGTGAAACCTAAAAATTCAAACTGTTACTGGTAACGAACGCTTCGTCCTAGAAGAGTGAAAATTGGGCAGCTAAGTGGACTTAATGAACTGATCATTACCACAGAGATCATCAAGGTCGGATGAAAAAAAATTTGCCGAGTATTCAGAAAACCAGTAGTATTTTGGAAGCTTGGAACACCTTTCCAAAAAAGGTGTTTTACGCAGTCTTTGCTTGTGGCTATTTCAAGAGGAAACAAACCACAAAGACAGAACTAGAACTACTTTATTTTGTCAAGTTTCAAGGAGCTAGCACAAACCGTGTTTGATTTAGACTTAAAAAACTCATCTATCTGTATAGGAGGAAATAGAGTGAAACCTAAAAATTCAAACTGTTACTGGTAACGAACGCTTCATCCTAGAAGAGTGAAAATTGGGCAGCTAAGTGGACTTAGTGAACTGATCATTACCACAGAGATCATCAAGGTCGGATGAAAAAAAATTTGCCGAGTATTCAGAAAACCAGTAGTATTTTGGAAGCTTGGCACACCTTTCCAATGAATGTGTTTTACGCAGTCTTTGCTTGTGGCTATTTCAAGAGGAAACAAACCACAAAGACAGAACTTAGAACTACTTTATTTTGTCAAGTTTCAAGGAGCTAGCACAAACCGTGTTTGATTTAGACTTAAAAAACACATCTATCTGTATTGGAGGAAATAGAGTGAAACCTAAAAATTCAAACTGTTATTGGTAACGAACGCTTCATCCTAGAAGAGTGAAAATTGGGCAGCTAAGTGGACTTAGTGAACTGATCATTACCACAGAGATCATCAAGGTCGGATGAAAAAAAATTTGCCGAGTATTCAGAAAACCAGTAGTATTTTGGAATCTTGGCACACCTTTCCAATGAAGGTGTTTTACGCAGTGTTTGCCTGTGGCTATTTCAAGAGGAAACAAACCACAAAGACAGAACTTAGAAATACTTTATTTTGTCAAGTTTCAAGGAGCTAGCACAAACCGTGTTTGATTTAGACTTAAAAAACACATCTATCTGTATAGGAAAAAATAGAGTGAAACCTAAAAACTCAAACTGTTACTGGTAACGAACGCTTCATCCTAGAAGAGTGAAAATTGGGCAGCTAAGTGGACTTAGTGAACTGATCATTACCACAGAGATCACCAAGGTTGGATGAAAAAAAATTTGCCGAGTATTCAGATAACCTGTAGTATTTTGGAAGCTTGGAACACCTTTCCAATGAATGTGTTTTACGCAGTCTTTGCTTGTGGCTATTTCAAGAGGAAACAAACCACAAAGACAGAACTTAGAACTACTTTATTTTGTCCAGTTTCAAGGAGCTAGCACAAACCGTGTTTGATTTAGACTTAAAAAACACATCTATCTGTATAGGAGGAAATAGAGTGAAACCTAAAAATTCAAACTGTTACTGGTAACGAACGCTTCGTCCTAGAAGAGTGAAAATTGGGCAGCTAAGTGGACTTAATGAACTGATCATTACCACAGAGATCATCAAGGTCGGATGAAAAAAAATTTGCCGAGTATTCAGAAAACCAGTAGTATTTTGGAAGCTTGGAACACCTTTCCAAAAAAGGTGTTTTACGCAGTCTTTGCTTGTGGCTATTTCAAGAGGAAACAAACCACAAAGACAGAACTTAGAACTACTTTATTTTGTCAAGTTTCAAGGAGCTAGCACAAACCGTGTTTGATTTAGACTTCCAAACACATCTATATATATAGGAGGAAATAGAGTGAAACCTAAAAACTCAAGCTGTTACTGGTAACGAACGCTTCATCCTAGAACAGTGAATATTGGGCAGCTAAGTGGACTAAGTAAACTGATCATTACCACAGAGATCATCAAGGTCGGATGAAAAAAAATTTTGCCGAGTATTCAGAAAACCAGTAGTTTTTTGGAAGCTTGGCACACCTTTCCAATGAAGGTGTTTTACGCAGTCTTTGCTTGTGGCTATTTCAAGAGGAAACAAACCACAAAGACAGAACTTAGAACTACTTTAGTTTGTCAAGTTTCAAGGAGCTAGCACAAACCGTGTTTGATTTAGACTTAAAAAACACATCTATCTGTATAGGAGGAAATAGAGTGAAACCTAAAAATTCAAACTGTTACTGGTAACGAACGCTTCATCCTAGAAGAGTGAAAATTGGGCAGGTAAGTGGACTTAGTGAACTGATCATTACCACAGAGATCATCAAGGTCGGATGAAAAAAAATTTGCCGAGTATTCAGAAAAACAGTAGTATTTTGGAAGCTTGGAACACCTTTCCAATTAAGGTGTTTTACGCAGTCTTTGCTTGTGGCTATTTCAAGAGGAAACAAACCACAAAGACAGAACTTAGAACTACTTTATTTTGTCAAGTTTCAAGGAGCTAGCACAAACCGTGTTTGATTTAGACTTAAAAAACACATGTATCTGTATAGGAGGAAATAGAGTGAAACCTAAAAATTCAAACTGTTACTGGTAACGAACGCTTCATCCTAGAAGAGTGAAAATTGGGCAGCTAAGTGGACTTAGTGAACTGATCATTACCACAGAGATCATCAAGGTCGGATGAAAAAAAATTTGCCGATTATTCAGAAAACCAGTAGTATTTTGGAAGCTTGGCACACCTTTCCAATGAAGGTGTTTTACGCAGTGTTTGCTTGTGGCTATTTCAAGAAGAAACACACCACAAAGACAGAACTTAGAACTACTTTATTTTGTCAAGTTTCAAGGAGCTAGCACAAACCGTGTTTGATTTAGACTTAAAAAACACATCTATCTGTATAGGAAAAAATAGAGTGAAACCTAAAAATTCAAACTGTTACTGGTAACGAACGCTTCATCCTAGAAGAGTGAAAATTGGGCAGCTAAGTGGACTTAGTGAACTGATCATTACCACAGAGATCATCAAGGTCGGATGAAAAAAAATTTGCCGAGTATTCAGAAAACCAGTAGTTTTTTGGAAGATTGGCACACCTTTCCAATGAATGTGTTTTACGCAGTCTTTGCTTGTGGCTATTTCAAGAGGAAACAAACCACAAAGACAGAACTTAGAACTACTTTATTTTGTCAAGTTTCATGGAGCTAGCACAAACCGTGTTTGATTTAGACTTCCAAACACATCTATATATATAGGAGGAAATAGAGTGAAACCTAAAAACTCAAGCTGTTACTGGTAACGAACGCTTCATCCTAGAAGAGTGAATATTGGGCAGCTAAGTGGACTAAGTAAACTGATCATTACCACAGAGATCATCAAGGTCGGATGAAAAAAAATTTTGCCGAGTATTCAGAAAACCAGTAGTTTTTTGGAAGCTTGGCACGCCTATCCAATGAAGGTGTTTTACGCAGTCTTTGCTTGTGGCTATTTCAAGAGGAAACAAACCACAAAGACAGAACTTAGAACTACTTTATTTTGTCAAGTTTCAAGGAGCTAGCACAAACCGTGTTTGATTTAGACTTAAAAAACACATCTATCTGTATAGGAGGAAATAGAGTGAAACCTAAAATTCAAACTGTTACTGGTAACGAACGCTTCATCCTAGAAGAGTGAAAATTGGGCAGCTAAGTGGACTTAGTGAACTGATCATTACCACAGAGATCATCAAGGTCGGAAGAAAAAAATAATTTGCCGAGTATTCAGAAAACCAGTAGTATTTTGGAAGCTTGGAACACCTTTCCAATGAATGTGTTTTTCGCAGTCTTTGCTTGTGGCTATTTCAAGAGGAAACAAACCACATAGACAGAACTTAGAACTACTTTATTTTGTCAAGTTTCAAGGAGCTAGCACAACCGTGTTTGATTTATACTTAAAAAACACATCTATCTGTATAGGAGGAAATAGAGTGAAACCTAAAAATTCAAAGTATTACAGGTAACGAACGCTTCATCCTAGAAGAGTGAAAATTGGGCAGCTAAGTGGACTTAGTGAACTGATCATTACCACAGAGATCATCAAGGTCGGATGAAAAAAAAATTTGCCGAGTATTCAGAAAACCAGTAGTATTTTGGAAGCTTGGAACACCTTTCCAATAAAGGTGTTTTACGCAGTGTTTGCTTGTGGCTATTTCAAGAGGAAACAAACCACAAAGACAGAACTTAGAACTACTTTATTTTGTCAAGTTGCAAGGAGCTAGCACAAACCGTGTTTGATTTAGACTTAAAAAACACATCTATCTGTATAGGAGGAAATAGAGTGAAACCTAAAAATTCAAACTGTTACTGGTAACGAACGCTTCATCCTTGAAGAGTGAAAATTGGGCAGCTAAGTGGACTTAGTGAACTGATCATTACTACAGGGATCATCAAGGTCGGATGAAAAAAAATTTGCCGAGTATTCAGAAAACCAGTAGTATTTTGGAAGCTTGGCACACCTTTCCAATGAATGTGTTTTACGCAGTCTTTGCTTGTGGCTATTTCAAGAGGAAACAAACCACAATGACAGAACTTAGAACTACTTTATTTTGTCAAGTTTCAAGGAGCTAGCACAAACCGTGTTTGATTTAGACTTAAAAAACACATCTATCTGTATGGAGGAAATAGAGTGAAACCTAAAAATTCAAACTGTTACTGGTAACGAACGCTTCATCCTAGAAGAGTGAAAATTGGGCAGCTAAGTGGACTTAGTGAACTGATCATTACCACAGAGATCATCAAGGTCGGATGAAAAAAAATTTTGCCGAGTATTCAGAAAACCAGTAGTATTTTGGAAGCTTGGAACACCTTTCCAATAAAGGTGTTTTACGCAGTGTTTGCTTGTGGCTATTTCAAGAGGAAACAAACCACAAAGACAGAACTTAGAACTACTTTATTTGTCAAGTTTCAAGGAGCTAGCATAAACCGTGTTTTGATTTAGACTTAAAAAAACACATCTATCTGTATAGGAGGAAATAGAGTGAAACCTAAAAATTCAAACTGTTACTGGTAACGAACGCTTCATCCTAGAAGAGTGAAAATTGGGCAGCTAAGTGGACTTAGTGAACTGATCATTACCACAGATCATCAAGGTCGGATGAAAAAAAATTTGCCGAGTATTCAGAAAACCAGTAGTATTTTGGAAGCTTGGAACACCTTTCCAATGAATGTGTTTTACGCAGTCTTTGCTTGTGGCTATTTCAAGAGGAAACAAACCACAAAGACAGAACTTAGAACTACTTTATTTTGTCAAGTTTCATGGAGCTAGCACAAACCGTGTTTGATTTAGACTTCCAAAACACATCTATATATATAGGAGGAAATAGAGTGAAACCTAAAAACTCAAGCTGTTACTGGTAACGAACGCTTCATCCTAGAAGAGTGAATATTGGGCAGCTAAGTGACTAAGTAAACTGATCATTACCACAGAGATCATCAAATCGGATGAAAAAAATATTTGCCGAGTATTCAGAAACCAGTAGTTTTTTGGAAGCTTGGCACACCTTTCCAATGAAGGTGTTTTACGCAGTCTTTGCTTGTGGCTATTTCAAGAGGAAACAAACCACAAAGACAGAACTTAGAACTACTTTATTTTGTCAAGTTTCATGGAGCTAGCACAAACCGTGTTTGATTTAGACTTCCAAACACATCTATATATATAGGAGGAAATAGAGTGAAACCTAAAACTCAAGCTGTTACTGGTAACTGAACGCTTCATCCTAGAAGAGTGAATATTGGGCAGCTAAGTGGACTAAGTAAACTGACCATTACCACAGAGATCATAAGGTCGGATGAAAAAAAATTTTGCCGAGTATTCAGAAAACCAGTAGTTTTTTGGAAGCTTGGCACACCTTTCCAATGAAGGTGTTTTATGCAGTCTTTGCTTGTGGCTATTTCAAGAGGAAACAAACCACAAAGACAGAACTTAGAACTACTTTATTTTGTCAAGTTCAAGGAGCTAGCACAAACCGTGTTTGATTTAGACTTAAAAAACACATCTATCTGTATAGGAGGAAATAGAGTGAAACCTAAAAATTCAAACTGTTACTGGTAACGAACGCTTCATCCTAGAAGAGTGAAAATTGGGCAGCTAAGTGGACTTAGTGAACTGATCATTACCACAGAGATCATCAAGGTCGGATGAAAAAAAATTTGCAGAGTATTCAGAAAAACAGTAGTATTTTGGAAGCTTGGAACACCTTTCCAATGAATGTGTTTTACGCAGTCTTTGCTTGTGGCTATTTCAAGAGGAAACAAACCACAAAGACAGAACTTAGAACTACTTTATTTTGTCAAGTTTCAAGGAGCTAGCACAAAATGTGTTTGATTTAGACTGAAAAAACACATCTATCTGTATAGGAGGAAATAGAGTGAAACCTAAAAATTCAAACTGTTACTGGTAACGAACGCTTCATCCTAGAAGAGTGAAAATTGGGCAGCTAAGTGGACTTAGTGAACTGATCATTACCACAGAGATCATCAAGGTCGGATGAAAAAAAAATTTGCCGAGTATTCAGAAAACCAGTAGTATTTTTGGAAGCTTGCAACACCTTTCCAATAAAGGGTGTTTTACACAGTGTTTGCTTGTGGCTATTTCAAGAGGAAACAAACCACAAAGACAGAACTTAGAACTACTTTATTTTGTCAAGTTTCAAAGAGCTAGCACAAACTTGTTTGATTTAGACTTAAAAAACACATCTATCTGTATTGGAGGAAATAGAGTGAAACCTAAAAATTCAAACTGTTACTGGTAACGAACGCTTCATCCTAGAAGAGTGAAAATTGGGCAGCTAAGTGGACTTAGTGAACTGATCATTACCACAGAGATCATCAAGGTCGGATGAAAAAAAATTTGCCGAGTATTCAGAAAACCAGTAGTATTTTGGAATCTTGGCACACCTTTCCAATGAAGGTGTTTTACGCAGTGTTTGCCTGTGGCTATTTCAAGAGGAAACAAACCACAAAGACAGAACTTAGAAATACTTTATTTTGTCAAGTTTCAAGGAGCTAGCACAAACCGTGTTTGATTTAGACTTAAAAACACATCTATCTGTATAGGAAAAAATAGAGTGAAACCTAAAAACTCAAACTGTTACTGGTAACGAACGCTTCATCCTAGAAGAGTGAAAATTGGGCAGCTAAGTGGACTTAGTGAACTGATCATTACCACAGAGATCACCAAGGTTGGATGAAAAAAAATTTGCCGAGTATTCAGATAACCTGTAGTATTTTGGAAGCTTGGAACACCTTTCCAATGAATGTGTTTACGCAGTCTTTGCTTGTGGCTATTTCAAGAGGAAACAAACCACAAAGACAGAACTTAGAACTACTTTATTTTGTCCAGTTTCAAGGAGCTAGCACAAACCGTGTTTGATTTAGACTTAAAAAACACATCTATCTGTATAGGAGGAAATAGAGTGAAACCTAAAAATTCAAACTGTTACTGGTAACGAACGCTTCGTCCTAGAAGAGTGAAAATTGGGCAGCTAAGTGGACTTAATGAACTGATCATTACCACAGAGATCATCAAGGTCGGATGAAAAAAAATTTGCCGAGTATTCAGAAAACCAGTAGTATTTTGGAAGCTTGGAACACCTTTCCAAAAAAGGTGTTTTACGCAGTCTTTGCTTGTGGCTATTTCAAGAGGAAACAAACCACAAAGACAGAACTTAGAACTACTTTATTTTGTCAAGTTTCAAGGAGCTAGCACAAACCGTGTTTGATTTAGACTTAAAAAACAGATGTATCTGTATAGGAGGAAATAGAGTGAAACCTAATAATTCAAACTGTTACTGGTAACGAACGCTTCATCCTAGAAGAGTGAAAATTGGGCAGCTAAGTGGACTTAATGAACTGATCATTACCACAGAGATCATCAAGGTCGGATGAAAAAAAATTTGCCGAGTATTCAGAAAACCAGTAGTATTTTGGAAGCTTGGAACACCTTTCCAATAAAGGTGTTTTACGCAGTGTTTGCTTGTGGCTATTTCAAGAGGAAACAAACCACAAAGACAGAATTTAGAACTACTTTATTTTGTCAAGTTTCAAGGAGCTAGCACAAACCGTGTTTGATTTAGACTTAAAAAACACATATATCTGTATAGGAGGAAATAGAGTGAAACCTAAAAATTCAAACTGTTACTGGTAACGAACGCTTCATCCTAGAAGAGTGAAAATTGGGCAGCTAAGTGGACTTAGTGAACTGATCATTACCACAGAGATCATCAAGGTCGGATGAAAAAAAATTTGCCGAGTATTCAGAAAACCAGTAGTATTTTGGAAGCTTGGAACACCTTTCCAATTAAGGTGTTTTACGCAGTCTTTGCTTGTGGCTATTTCAAGAGGAAACAAACCACAAAGACAGAACTTAGAACTACTTTATTTTGTCAAGTTTCAAGGAGCTAGCACAAACCGTGTTTGATTTAGACTTAAAAAACACATCTATCTGTATAGGAGGAAATAGAGTGAAACCTAAAAATTCAAACTGTTACTGGTAACGAACGCTTCATCCTAGAAGAGTGAAAATTGGGCAGCTAAGTGGACTTAGTGAACTGATCATTACCACAGAGATCATCAAGGTCGGATGAAAAAAAATTTGCCGAGTATTCAGAAAACCAGTAGTATTTTGGAAGCTTGGAACACCTTTCCAATAAAGGTGTTTTACGCAGTCTTTGCTTGTGGCTATTTCAAGAGGAAACAAACCACAAAGACAGAACTTAGAACTACTTTATTTTGTCAAGTTTCATGGAGCTAGCACAAACCGTGTTTGATTTAGACTTAAAAAACACATCTATCTGTATAGGAGGAAATAGAGTGAAACCTAAAATTTCAAACTGTTACTGGTAACGAACGCTTCATCCTAGAAGAGTAAAAATTGGGCAGCTAAGTGGACTTAGTGAACTGATCATTACCACAGAGATCATCAAGGTCGGATGAAAAAAAAATTTGCCGAGTATTCAGAAAACCAGTAGTATTTTGGAAGCTTGGAACACCTTTCCAATAAAGGTGTTTTACGCAGTGTTTGCTTGTGGCTATTTCAAGAGGAAACAAACCACAAAGACAGAACTTAGAACTACTTTATTTTGTCAAGTTTCAAGGAGCTAGACAAACCGTGTTTGATTTAGACTTAAAAAACACATCTATCTGTATAGGAGGAAATAGAGTGAAACCTAAAAATTCAAATTGTTACTGGTAACGAACGCTTCGTCCTAGAAGAGTGAAAATTGGGCAGCTAAGTGGACTTAATGAACTGATCATTACCACAGAGATCATCAAGGTCGGATGAAAAAAAATTTGCCGAGTATTCAGAAAACCAGTAGTATTTTGGAAGCTTGGAACACCTTTCCAATAAAGGTGTTTTACGCAGTGTTTGCTTGTGGCTATTTCAAGAGGAAACAAACCACAAAGACAGAACTTAGAACTACTTTATTTTGTCAAGTTTCAAGGAGCTAGCACAAACCGTGTTTGATTTAGACTTAAAAAACAGATCTATCTGTATAGGAGGAAATAGAGTGAAACCTAAAAATTCAAACTGTTACTGGTAACGAACGCTTCATCCTAGAAGAGTGAAAATTGGGCAGCTAAGTGGACTTAATGAACTGATCATTACCACAGAGATCATCAAGGTCGGATGAAAAAAAATTTGCCGAGTATTCAGAAAACCAGTAGTATTTTGGAAGCTTGGAACACCTTTCCAATAAAGGTGTTTTACGCAGTGTTTGCTTGTGGCTATTTCAAGAGGAAACAAACCACAAAGACAGAATTTAGAACTACTTTATTTTGTCAAGTTTCAAGGAGCTAGCACAAACCGTGTTTGATTTAGCCTTCCAAACACATCTATATATATAGGAGGAAATAGAGTGAAACCTAAAAACTCAAGCTGTTACTGGTAACGAACGCTTCATCCTAGAAGAGTGAATATTGGGCAGCTAAGTGGACTAAGTAAACTGATCATTACCACAGAGATCATCAAGGTCGGATGAAAAAAAATTTTGCCGAGTATTCAGAAAACCAGTAGTTTTTTGGAAGCTTGGCACGCCTATCCAATGAAGGTGTTTTACGCAGTCTTTGCTTGTGGCTATTTCAAGAGGAAACAAACCACAAAGACAGAACTTAGAACTACTTTATTTTGTCCAGTTTCAAGGAGCTAGCACAAACCGTGTTTGATTTAGACTTAAAAAACACATCTATCTGTATAGGAGGAAATAGAGTGAAACCTAAAAATTCAAACTGTTACTGGTAACGAACGCTTCATCCTAGAAGGGTGAAAATTGGGCAGCTAAGTGGACTTAGTGAACTGATCATTACCACAGAGATCATCAAGGTCGGATGAAAAAAATAATTTGCCGAGTATTCAGAAAACCAGTAGTATTTTGGAAGCTTGGAACACCTTTCCAATGAATGTGTTTTTCGCAGTCTTTGCTTGTGGCTATTTCAAGAGGAAACAAACCACATAGACAGAACTTAGAACTACTTTATTTTGTCAAGTTTCAAGGAGCTAGCACAAACCGTGTTTGATTTAGACTTAAAAAACACATCTATCTGTATAGGAGGAAATAGAGTGAAACCTAAAAATTCAAAGTATTACAGGTAACGAACGCTTCATCCTAGAAGAGTGAAAATTGGGCAGCTAAGTGGACTTAGTGAACTGATCATTACCACAGAGATCATCAAGGTCGGATGAAAAAAAAATTTGCAGAGGATTCTGAAAACCAGTAGTATTTTGGAAGCTTGGAACACCTTTCCAATAAAGGTGTTTTACGCAGTGTTTGCTTGTGGCTATTTCAAGAGGAAACAAACCACAAAGACAGAACTTAGAACTACTTTATTTTGTCAAGTTTCAAGGAGCTAGCACAAACCGTGTTTGATTTAGACTTAAAAAACACATCTATCTGTATAGGAGGAAATAGAGTGAAACCTAAAAATTCAAACTGTTACTGGTAACGAACGCTTCATCCTAGAAGAGTGAAAATTGGGCAGCTAAGTGGACTTAGTGAACTGATCATTACCACAGAGATCATCAAGGTCGGATGAAAAAAAATTTGCCGAGTATTCAGAAAACCAGTAGTATTTTGGAAGCTTACCACACCTTTCCAATGAATGTGTTTTACGCAGTCTTTGCTTGTGGCTATTTCAAGAGGAAACAAACCACAAAGACAGAACTTAGAACTACTTTATTTTGTCAAGTTTCAAGGAGCTAGCACAAACCGTGTTTGATTTAGACTTAAAAAACACATCTATCTGTATAGGAGGAAATAGAGTGAAACCTAAAAATTCAAACTGTTACTGGTAACGAACGCTTCATCCTAGAAGAGTGAAAATTGGGCAGCTAAGTGGACTTAGAGAACTGATCATTACCACAGAGATCATCAAGGTCGGATGAAAAAAAATTTGCCGAGTATTCAGAAAACCAGTAGTATTTTGGAAGCTTGGAACACCTTTCCAATAAAGGTGTTTTACGCAGTGTTTGCTTGTGGCTATTTCAAGAGGAAACAAACCACAAAGACAGAACTTAGAACTACTTTATTTTGTCAAGTTTCAAGGAGCTAGCACAAACCGTGTTTGATTTAGACTTAAAAAACACATCTATCTGTATAGGAGGAAATAGAGTGAAACCTAAAAATTCAAACTGTTACTGGTAACGAACGCTTCATCCTAGAAGAGTGAAAATTGGGCAGCTAAGTGGACTTAGTGAACTGATCATTACCACAGAGATCATCAAGGTCGGATGAAAAAAAATTTGCCGAGTATTCAGAAAACCAGTAGTATTTTGGAAGCTTGGAACACCTTTCCAATGAATGTGTTTTACGCAGTCTTTGCTTGTGGCTATTTCAAGAGGAAACAAACCACAAAGACAGAACTTAGAACTACTTTATTTTGTCAAGTTTCATGGAGCTAGCACAAACCGAGTTTGATTTAGACTTCCAAACACATCTATATATATAGGAGGAAATAGAGTGAAACCTAAAAACTCAAGCTGTTACTGGTAACGAATGCTTCATCCTAGAAGAGTGAATATTGGGCAGCTAAGTGGACTAAGTAAACTGATCATTACCACAGAGATCATCAAATCGGATGAAAAAAAATTTTGCCGAGTATTCAGAAAACCAGTAGTTTTTTGGAAGCTTGGCACACCTTTCCAATGAAGGTGTTTTACGCAGTCTTTGCTTGTGGCTATTTCAAGAGGAAACAAACCACAAAGACAGAACTTAGAACTACTTTATTTTGTCAAGTTTCATGGAGCTAGCACAAACCGTGTTTGATTTAGACTTCCAAACACATCTATATATATAGGAGGAAATAGAGTGAAACCTAAAAACTCAAGCTGTTACTGGTAACGAACGCTTCATCCTAGAAGAGTGAATATTGGGCAGCTAAGTGGACTAAGTAAACTGACCATTACCACAGAGATCATCAAGGTCGGATGAAAAAAAATTTTGCCGAGTATTCAGAAAACCAGTAGTTTTTTGGAAGCTTGGCACACCTTTCCAATGAAGGTGTTTTACGCAGTCTTTGCTTGTGGCTATTTCAAGAGGAAACAAACCACAAAGACAGAACTTAGAACTACTTTATTTTGTCCAGTTTCAAGGAGCTAGCACAAACCGTGTTTGATTTAGACTTAAAAAACACATCTATCTGTATAGGAGGAAATAGAGTGAAACCTAAAAATTCAAACTGTTACTGGTAACGAACGCTTCATCCTAGAAGAGTGAAAATTGGGCAGCTAAGTGGACTTAGTGAACTGATCATTACCACAGAGATCATCAAGGTCGGATGAAAAAAAATTTGCCGAGTATTCAGAAAACCAGTAGTTTTTGGAAGCTTGGAACACCTTTCCAATGAATGTGTTTTACGCAGTCTTTGCTTGTGCTATTTCAAGAGGAAACAAACCACAAAGACAGAACTTAGAACTACTTTATATTGTCAAGTTTCAAGGAGCTAGTACAAACCGTGTTTGATTTAGACTGAAAAAACACATCTATCTGTATAGGAGGAAATAGAGTGAAACCTAAAAATTCAAACTGTTACTGGTAACAAACGCTTCATCCTAGAAGAGTGAAAATTGGGCAGCTAAGTGGACTTAGTGAACTGATCATTACCACAGAGATCATTCAAGGTCGGATGAAAAAAATATTGCCGAGTATTCAGAAAACCAGTAGTATTTTGGAAGCTTGGAACACCTTTCCAATAAAGGTGTTTACACAGTGTTTGCTTGTGGTTATTTCAAGAGGAAACAAACCACAAAGACAGAACTTAGAACTACTTTTATTTTGTCAAGTTTCAAGGAGCTAGCACAAACCGTGTTTGATTTAGACTTAAAAAACTCATCTATCTGTATAGGAGGAAATAGAGTGAAACCTAAAAATTCAAACTGTTACTGGTAACGAACGCTTCATCCTAGAAGAGTGAAAATTGGGCAGCTAAGTGGACTTAGTGAACTGATCATTACCACAGAGATCATCAAGGTCGGATGAAAAAAAATTTGCCGAGTATTCAGATAACCTGTAGTATTTTGGAAGCTTGGAACACCTTTCCAATGAATGTGTTTTACGCAGTCTTTGCTTGTGGCTATTTCAAGAGGAAACAAACCACAAAGACAGAACTTAGAACTACTTATTTTGTCAAGTTTCAAGGAGCTAGCACAAACCGTGTTTGATTTAGACTTAAAAAACACATCTATCTGTATAGGAGGAAATAGAGTGAAACCTAAAAATTCAAACTGTTACTGGTAACGAACGCTTCGTCCTAGAAGAGTGAAAATTGGGCAGCTAAGTGGACTTAATGAACTGATCATTACCACAGAGATCATCAAGGTCGGATGAAAAAAAATTTGCCGAGTATTCAGAAAACCAGTAGTATTTTGGAAGCTTGGAACACCTTTCCAAAAAGGTGTTTTACGCAGTCTTTGCTTGTGGCTATTTCAAGAGGAAACAAACCACAAAGACAGAACTTAGAACTACTTTATTTTGTCAAGTTTCAAGGAGCTAGCACAAACCGTGTTTGATTTAGACTTCCAAACACATCTATATCTATAGGAGGAAATAGAGTGAAACCTAAAACTCAAGCTGTTACTGGTAACGAACGCTTCATCCTAGAAGAGTGAATATTGGGCAGCTAAGTGGACTAAGTAAACTGATCATTACCACAGAGGTCATCAAGGTCGGATGAAAAAAATTTTGCCGAGTATTCAGAAAACCAGTAGTTTTTGGAAGCTTGGCACACCTTTCCAATGAAGGTGTTTTACGCAGTCTTTGCTTGTGGCTATTTCAAGAGGAAACAAACCACAAAGACAGAACTTAGAACTACTTGTATTTGTCCAGTTTCAAGGAGCTAGCACAAACCCCGTGTTTGATTTAGACTTAAAAAACACATCTATCTGTATAGGAGGAAATAGAGTGACACCTAAAAATTCAAACTGTTACTGGTAACGAACGCTTCATCGTAGAAGAGTGAAAATTGGGCAGCTAAGTGGACTTAGTGAACTGATCATTACCACAGAGATCATCAAGTTCGGATGAAAAAAATAATTTGCCGAGTATTCAGAAAACCAGTAGTATTTTGGAAGCTTGGAACACCTTTCCAATGAATGTGTTTTTAGCAGTCTTTGCTTGTGGCTATTTCAAGAGGAAACAAACCACAAAGAGAGAACTTAGAACTACTTTATTTTGTCAAGTTTCAAGGAGCTAGCACAAACCGTGTTTCATTTAGACTTAAAAAACACATCTATCTGTATAGGAGGAAATAGAGTGAAACCTAAAATTTCAAACTGTTACTGGTAACGAACGCTTCATCCTAGAAGAGTGAAAAATGGGCAGCTAAGTGGACTTAGTGAACTGATCATTACCACAGAGATCATCAATGTCGGATGAAAAAAAAAATTTGCCGAGTATTCAGAAAACCAGTAGTATTTTGGAAGCTTGGAACACCTTTCCAATAAAGGTGTTTTACGCAGTGTTTGCTTGTGGCTATTTCAAGAGGAAACAAACCACAAAGACAGAACTTAGAACTACTTTATTTTGTCAAGTTTCAAGGAGCTAGCACAAACCGTGTTTGATTTAGACTTAAAAAACACATCTATCTGTATAGGAGGAAATAGAGTGAAACCTAAAAATTCAAACTGTTACTGGTAACGAACGCTTCATTTTAGAAGAGTGAAAGTTGGGCAGCTAAGTGGACTTAGTGAACTGATCATTACCACAGAGATCATCAAGGTCGGATGAAAAAAAATTTGCCGAGTATTCAGAAAACCAGTAGTATTTTGGAAGCTTGGCACACCTTTCCAATGAATGTGTTTTACGCAGTGTTTGCTTGTGGCTATTTCAAGAGGAAACAAACCACAAAGACAGAACTTAGAACTACTTTATTTTGTCAAGTTTCAAGGAGCTAGCACAAACCGTGTTTGATTTAGACTTAAAAAACACATCTATCTGTATAGGAGGAAATTGAGTGAAACCTAAAAATTCAAACTGTTACTGGTAACGAACGCTTCATCCTAGAAGAGTGAAAATTGGGCAGCTAAGTGGACTTAGTGAACTGATCATTACCACAGAGATCATCAAGGTCGGATGAAAAAAAATTTGCCGAGTATTCAGAAAACCAGTAGTATTTTGGAAGCTTGGAACACCTTTCCAATGAATGTGTTTTACGCAGTCTTTGCTTGTGGCTATTTCAAGAGGAAACAAACCACAAAGACAGAACTTAGAACTACTTTATTTTGTCAAGTTTCATGGAGCTAGCACAAACCGTGTTTGATTTAGACTTAAAAAACACATCTATCTGTATAGGAGGAAATAGAGTGAAACCTAAAAATTCAAACTGTTCCTGGTAACGAACGCTTCATCCTAGAAGAGTGAAAATTGGGCAGCTAAGTGGACTTAGTGAACTGATCATTACCACAGAGATCATCAAGGTCGGATGAAAAAAAATTTGCCGAGTATTCAGAAAACCAGTAGTATTTTGGAATCTTGGCACACCTTTCCATTGAAGGTGTTTTACGCAGTGTTTGCTTGTGGCTATTTCAAGAGGAAACAAACCACAAAGACAGAACTTAGAACTACTTTATTTTGTCAAGTTTCAAGGAGCTAGCACAAACCGTGTTTGATTTAGACTTAAAAAACACATCTATCTGTATAGGAAAAAATAGAGTGAAACCTAAAAATTCAAACTGTTACTGGTAACGAACGCTTCATCCTAGAAGAGTGAAAATTGGGCAGCTAAGTGGACTTAGTGAACTGATTATTACCACAGAGATCATCAAGGTCGGATGAAAAAAAATTTGCCGAGTATTCAGAAAACCAGTAGTATTTTGGAAGCTTGGAACACCTTTCCAATAAAGGTGTTTTACGCAGTGTTTGCTTGTGGCTATTTCAAGAGGAAACAAACCACAAAGACAGAACTTAGAACTACTTTATTTTGTCAAGTTTCAAGGAGCTAGCACAAACCGTGTTTGATTTAGACTTAAAAAACACATCTATCTGTATAGGAGGAAATAGAGTGAAACCTAAAAATTCAAACTGTTACTGGTAACGAACGCTTCATCCTAGAAGAGTGAAAATTGGGCAGCTAAGTGGACTTAGTGAACTGATCATTACCACAGAGATCATCAAGGTCGGATGAAAAAAAATTTGCCGAGTATTCAGAAAACCAGTAGTATTTTGGAAGCTTGGAACACCTTTCCAATAAAGGTGTTTTACGCAGTGTTTGCTTGTGGCTATTTCAAGAGGAAACAAACCACAAAGACAGAACTTAGAACTACTTTATTTTGTCAAGTTTCAAGGAGCTAGCACAAACCGTGTTTGATTTAGACTTAAAAAACACATCTATCTGTATAGGAGGAAATAGAGTGAAACCTAAAAACTCAAGCAGTTACTGGTAACGAACGCTTCATCCTAGAAGAGTGAAAATTGGGCAGCTAAGTGGACTTAGTGAACTGATCATTACCACAGAGATCATCAAGGTCGGATGAAAAAAAATTTGCCGAGTATTCAGAAAACCAGTAGTATTTTGGAAGCTTGGAACACCTTTCCAATGAATGTGTTTTACACAGTCTTTGCTTGTGGCAATTTCAAGAGGAAACAAACCACAAAGACAGAACTTAGAACTACTTTTTTTGTCAAGTTTCATGGAGCTAGCACAAACCGTGTTTGATTTAGACTTCCAAACACATCTATATATATAGGAGGAAATAGAGTGAAACCTAAAAACTCAAGCTGTTACTGGTAACGAACGCTTCATCCTAGAAGAGTGAATATTGGGCAGCTAAGTGGACTATGTAAACTGATCATTACCACAGAGATCATCAAGGTCGGATGAAAAAAAATTTTGCCGAGTATTCAGAAAACCAGTAGTTTTTTGGAAGCGTGGCACGCCTTTCCAATGAAGGTGTTTTACGCAGTCTTTGCTTGTGGCTATTTCAAGAGGAAACAAACCACAAAGACAGAACTTAGAACTACTTTATTTTGTCAAGTTTCATGGAGCTACCACAAACCGTGTTTGATTTAGACTTCCAAACACATCTATATATATAGGAGGAAATAGAGTGAAACCTAAAAACTCAAGCTGTTACTGGTAACGAACGCTTCATCCTAGAAGAGGGAATATTGGGCAGCTAAGTGGACTAAGTAAACTGATCATTACCACAGAGATCATCAAGGTCGGATGAAAAAAAATTTTGCCGAGTATTCAGAAAACCAGTAGTTTTTTGGAAGCTTGGCACACCTTTCCAATGAAGGTGTTTTACGCAGTCTTTGCTTGTGGCTATTTCAAGAGGAAACAAACCACAAAGACAGAACTTAGAACTACTTTATTTTGTCCAGTTTCAAGGAGCTAGCACATACCGTGTTTGATTTAGACTTAAAAAACACATCTATCTGTATAGGAGGAAATAGAGTGAAACCTAAAAATTCAAACTGTTACTGGTAACGAACGCTTCATCCTAGAAGAGTGAAAATTGGGCAGCTAAGTGGACTTAGTGAACTGATCATTACCACAGAGATCATCAAGGTCGGATGAAAAAAAATTTGCCGAGTATTCAGAAAACCAGTAGTATTTTGGAAGCTTGGAACACCTTTCCAATGAATGTGTTTTACGCAGTCTTTGCTTGTGGCTATTTCAAGAGGAAACAAACCACAAAGACAGAAATTAGAACTACTTTATTTTGTCAAGTTTCAAGGAGCTAGCACAAACCGTGTTTGATTTAGACTTAAAAAACACATCTATCTGTATAGGAAAAAATAGAGTGAAACCTAAAAATTCAAACTGTTACTGGTAACGAACGCTTCATCCTAGAAGAGTGAAAATTGGGCAGCTTAGTGGACTTAGTGAACTGATCATTACCACAGAGATCATCAAGGTCGGATGAAAAAAAATTTGCCGAGTATTCAGAAAACCAGTAGTATTTTGGAATCTTGGCACACCTTTCCATTGAAGGTGTTTTACGCAGTCTTTTCTTGTGGCTATTTCAAGAGGAAACAAACCACAAAGACAGAACTTAGAACTACTTTATTTTGTCAAGTTTCAAGGAGCTAGCACAAACCGTGTTTGATTTAGACTTAAAAAACACATCTATCTGTATAGGAAAAAATAGAGTGAAACCTAAAAATTCAAACTGTTACTGGTAACGAACGCTTCATCCTAGAAGAGTGAAAATTGGGCAGCTAAGTGGACTTAGTGAACTGATTATTACCACAGAGATCATCAAGGTCGGATGAAAAAAATTTTGCCGAGTATTCAGAAAACCAGTAGTATTTTGGAAGCTTGGAACACCTTTCCAATAAAGGTGTTTTACGCAGTGTTTGCTTGTGGCTATTTCAAGAGGAAACAAACCACAAAGACAGAACTTAGAACTACTTTATTTTGTCAAGTTTCAAGGAGCTAGCACAAACCGTGTTTGATTTAGACTTAAAAAACACATCTATCTGTATAGGAGGAAATAGAGTGAAACCTAAAAATTCAAACTGTTACTGGTAACGAACGCTTCATCCTAGAAGAGTGAAAATTGGGCAGCTAAGTGGACTTACTGAACTGATCATTACCACAGAGATCATCAAGGTCGGATGAAAAAAAATTTGCCGAGTATTCAGAAAACCAGTAGTATTTTGGAAGCTTGGAACACCTTTCCAATAAAGGTGTTTTACGCAGTGTTTGCTTGTGGCTATTTCAAGAGGAAACAAACCACAAAGACAGAACTTAGAACTACTTTATTTTGTCAAGTTTCAAGGAGCTAGCACAAACCGTGTTTGATTTAGACTTAAAAAACACATCTATCTGTATAGGAAAAAATAGAGTGAAACCTAAAAATTCAAACTGTTACTGGTAACGAACGCTTCATCCTAGAAGAGTGAAAATTGGGCAGCTTAGTGGACTTAGTGAACTGATCATTACCACAGAGATCATCAAGGTCGGATGAAAAAAAATTTGCCGAGTATTCAGAAAACCAGTAGTATTTTGGAATCTTGGCACACCTTTCCATTGAAGGTGTTTTACGCAGTCTTTTCTTGTGGCTATTTCAAGAGGAAACAAACCACAAAGACAGAACTTAGAACTACTTTATTTTGTCAAGTTTCAAGGAGCTAGCACAAACCGTGTTTGATTTAGACTTAAAAAACACATCTATCTGTATAGGAAAAAATAGAGTGAAACCTAAAAATTCAAACTGTTACTGGTAACGAACGCTTCATCCTAGAAGAGTGAAAATTGGGCAGCTAAGTGGACTTAGTGAACTGATTATTACCACAGAGATCATCAAGGTCGGATGAAAAAAATTTTGCCGAGTATTCAGAAAACCAGTAGTATTTTGGAAGCTTGGAACACCTTTCCAATAAAGGTGTTTTACGCAGTGTTTGCTTGTGGCTATTTCAAGAGGAAACAAACCACAAAGACAGAACTTAGAACTACTTTATTTTGTCAAGTTTCAAGGAGCTAGCACAAACCGTGTTTGATTTAGACTTAAAAAACACATCTATCTGTATAGGAGGAAATAGAGTGAAACCTAAAAATTCAAACTGTTACTGGTAACGAACGCTTCATCCTAGAAGAGTGAAAATTGGGCAGCTAAGTGGACTTACTGAACTGATCATTACCACAGAGATCATCAAGGTCGGATGAAAAAAAATTTGCCGAGTATTCAGAAAACCAGTAGTATTTTGGAAGCTTGGAACACCTTTCCAATAAAGGTGTTTTACGCAGTGTTTGCTTGTGGCTATTTCAAGAGGAAACAAACCACAAAGACATACTTAGAACTACTTTATTTTGTCAGGTTTCAAGGAGCTAGCACAAACCGTGTTTGATTTAGACTTAAAAAACACATCTATCTGTATAGGAGGAAATAGAGTGAAACCTAAAAACTCAAGCTGTTACTGGTAACGAACGCTTCATCCTAGAAGAGTGAAAATTGGGCAGCTAAGTGGACTTAGTGAACTGATCATTACCACAGAGATCATCAAGGTCGGATGAAAAAAAATTTGCCGAGTATTCAGAAAACCAGTAGTATTTTGGAAGCTTGGAACACCTTTCCAATGAATGTGTTTTACGCAGTCTTTGCTTGTGGCTATTTCAAGAGGAAACAAACCACAAAGACAGAACTTAGAACTACTTTATTTTGTCAAGTTTCATGGAGCTAGCACAAACCGTGTTTGATTTAGACTTCCAAACACATCTATATATATAGGAGGAAATAGAGTGAAACCTAAAAACTCAAGCTGTTACTGGTAACGAACGCTTCATCCTAGAAGAGTGAATATTGGGCAGCTAAGTGGACTAAGTAAACTGATCATTACCACAGAGATCATCAAGGTCGGATGAAAAAAAATTTTGCCGAGTATTCAGAAAACCAGTAGTTTTTTGGAAGCTTGGCACGCCTTTCCAATGAAGGTGTTTTACGCAGTCTTTGCTTGTGGCTATTTCAAGAGGAAACAAACCACAAAGACAGAACTTAGAACTACTTTATTTTGTCAAGTTTCATGGAGCTACCACAAACCGTGTTTGATTTAGACTTCCAAACACATCTATATATATAGGAGGAAATAGAGTGAAACCTAAAAACTCAAGCTGTTACTGGTAACGAACGCTTCATCCTAGAAGAGGGAATATTGGGCAGCTAAGTGGACTAAGTAAACTGATCATTACACAGAGATCATCAAGGTCGGATGAAAAAAATTTTTGCCGAGTATTCAGAAAACCAGTAGTTTTTTGGAAGCTTGGCACACCTTTCCAATGAAGGTGTTTTACGCAGTCTTTGCTTGTGGCTATTTCAAGAGGAAACAAACCACAAAGACAGAACTTAGAACTACTTTATTTTGTCCAGTTTCAAGGAGCTAGCACAAACCGTGTTTGATTTAGACTTAAAAAACACATCTATCTGTATAGGAGGAAATAGAGTGAAACCTAAAAATTCAAACTGTTACTGGTAACGAACGCTTCATCCTAGAAGAGTGAAAATTGGGCAGCTAAGTGGACTTAGTGAACTGATCATTACCACAGAGATCATCAAGGTCGGATGAAAAAAAATTTGCCGAGTATTCAGAAAACCAGTAGTATTTTGGAAGCTTGGAACACCTTTCCAATGAATGTGTTTTACGCAGTCTTTGCTTGTGGCTATTTCAAGAGGAAACAAACCACAAAGACAGAACTTAGAACTACTTTATTTTGTCAAGTTTCAAGGAGCTAGCACAAACCGTGTTTGATTTAGACTTAAAAAACACATCTATCTGTATAGGAAAAAATAGAGTGAAACCTAAAAATTCAAACTGTTACTGGTAACGAACCCTTCATCCCAGAAGAGTGAAAATTGGGCAGCTTAGTGGACTTAGTGAACTGATCATTACCACAGAGATCATCAAGGTCGGATGAAAAAAAATTTGCCGAGTATTCAGAAAACCAGTAGTATTTTGGAATCTTGGCACACCTTTCCATTGAAGGTGTTTTACGCAGTCTTTTCTTGTGGCTATTTCAAGAGGAAACAAACCACAAAGACAGAACTTAGAACTACTTTATTTTGTCAAGTTTCAAGGAGCTAGCACAAACCGTGTTTGATTTAGACTTAAAAAACACATCTATCTGTATAGGAGGAAATAGAGTGAAACCTAAAATTTCAAACTGTTACTGGTAACGAACGCTTCATCCTAGAAGAGTGAAAATTGGGCAGCTAAGTGGACTTAGTGAACTGATCATTAACACAGATATCATCAAGGTCGGATGAAAAAAAAATTTGCCGAGTATTCAGAAAACCAGTAGTATTTTGGAAGCTTGGAACACCTTTCCAATAAAGGTGTTTTACGCAGTGTTTGCTTGTGGCTATTTCAAGAGGAAACAAACCACAAAGACAGAACTTAGAACTACTTTATTTTGTCAAGTTTCAAGGAGCTAGCACAAACCGTGTTTGATTTAGACTTAAAAAACACATCTATCTGTATAGGAGGAAATAGAGTGAAACCTAAAAATTCAAACTGTTACTGGTAACGAACGCTTCATCCTAGAAGAGTGAAAATTGGGCAGCTAAGTGGACTTAGTGAACTGATCATTACCACAGAGATCATCAAGGTCGGATGAAAAAAAATTTGCCGAGTATTCAGAAAACTAGTAGTATTTTGGAAGCTTGGAACACCTTTCCAATAAAGGTGTTTTACGCAGTCTTTGCTTGTGGCTATTTCAAGAGGAAACAAACCACAAAAACAGAACTTAGAACTACTTTATTTTGTCAAGTTTCAAGGAGCTAGCGCAAATCGTGTTTGATTTAGACTTAAAAAACACATCTATCTGTATAGGAGAAAATAGAGTGAAACCTAAAAATTCAAACTGTTACTTGTAACGAACGCTTCATCCTAGAAGAGTGAAAGTTGGGCAGCTAAGTGGACTTAGTGAACTGATCATTACCACAGAGATCATCAAGGTCGGATGAAAAAAAATTTGCCGAGTATTCAGAAAACCAGTAGTATTTTGGAAGCTTGGCACACCTTTCCAATAAAGGTGTTTTACGCAGTGTTTGCTTGTGGCTATTTCAAGAGGAAACAAACCACAAAGACAGAACTTAGAACTACTTTATTTTGTCAAGTTTCAAGGAGCTAGCACAAACCGAGTTTGATTTAGACTTAAAAAAACACATCTATCTGTATAGGAGGAAATAGAGTGAAACCTAAAAATTCAAACTGTTACTGGTAACGAACGCTTCATCCTAGAAGAGTGAAAATTGGGCAGGTAAGTGGACTTAGTGAACTGATCATTACCACAGAGATCATCAAGGTCGGATGAAAAAAAATTTGCCGAGTATTCAGAAAACCAGTAGTATTTTGGAAGCTTGGCACACCTTTCCAATAAAGGTGTTTTACGCAGTGTTTGCTTGTGGCTATTTCAAGAGGAAACAAACCACAAAGACAGAACTTAGAACTACTTTATTTTGTCAAGTTTCAAGGAGCTAGCACAAACCGTGTTTGATTTAGACTTAAAAAACACATCTATCTGTATAGGAGGAAATAGAGTGAAACCTAAAAATTCAAACTGTTACTGGTAACGAACGCTTCATTTTAGAAGAGTGAAAGTTGGGCAGCTAAGTGGCCTTAGTGAACTGATCATTACCACAGAGATCATCAAGGTCGGATAAAAAAAAATTTGCCAAGTATTCAGAAAACCAGTAGTATTTTGGAAGCTTGGCACACCTTTCCAATGAATGTGTTTTACGCAGTGTTTGCTTGTGGCTATTTCAAGAGGAAACAAACCACAAAGACAGAACTTAGAACTACTTTATTTTGTCAAGTTTCAAGGAGCTAGCACAAACCGTGTTTGATTTAGACTTAAAAAACACATCTATCTGTATAGGAGGAAATAGAGTGAAACCTAAAAATTCAAACTGTTACTGGTAACGAACGCTTCATCCTAGAAGAGTGAAAATTGGGCAGCTAAGTGGACTTAATGAACTGATCATTACCACAGAGATCATCAAGGTCGGATGAAAAAAAATTTGCCGAGTATTCAGAAAACCAGTAGTATTTTGGAAGCTTGGAACACCTTTCCAATAAAGGTGTTTTACGCAGTGTTTGCTTGTGGCTATTTCAAGAGGAAACAAACCACAAAGACAGAACTTAGAACTACTTTATTTTGTCAAGTTTCAAGGAGCTAGCACAAACCGTGTTTGATTTAGACTTAAAAAACACATCTATCTGTATAGGAGGAAATAGAGTGAAACCTAAAAATTCAAACTGTTACTGGTAACGAACGCTTCATCCTAGAAGAGTGAAAATTGGGCAGCTAAGTGGACTTAGTGAACTGATCATTACCACAGAGATCATCAAGGTCGGATGAAAAAAAATTTGCCGAGTATTCAGAAAACCAGTAGTATTTTGGAAGCTTGGCACACCTTTCCAATGAAGGTGTTTTACGCAGTGTTTGCTTGTGGCTATTTCAAGAGGAAACAAACCACAAAGACAGAACTTAGAACTACTTTATTTTGTCAAGTTTCAAGGAGCTAGCACAAACCGTGTTTGATTTAGACTTAAAAAACACATCTATCTGTATAGGAGGAAATAGAGTGAAACCTAAAAATTCAAACTGTTACTGGTAACGAACGCTTCATCCTAGAAGAGTGAAAGTTGGGCAGCTAAGTGGACGTCGTGAACTGATCATTACCACAGAGATCATCAAGGTCGGATGAAAAAAAATTTGCCGAGTATTCAGAAAACCAGTAGTATTTTGGAAGCTTGGCACACCTTTCCAATGAATGTGTTTTACGCAGTCTTTGCTTGTGGCTATTTCAAGAGGAAACAAACCACAAAGACAGAACTTAGAACTACTTTATTTTGTCAAGTTTCAAGGAGCTAGCACAAACCGTGTTTGATTTAGACTTAAAAAACACATCTATCTGTATAGGAGGAAATAGAGTGAAACCTAAAAATTCAAACTGTTACTGGTAACGAACGCTTCATCCTAGAAGAGTGAAAATTGGGCAGCTAAGTGGACTTAGTGAACTGATCATTACCACAGAGATCATCAAGGTCGGATGAAAAAAATTTGCCGAGTATTCAGAAAACCAGTAGTATTTTGGAAGCTTGGCACACCTTTCAAATAAAGGTGTTTTACGCAGTGTTTGCTTGTGGCTATTTCAAGAGGAAACAAACCACAAAGACAGAACTTAGAACTACTTTATTTTGTCAAGTTTCAAGGAGCTAGCACAAACCGTGTTTGATTTAGACTTAAAAAACACATCTATCTGTATAGGAGGAAATAGAGTGAAACCTAAAAATTCAAACTGTTACTGGTAACGAACGCTTCATCCTAGAAGAGTGAAAATTGGGCAGCTAAGTGGACTTAGTGAACTGATCATTACCACAGAGATCATCAAGGTCGGATGAAAAAAAATTTGCCGAGTATTCAGAAAACCAGTAGTATTTTGGAAGCTTGGCACACCTTTCCAATGAAGGTGTTTTACGCAGTCTTTGCTTGTGGCTATTTCAAGAGGAAACAAACCACAAAGACAGAACTTAGAACTACTTTATTTTGTCAAGTTTCAAGGAGCTAGCACAAACCGTGTTTGATTTAGACTTAAAAAACACATCTATCTGTATAGGAGGAAATAGAGTGAAACCTAAAAATTCAAACTGTTACTGGTAACGAACGCTTCATCCTAGAAGAGTGAAAGTTGGGCAGCTAAGTGGACGTCGTGAACTGATCATTACCACAGAGATCATCAAGGTCGGATGAAAAAAAATTTGCCGAGTATTCAGAAAACCAGTAGTATTTTGGAAGCTTGGCACACCTTTCCAATGAATGTGTTTTACGCAGTCTTTGCTTGTGGCTATTTCAAGAGGAAACAAACCACAAAGACAGAACTTAGAACTACTTTATTTTGTCAAGTTTCAAGGAGCTAGCACAAACCGTGTTTGATTTAGACTTAAAAAACACATCTATCTGTATAGGAGGAAATAGAGTGAAACCTAAAAATTCAAACTGTTACTGGTAACGAACGCTTCATCCTAGAAGAGTGAAAATTGGGCAGCTAAGTGGACTTAGTGAACTGATCATTACCACAGAGATCATCAAGGTCGGATGAAAAAAATTTGCCGAGTATTCAGAAAACCAGTAGTATTTTGGAAGCTTGGCACACCTTTCCAATAAAGGTGTTTTACGCAGTGTTTGCTTGTGGCTATTTCAAGAGGAAACAAACCACAAAGACAGAACTTAGAACTACTTTATTTTGTCAAGTTTCAAGGAGCTAGCACAAACCGTGTTTTATTTAGACTTAAAAAACACATCTATCTGTATAGGAGGAAATAGAGTGAAACCTAAAAATTCAAACTGTTACTGGTAACGAACGCTTCATCCTAGAAGAGTGAAAATTGGGCAGCAAAGTGGACTTAGTGAACTGATCATTACCACAGAGATCATCAAGGTCGGATGAAAAAAAATTTGCCGAGTATTCAGAAAACCAGTAGTATTTTGGAAGCTTTCCACACCTTTCCAATAAAGGTGTTTTACGCAGTGTTTGCTTGTGGCTATTTCAAGAGGAAACAAACCACAAAGACAGAACTTAGAAATACTTTATTTTGTCAAGTTTCAAGGAGCTAGCACAAACCGTGTTTGATTTAGACTTAAAAAACACATCTATCTGTATAGGAGGAAATAGAGTGAAACCTAAAAATTCAAACTGTTACTGGTAACGAACGCTTCATCGTAGAAGAGTGAAAGTTGGGCAGCTAAGTGGACTTAGTGAACTGATCATTACCACAGAGATCATCAAGGTCGGATGAAAAAAAATTTGCCGAGTATTCAGAAAACCAGTAGTATTTTGGAAGCTTGGCACACCTTTCCAATGAATGTGTTTTACGCAGTCTTTGCTTGTGGCTATTTCAAGAGGAAACAAACCTCAAAGACAGAACTTAGAACTACTTTATTTTGTCAAGTTTCAAGGAGCTAGCACAAACCGTGTTTGATTTAGACATAAAAAAACACATCTATCTGTATAGGAGGAAATAGAGTGATCCTAAAAATTCAAACTGTTACTGGTAACGAACGCTTTATCCTAGAAGAGTGAAAATTGGGCAGCTAAGTGGACTTAGTGAACTGATCATTACCACAGAGATCATCAAGGTCGGATGAAATAAAATTTGCCGAGTATTCAGAAAACCAGTAGTATTTTGGAAGCTTGGAACACCTTTCCAATAAAGGTGTTTTACGCAGTGTTTGCTTGTGGCTATTTCAAGAGGAAACACACCACAAAGACAGAACTTAGAACTACTTTATTTCGTCAAGTTTCAAGGAGCTAGCACAAACCGTGTTTGATTTAGACTTAAAAAACACATTTATCTGTATAGGAAAAAATAGAGTGAAACCTAAAAATTCAAACTGTTACTGGTAACGAATGCTTCATCCTAGAAGAGTGAAAATTGGGCAGCTAAGTGGACTTAGTGAACTGATCATTACCACAGAGATCATCAAGGTCGGATGAAAAAAAATTTGCCGAGTATTCAGAAAACCAGTAGTATTTTGGAAGTTTGGAACACCTTTCCAATGAATGTGTTTTACGCAGTCTTTGCTTGTGGCTATTTCAAGAGGAAACAAACCACAAAGACAGAACTTAGAACTACTTTATTTTGTCAAGTTTGAAGGAGCTAGCACAAACCGTGTTTACTTTAGACTTAAAAAACATATCTATCTGTATAGGAGGAAATAGAGTGAAACCTAAAAATTCAAACTGTTACTGGTAACGAACGCTTCATCCTAGAAGAGTGAAAATTGGGCAGCTAAGTGGACTTAATGAACTGATCATTACCACAGAGATCATCAAGGTCGGATGAAAAAAAATTTGCCGAGTATTCAGAAAACCAGTAGTATTTTGGAAGCTTGGAACACCTTTCCAATAAAGGTGTTTTACGCAGTCTTTGCTTGTGGCTATTTCAAGAGGAAACAAACCACAAAGACAGAACTTAGAACTACTTTATTTTGTCAAGTTTCAAGGAGCTAGCACAAACCGTGTTTGATTTAGACTTAAAAAACACATCTATCTGTATAGGAGGAAATAGAGTGAAACCTAAAAATTCAAACTGTTACTGGTAACGAACGCTTCATCCTAGAAGAGTGAATATTGGGCAGCTAAGTGGACTAAGTAAACTGATCATTACCACAGAGATCATCAAGGTCGGATGAAAAAAAATTTTGCCGAGTATTCAGAAAACCAGTAGTTTTTTGGAAGCTTCGTACACCTTTCCAATGAAGGTGTTTTACGCAGTCTTTGCTTGTGGCTATTTCAAGAGGAAACAAACCACAAAGACAGAACTTAGAACTACTTTATTTTGTCCAGTTTCAAGGAGCTAGCACAAACCGTGTTTGATTTAGACTTAAAAAACACATCTATCTGTATAGGAGGAAATAGAGTGAAAACTAAAAATTCAAACTGTTACTGGTAACGAACGCTTCATCCTAGAAGAGTGAAAATTGGGCAGCTAAGTGGACTTAGTGAACTGATCATTACCACAGAGATCATCAAGGTCGGATGAAAAAAAATTTGCCGAGTATTCAGAAAACCAGTAGTATTTTGGAAGCTTGGAACACCTTTCCAATGAATTTGTTTTACGCAGTCTTTGCTTGTGGCTATTTCAAGAGGAAACAAACCACAAAGACAGAACTTAGAACTACTTTATTTTGTCAAGTTTCAAGGAGCTAGCACAAACCGTGTTTGATTTAGACTTAAAAAACACATCTATCTGTATAGGAGGAAATAGAGTGAAACCTAAAAATTCAAACTGTTACTGGTAATAAACGCTTCATCCTAGAAGAGTGAAAATTGGGCCGCTAAGTGGACTTAGTGAACTGATCATTACCACAGAGATCATCAAGGTCGGATGAAAAAAAATTTGCCGAGTATTCAGAAAACCAGTAGTATTTTGGAAGCTTGGAACACCTTTCCAATATAGGTGTTTTACGCAGTGTTTGCTTGTGGCTATTTCAAGAGGAAACAAACCACAAAGACACAACTTAGAACTACTTTATTTTGTCAAGTTTCAAGGAGCTAGCACAAACCGAGTTTGATTTAGACTTAAAAAACACATCTATCTGTATAGGAGGAAATAGAGTGAAACCTAAAAATTCAAACTGTTACTGGTAACGAACGCTTCATCCTAGAAGAGTGAAAATTGGGCAGCTAAGTGGACTTAGTGAACTGATCATTACCACAGAGATCATCAAGGTCGGATGAAAAAAAATTTGCCGAGTATTCAGAAAACCAGTAGTATTTTGGAAGCTTGGCACACCTTTCCAATGAATGTGTTTTACGCAGTCTTTGCTTGTGGCTATTTCAAGAGGAAACAAACCACAAAGACAGAACTTAGAACTACTTTATTTTGTCAAGTTTCATGGAGCTAGCACAAACCGTGTTTGATTTAGACTTCCAAACACATCTATATATATAGGAGGAAATAGAGTGAAACCTAAAAACTCAAGCTGTTACTGGTAACGAACGCTTCATCCTAGAAGAGTGAATATTGGGCAGCTAAGTGGTCTAAGTAAACTGATCATTACCACAGAGATCATCAAGGTCGGATGAAAAGAAATTTGCCGAGTATTCAGAAAACCAGTAGTTTTTTGGAAGCTTCGCACACCTTTCCAATGAAGGTGTTTTACGCAGTCTTTGCTTGTGGCTATTTCAAGAGGAAACAAACCACAAAGACAGAACTTAGAACTACTTTATTTTGTCCAGTTTCAAGGAGCTAGCACAAACCGTGTTTGATTTAGACTTAAAAAACACATCTATCTGTATAGGAGGAAATAGAGTGAAACCTAAAAATTCAAACTGTTACTGGTAACGAACGCTTCATCCTAGAAGAGTGAAAATTGGGCAGCTAAGTGGACTTAGTGAACTGATCATTACCACAGAGATCATCAAGGTCGGATGAAAAAAAAATTTGCCGAGTATTCAGAAAACCAGTAGTATTTTGGAAGCTTGGAACACCTTTCCAATAAAGGTGTTTTACGCAGTGTTTGCTTGTGGCTATTTCAAGAGGAAACAAACCACAAAGACAGAACTTAGAACTACTTTATTTTGTCAAGTTTCAAGGAGCTAGCACAAACCGTGTTTGATTTAGACTTAAAAAACACATCTATCTGTATAGGAGGAAATAGAGTGAAACCTAAAAATTCAAACTGTTACTGGTAACGAACGCTTCATCCTAGAAGAGTGAAAATTGGGCCGCTAAGTGGACTTAGTGAACTGATCATTACCACAGAGATCATCAAGGTCGGATGAAAAAAAATTTGCCGAGTATTCAGAAAACCAGTAGTATTTTGGAAGCTTGGCACACCTTTCCAATGAATGTGTTTTACGCAGTCTTTGCTTGTCGCTATTTCAAGAGGAAACAAACCACAAAGACAGAACTTAGAACTACTTTATTTTGTCAAGTTTCAAGGAGCTAGCACAAACCGTGTTTGATTTAGACTTAAAAAACACATCTATCTGTATAGAAGGAAATAGAGTGAAACCTAAAAATTCAAACTGTTACTGGTAATGAACGCTTCATTCTAGAAGAGTGAAAATTGGGCCGCTAAGTGGACTTAGTGAACTGATCATTACCACAGAGATCATCAAGGTCGGATGAAAAAAAATTTGCCGAGTATTCAGAAAAAAAGTAGTATTTTGGAAGCTTGGAACACCTTTCCATAAAGGTGTTTTACGCAGTGTTTGCTTGTGGCTATTTCAAGAGGAAACAAACCACAAAGACAGAACTTAGAACTACTTTATATTGTCAAGTTTCAAGGAGCTAGCACAAACCGTGTTTGATTTAGACTTAAAAAACACATCTATCTGTATAGGAGGAAATAGAGTGAAACCTAAAAATTCAAACTGTTACTGGTAACGAACGCTTCATCCTAGAAGAGTGAAAATTGGGCAGCTAAGTGGACTTAGTGAACTGATCATTACCACAGAGATCATCAAGGTCGGATGAAAAAAAATTTGCCGAGTATTCAGAAAACCAGTAGTATTTTGGAAGCTTGGCACACCTTTCCAATGAAGGTGTTTTACGCAGTCTTTGCTTGTGGCTATTTCAAGAGGAAACAAACCACAAAGACAGAACTTAGAACTACTTTATTTTGTCAAGTTTCAAGGAGCTAGCACAAACCGTGTTTGATTTAGATTTTAAAAACACCTCTATCTGTATAGGAGGAAATAGAGTGAAACCTAAAAATTCAAACTGTTACTGGTAACGAACGCTTCATCCTAGAAGAGTGAAAATTGGGCAGGTAAGTGGACTTAGTGAACTGATCATTACCACAGAGATCATCAAGGTCGGATGAAAAAAAATTTGCCGAGTATTCAGAAAACCAGTAGTATTTTGGAAGCTTGGAACACCTTTCCAATTAAGGTGTTTTACGCAGTCTTTGCTTGTGGCTATTTCAAGAGGAAACAAACCACAAAGACAGAACTTAGAACTACTTTATTTTGTCAAGTTTCAAGGAGCTAGCACAAACCGTGTTTGATTTAGACTTAAAAAACACATCTATCTGTATAGGAGGAAATAGAGTGAAACCTAAAAATTCAAACTGTTACTGGTAACGAACGCTTCATCCTAGAAGAGTGAAAGTTGGGCAGCTAAGTGGACTTAGTGAACTGATCATTACCACAGAGATCATCAAGGTCGGATGAAAAAAAATTTGCCGAGTATTCAGAAAACCAGTAGTATTTTGGAAGCTTGGCACACCTTTCCAATGAAGGTGTTTTACGCAATCTTTGCTTGTGGCTATTTCAAGAGGAAACAAACCACAAAGACAGAACTTAGAACTACTTTATTTTGTCAAGTTTCATGGAGCTAGCACAAACCGTGTTTGATTTAGACTTCCAAACACATCTATCTGTATAGGAGGAAATAGAGTGAAACCTAAAAATTCAAACTGTTACTGGTAACGAACGCTTCATCCTAGAAGAGTGAAAATTGGGCAGCTAAGTGGACTTAGTGAACTGATCATTACCACAGAGATCATCAAGGTCGGATGAAAAAAAAATTTGCCGAGTATTCAGAAAACCAGTAGTATTTTGGAAGCTTGGAACACCTTTCCAATAAAGGTGTTTTACGCAGTGTTTGCTTGTGGCTATTTCAAGAGGAAACAAACCACAAAGACAGAACTTAGAACTACTTTATTTTGTCAATTTTCAAGGAGCTAGCACAAACCGTGTTTGATTTAGACTTAAAAAACACATCTATCTGTATAGGAGGAAATATAGTGAAACCTAAAAATTCAAACTGTTACTGGTAATGAACGCTTCATCCTAGAAGAGTGAAAATTGGGCAGCTAAGTGGACTTAGTGAACTGATCATTACCACAGACATCATCAAGGTCGGATGAAAAAAAATTTGCCGAGTATTCAGAAAACCAGTAGTATTTTGGAAGCTTGGCACACCTTTCCAATGAAGGTGTTTTACGCAGTCTTTGCTTGTGGCTATTTCAAGAGGAAACAAACCACAAAGACAGAACTTAGAACTACTTTATTTTGTCAAGTTTCAAGGAGCTAGCACAAACCGTGTTTGATTTAGACTTAAAAAACACCTCTATCTGTATAGGAGGAAATAGAGTGAAACCTAAAAATTCAAACTGTTACTGGTAACGAACGCTTCATCCTAGAAGAGTGAAAATTGGGCAGGTAAGTGGACTTAGTGAACTGATCATTACCACAGAGATCATCAAGGTCGGATGAAAAAAATTTTGCCGAGTATTCAGAAAACCAGTAGTATTTTGGAAGCTTGGAACACCTTTCCAATTAAGGTGTTTTACGCAGTCTTTGCTTGTGGCTATTTCAAGAGGAAACAAACCACAAAGACAGAACTTAGAACTACTTTATTTTGTCAAGTTGCAAGGAGCTAGCACAAACCGTGTTTGATTTAGACTTAAAAAACACATCTATCTGTATAGGAGGAAATAGAGTGAAACCTAAAAATTCAAACTGTTACTGGTAACGAACGCTTCATCCTAGAAGAGTGAAAGTTGGGCAGCTAAGTGGACTTAGTGAACTGATCATTACCACAGAGATCATCAAGGTCGGATGAAAAAAAATTTGCCGAGTATTCAGAAAACCAGTAGTATTTTGGAAGCTTGGAACACCTTTCCAATAAAGGTGTTTTACGCAGTCTTTGCTTGTGGCTATTTCAAGAGGAAACAAACCACAAAAACAGAACTTAGAACTACTTTATTTTGTCAAGTTTCAAGGAGCTAGCACAAACCGTGTTTGATTTAGACTTAAAAAACACATCTATCTGTATAGGAGAAAATAGAGTGAAACCTAAAAATTCAAACTGTTACTGGTAACGAACGCTTCATCCTAGAAGAGTGAAAGTTGGGCAGCTAAGTGGACTTAGTGAACTGATCATTACCACAGAGATCATCAAGGTCGGATAAAAAAAAATTTGCCGAGTATTCAGAAAACCAGTAGTATTTTGGAAGCTTGGAACACCTTTCCAATAAAGGTGTTTTACGCAGTGTTTGCTTGTGGCTATTTCAAGAGGAAACAAACCACAAAGACAGAACTTAGAACTACTTTATTTTGTCAAGTTTCAAGGAGCTAGCACAAACCGTGTTTGATTTAGACTTAAAAAACACATCTATCTGTATAGGAGGAAATAGAGTGAAACCTAAAAATTCAAACTGTTACTGGTAACGAACGCTTCATCCTAGAAGAGTGAAAATTGGGCAGCTAAGTGGACTTAGTGAACTGATCATTACCACAGAGATCATCAAGTTCGGATGAAAAAAAATTTGCCGAGTATTCAGAAAACCAGTAGTATTTTGGAAGCTTGGCACACCTTTCCAATGAAGGTGTTTTACGCAGTCTTTGCTTGTGGCTATTTCATGAGGAAACAAACCACAAAGACAGAACTTAGAACTACTTTATTTTGTCAAGTTTCAAGGAGCTAGCACAAACCGTGTTTGATTTAGATTTTAAAAACACCTCTATCTGTATAGGAGGAAATAGAGTGAAACCTAAAAATTCAAACTGTTACTGGTAACGAACGCTTCATCCTAGAAGAGTGAAAATTGGGCAGGTAAGTGGACTTAGTGAACTGATCATTACCACAGAGATCATCAAGGTCGGATGAAAAAAAATTTGCCGAGTATTCAGAAAACCAGTAGTATTTTGGAAGCTTGGAACACCTTTCCAATTAAGGTGTTTTACGCAGTCTTTGCTTGTGGCTATTTCAAGAGGAAACAAACCACAAAGACAGAACTTAGAACTACTTTATTTTGTCAAGTTTCAAGGAGCTAGCACAAACCGTGTTTGATTTAGACTTAAAAAACACATCTATCTGTATAGGAGGAAATAGAGTGAAACCTAAAAATTCAAACTGTTACTGGTAACGAACGCTTCATCCTAGAAGAGTGAAAGTTGGGCAGCTAAGTGGACTTAGTGAACTGATCATTACCACAGAGATCATCAAGGTCGGATGAAAAAAAATTTGCCGAGTATTCAGAAAACCAGTAGTATTTTGGAAGCTTGGCACACCTTTCCAATGAATGTGTTTTACACAGTCTTTGCTTGTGGCTATTTCAAGAGGAAACAAACCACAAAGACAGAACTTTGAACTACTTTATTTTATCAAGTTTCATGGAGCTAGCACAAACCGTGTTTGATTTAGACTTCCAAACACATCTATATATATAGGAGGAAATAGAGTGAAACCTAAAAATTCAAACTGTTACTGGTAACGAACGCTTCATCCTAGAAGAGTGAAAATTGGGCAGCTAAGTGGACTTAGTGAACTGATCATTACCACAGAGATCATCAAGGTCGGATGAAAAAAAATTTGCCGAGTATTCAGAAAACCAGTAGTATTTTGGAAGCTTGGCACACCTTTCCAATGAAGGTGTTTTACGCAGTCTTTGCTTGTGGCTATTTCAAGAGGAAACAAACCACAAAGACAGAACTTAGAACTACTTTATTTTGTCAAGTTTCAAGGAGCTAGCACAAACCGTGTTTAATTTAGACTTAAAAAACACCTCTATCTGTATAGGAGGAAATAGAGTGAAACCTAAAAATTCAAACTGTTACTGGTAACGAACGCTTCATCCTAGAAGAGTGAAAATTGGGCAGCTAAGTGGACTTAGTGAACTGATCATTACCACAGAGATCATCAAGGTCGGATGAAAAAAAATTTGCCGAGTATTCAGAAAACCAGTAGTATTTTGGAAGCTTGGCACACCTTTCCAATGAATGTGTTTTACGCAGTCTTTGCTTGTGGCTATTTCAAGAGGAAACAAACCACAAAGACAGAACTTAGAACTACTTTATTTTGTCAAGTTTCATGGAGCTAGCACAAACCGTGTTTGATTTAGACTTCCAAACACATCTATATATATAGGAGGAAATAGAGTGAAACCTAAAAACTCTAGCTGTTACTGGTAACGAACGCTTCATCCTAGAAGAGTGAATATTGGGCAGCTAAGTGGACTAAGTAAACTGATCATTACCACAGGGATCATCAAGGTCGGATGAAAAAAAATTTTGCCGAGTATTCAGAAAACCAGTAGTTTTTTGGAAGCTTCGCACACCTTTCCAATGAAGGTGTTTTACGCAATCTTTGCTTGTGGCTATTTCAATAGGAAACAAACCACAAAGACAGAACTTAGAACTACTTTATTTTGTCCAGTTTCATGGAGCTAGCACAAACCGTGTTTGATTTAGACTTAAAAAACACATCTATCTGTATAGGAGGAAATAGAGTGAAACCTAAAAATTCAAACTGTTACTGGTAACGAACGCTTCATCCTAGAAGAGTGAAAATTGGGCAGCTAAGTGGACTTAGTGAACTGATCATTACCACAGAGATCATCAAGGTCGGATGAAAAAAAAATTTGCCGAGTATTCAGAAAACCAGTAGTATTTTGGAAGCTTGGAACACCTTTCCAATAAAGGTGTTTTACGCAGTGTTTGCTTGTGGCTATTTCAAGAGGAAACAAACCACAAAGACAGAACTTAGAACTACTTTATTTTGTCAAGTTTCAAGGAGCTAGCACAAACCGTGTTTGATTTAGACTTAAAAAACACATCTATCTGTATAGGAGGAAATATAGTGAAACCTAAAAATTCAAACTGTTACTGGTAATGAACGCTTCATCCTAGAAGAGTGAAAATTGGGCAGCTAAGTGGACTTAGTGAACTGATCATTACCACAGACATCATCAAGGTCGGATGAAAAAAAATTTGCCGAGTATTCAGAAAACCAGTAGTATTTTGGAAGCTTGGCACACCTTTCCAATGAAGGTGTTTTACGCAGTCTTTGCTTGTGGCTATTTCAAGAGGAAACAAACCACAAAGACAGAACTTAGAACTACTTTATTTTGTCAAGTTTCAAGGAGCTAGCACAAACCGTGTTTGATTTAGACTTAAAAAACACCTCTATCTGTATAGGAGGAAATAGAGTGAAACCTAAAAATTCAAACTGTTACTGGTAACGAACGCTTCATCCTAGAAGAGTGAAAATTGGGCAGGTAAGTGGACTTAGTGAACTGATCATTACCACAGAGATCATCAAGGTCGGATGAAAAAAATTTTGCCGAGTATTCAGAAAACCAGTAGTATTTTGGAAGCTTGGAACACCTTTCCAATTAAGGTGTTTTACGCAGTCTTTGCTTGTGGCTATTTCAAGAGGAAACAAACCACAAAGACAGAACTTAGAACTACTTTATTTTGTCAAGTTGCAAGGAGCTAGCACAAACCGTGTTTGATTTAGACTTAAAAAACACATCTATCTGTATAGGAGGAAATAGAGTGAAACCTAAAAATTCAAACTGTTACTGGTAACGAACGCTTCATCCTAGAAGAGTGAAAGTTGGGCAGCTAAGTGGACTTAGTGAACTGATCATTACCACAGAGATCATCAATGTCGGATGAAAAAAAATTTGCCGAGTATTCAGAAAACCAGTAGTATTTTGGAAGCTTGGAACACCTTTCCAATAAAGGTGTTTTACGCAGTCTTTGCTTGTGGCTATTTCAAGAGGAAACAAACCACAAAAACAGAACTTAGAACTACTTTATTTTGTCAAGTTTCAAGGAGCTAGCACAAACCGTGTTTGATTTAGACTTAAAAAACACATCTATCTGTATAGGAGAAAATAGAGTGAAACCTAAAAATTCAAACTGTTACTGGTAACGAACGCTTCATCCTAGAAGAGTGAAAGTTGGGCAGCTAAGTGGACTTAGTGAACTGATCATTACCACAGAGATCATCAAGGTCGGATAAAAAAAAATTTGCCGAGTATTCAGAAAACCAGTAGTATTTTGGAAGCTTGGAACACCTTTCCAATGAATGTGTTTTATGCAGTGTTTGCTTGTGGCTATTTCAAGAGGAAACAAACCACAAAGACAGAACTTAGAACTACTTTATTTTGTCAAGTTTCAAGGAGCTAGCACAAACCGTGTTTGATTTAGACTTAAAAAACACATCTATCTGTATAGGAGGAAATAGAGTGAAACCTAAAAATTCAAACTGTTACTGGTAACGAACGCTTCATCCTAGAAGAGTGAAAGTTGGGCAGCTAAGTGGACTTAGTGAACTGATCATTACCACAGAGATCATCAAGGTCGGATGAAAAAAAATTTGCCGAGTATTCAGAAAACCAGTAGTATTTTGGAAGCTTGGCACACCTTTCCAATGAATGTGTTTTACACAGTCTTTGCTTGTGGCTATTTCAAGAGGAAACAAACCACAAAGACAGAACTTTGAACTACTTTATTTTATCAAGTTTCATGGAGCTAGCACAAACCGTGTTTGATTTAGACTTCCAAACACATCTATATATATAGGAGGAAATAGAGTGAAACCTAAAAATTCAAACTGTTACTGGTAACGAACGCTTCATCCTAGAAGAGTGAAAATTGGGCAGCTAAGTGGACTTAGTGAACTGATCATTACCACAGAGATCATCAAGGTCGGATGAAAAAAAATTTGCCGAGTATTCAGAAAACCAGTAGTATTTTGGAAGCTTGGCACACCTTTCCAATGAAGGTGTTTTACGCAGTCTTTGCTTGTGGCTATTTCAAGAGGAAACAAACCACAAAGACAGAACTTAGAACTACTTTATTTTGTCAAGTTTCAAGGAGCTAGCACAAACCGTGTTTAATTTAGACTTAAAAAACACCTCTATCTGTATAGGAGGAAATAGAGTGAAACCTAAAAATTCAAACTGTTACTGGTAACGAACGCTTCATCCTAGAAGAGTGAAAATTGGGCAGCTAAGTGGACTTAGTGAACTGATCATTACCACAGAGATCATCAAGGTCGGATGAAAAAAAATTTGCCGAGTATTCAGAAAACCAGTAGTATTTTGGAAGCTTGGCACACCTTTCCAATGAATGTGTTTTACGCAGTCTTTGCTTGTGGCTATTTCAAGAGGAAACAAACCACAAAGACAGAACTTAGAACTACTTTATTTTGTCAAGTTTCATGGAGCTAGCACAAACCGTGTTTGATTTAGACTTCCAAACACATCTATATATATAGGAGGAAATAGAGTGAAACCTAAAAACTCTAGCTGTTACTGGTAACGAACGCTTCATCCTAGAAGAGTGAATATTGGGCAGCTAAGTGGACTAAGTAAACTGATCATTACCACAGGGATCATCAAGGTCGGATGAAAAAAAATTTTGCCGAGTATTCAGAAAACCAGTAGTTTTTTGGAAGCTTCGCACACCTTTCCAATGAAGGTGTTTTACGCAATCTTTGCTTGTGGCTATTTCAATAGGAAACAAACCACAAAGACAGAACTTAGAACTACTTTATTTTGTCCAGTTTCATGGAGCTAGCACAAACCGTGTTTGATTTAGACTTAAAAAACACATCTATCTGTATAGGAGGAAATAGAGTGAAACCTAAAAATTCAAACTGTTACTGGTAACGAACGCTTCATCCTAGAAGAGTGAAAATTGGGCAGCTAAGTGGACTTAGTGAACTGATCATTACCACAGAGATCATCAAGGTCGGATGAAAAAAAATTTGCCGAGTATTCAGAAAACCAGTAGTATTTTGGAAGCTTGGAACACCTTTCCAATAAAGGTGTTTTACGCAGTCTTTGCTTGTGGCTATTTCAAGAGGAAACAAACCACAAAAACAGAACTTAGAACTACTTTATTTTGTCAAGTTTCAAGGAGCTAGCACAAACCGTGTTTGATTTAGACTTAAAAAACACATCTATCTGTATAGGAGAAAATAGAGTGAAACCTAAAAATTCAAACTGTTACTGGTAACGAACGCTTCATCCTAGAAGAGTGAAAGTTGGGCAGCTAAGTGGACTTAGTGAACTGATCATTACCACAGAGATCATCAAGGTCGGATAAAAAAAAATTTGCCGAGTATTCAGAAAACCAGTAGTATTTTGGAAGCTTGGAACACCTTTCCAATGAATGTGTTTTATGCAGTGTTTGCTTGTGGCTATTTCAAGAGGAAACAAACCACAAAGACAGAACTTAGAACTACTTTATTTTGTCAAGTTTCAAGGAGCTAGCACAAACCGTGTTTGATTTAGACTTAAAAAACACATCTATCTGTATAGGAGGAAATAGAGTGAAACCTAAAAATTCAAACTGTTACTGGTAACGAACGCTTCATCCTAGAAGAGTGAAAGTTGGGCAGCTAAGTGGACTTAGTGAACTGATCATTACCACAGAGATCATCAAGGTCGGATGAAAAAAAATTTGCCGAGTATTCAGAAAACCAGTAGTATTTTGGAAGCTTGGCACACCTTTCCAATGAATGTGTTTTACACAGTCTTTGCTTGTGGCTATTTCAAGAGGAAACAAACCACAAAGACAGAACTTTGAACTACTTTATTTTATCAAGTTTCATGGAGCTAGCACAAACCGTGTTTGATTTAGACTTCCAAACACATCTATATATATAGGAGGAAATAGAGTGAAACCTAAAAATTCAAACTGTTACTGGTAACGAACGCTTCATCCTAGAAGAGTGAAAATTGGGCAGCTAAGTGGACTTAGTGAACTGATCATTACCACAGAGATCATCAAGGTCGGATGAAAAAAAATTTGCCGAGTATTCAGAAAACCAGTAGTATTTTGGAAGCTTGGCACACCTTTCCAATGAAGGTGTTTTACGCAGTCTTTGCTTGTGGCTATTTCAAGAGGAAACAAACCACAAAGACAGAACTTAGAACTACTTTATTTTGTCAAGTTTCAAGGAGCTAGCACAAACCGTGTTTAATTTAGACTTAAAAAACACCTCTATCTGTATAGGAGGAAATAGAGTGAAACCTAAAAATTCAAACTGTTACTGGTAACGAACGCTTCATCCTAGAAGAGTGAAAATTGGGCAGCTAAGTGGACTTAGTGAACTGATCATTACCACAGAGATCATCAAGGTCGGATGAAAAAAAATTTGCCGAGTATTCAGAAAACCAGTAGTATTTTGGAAGCTTGGCACACCTTTCCAATGAATGTGTTTTACGCAGTCTTTGCTTGTGGCTATTTCAAGAGGAAACAAACCACAAAGACAGAACTTAGAACTACTTTATTTTGTCAAGTTTCATGGAGCTAGCACAAACCGTGTTTGATTTAGACTTCCAAACACATCTATATATATAGGAGGAAATAGAGTGAAACCTAAAAACTCTAGCTGTTACTGGTAACGAACGCTTCATCCTAGAAGAGTGAATATTGGGCAGCTAAGTGGACTAAGTAAACTGATCATTACCACAGGGATCATCAAGGTCGGATGAAAAAAAATTTTGCCGAGTATTCAGAAAACCAGTAGTTTTTTGGAAGCTTCGCACACCTTTCCAATGAAGGTGTTTTACGCAATCTTTGCTTGTGGCTATTTCAATAGGAAACAAACCACAAAGACAGAACTTAGAACTACTTTATTTTGTCCAGTTTCATGGAGCTAGCACAAACCGTGTTTGATTTAGACTTAAAAAACACATCTATCTGTATAGGAGGAAATAGAGTGAAACCTAAAAATTCAAACTGTTACTGGTAACGAACGCTTCATCCTAGAAGAGTGAAAATTGGGCAGCTAAGTGGACTTAGTGAACTGATCATTACCACAGAGATCATCAAGGTCGGATGAAAAAAAAATTTGCCGAGTATTCAGAAAACCAGTAGTATTTTGGAAGCTTGGAACACCTTTCCAATAAAGGTGTTTTACGCAGTGTTTGCTTGTGGCTATTTCAAGAGGAAACAAACCACAAAGACAGAACTTAGAACTACTTTATTTTGTCAAGTTTCAAGGAGCTAGCACAAACCGTGTTTGATTTAGACTTAAAAAACACATCTATCTGTATAGGAGGAAATATAGTGAAACCTAAAAATTCAAACTGTTACTGGTAATGAACGCTTCATCCTAGAAGAGTGAAAATTGGGCAGCTAAGTGGACTTAGTGAACTGATCATTACCACAGACATCATCAAGGTCGGATGAAAAAAAATTTGCCGAGTATTCAGAAAACCAGTAGTATTTTGGAAGCTTGGCACACCTTTCCAATGAAGGTGTTTTACGCAGTCTTTGCTTGTGGCTATTTCAAGAGGAAACAAACCACAAAGACAGAACTTAGAACTACTTTATTTTGTCAAGTTTCAAGGAGCTAGCACAAACCGTGTTTGATTTAGACTTAAAAAACACCTCTATCTGTATAGGAGGAAATAGAGTGAAACCTAAAAATTCAAACTGTTACTGGTAACGAACGCTTCATCCTAGAAGAGTGAAAATTGGGCAGGTAAGTGGACTTAGTGAACTGATCATTACCACAGAGATCATCAAGGTCGGATGAAAAAAATTTTGCCGAGTATTCAGAAAACCAGTAGTATTTTGGAAGCTTGGAACACCTTTCCAATTAAGGTGTTTTACGCAGTCTTTGCTTGTGGCTATTTCAAGAGGAAACAAACCACAAAGACAGAACTTAGAACTACTTTATTTTGTCAAGTTGCAAGGAGCTAGCACAAACCGTGTTTGATTTAGACTTAAAAAACACATCTATCTGTATAGGAGGAAATAGAGTGAAACCTAAAAATTCAAACTGTTACTGGTAACGAACGCTTCATCCTAGAAGAGTGAAAGTTGGGCAGCTAAGTGGACTTAGTGAACTGATCATTACCACAGAGATCATCAAGGTCGGATAAAAAAAAATTTGCCGAGTATTCAGAAAACCAGTAGTATTTTGGAAGCTTGGAACACCTTTCCAATGAATGTGTTTTATGCAGTGTTTGCTTGTGGCTATTTCAAGAGGAAACAAACCACAAAGACAGAACTTAGAACTACTTTATTTTGTCAAGTTTCAAGGAGCTAGCACAAACCGTGTTTGATTTAGACTTAAAAAACACATCTATCTGTATAGGAGAAAATAGAGTGAAACCTAAAAATTCAAACTGTTACTGGTAACGAACGCTTCGTCCTAGAAGAGTGAAAATTGGGCAGCTAAGTGGACTTAATGAACTGATCATTACCACAGAGATCATCAAGGTCGGATGAAAAAAAAATTGCCGAGTATTCAGAAAACCAGTAGTATTTTGGAAGCTTGGAACACCTTTCCAATAAAGGTGTTTTACGCAGTTTTTGCTTGTGGCTATTTCAAGAGGAAACAAACCACAAAGACAGAACTTAGAACTACTTTATTTTGTCAAGTTTCAAGGAGCTAGCACAAACCGTGTTTGATTTAGACTTAAAAAACACCTCTATCTGTATAGGAGGAAATAGAGTGAAACCTAAAAATTCAAACTGTTACTGGTAACGAACGCTTCATCCTAGAAGAGTGAAAATTGGGCAGGTAAGTGGACTTAGTGAACTGATCATTACCACAGAGATCATCAAGGTCGGATGAAAAAAAATTTGCCGAGTATTCAGAAAACCAGTAGTATTTTGGAAGCTTGGCACACCTTTCCAATGAAGGTGTTTTACGCAGTCTTTGCTTGTGGCTATTTCAAGAGGAAACAAACCACAAAGACAGAACTTAGAACTACTTTATTTTGTCAAGTTTCAAGGAGCTAGCACAAACCGTGTTTGATTTAGACTTAAAAAACACCTCTATCTGTGTAGGAGGAAATAGAGTGAAACCTAAAAATTCAAACTGTTACTGGTAACGAACGCTTCATCCTAGAAGAGTGAAAATTGGGCAGGTAAGTGGACTTAGTGAACTGATCATTACCACAGAGATCATCAAGGTCGGATGAAAAAAAATTTGCCGAGTATTCAGAAAACCAGTAGTATTTTGGAAGCTTGGAACACCTTTCCAATTAAGGTGTTTTACGCAGTCTTTGCTTGTGGCTATTTCAAGAGGAAACAAACCACAAAGACAGAACTTAGAACTACTTTATTTTGTCAAGTTTCAAGGAGCTAGCACAAACCGTGTTTGATTTAGACTTAAAAAACACATCTATCTGTATAGGAGGAAATAGAGTGAAACCTAAAAATTCAAACTGTTACTGGTAACGAACGCTTCATCCTAGAAGAGTGAAAGTTGGGCAGCTAAGTGGACTTAGTGAACTGATCATTACCACAGAGATCATCAAGGTCGGATGAAAAAAAATTTGCCGAGTATTCAGAAAACCAGTAGTATTTTGGAAGCTTGGAACACCTTTCCAATAAAGGTGTTTTACGCAGTCTTTGTTTGTGGCTATTTCAAGAGGAAACAAACCACAAAAACAGAACTTAGAACTACTTTATTTTGTCAAGTTTCAAGGAGCTAGCACAAACCGTGTTTGGTTTAGACTTAAAAAACACATCTATCTGTATAGGAGAAAATAGAGTGAAACCTAAAAATTCAAACTGTTACTGGTAACGAACGCTTCATCCTAGAAGAGTGAAAGTTGGGCAGCTAAGTGGACTTAGTGAACTGATCATTACCACAGAGATCATCAAGGTCGGATAAAAAAAAATTTGCCGAGTATTCAGAAAACCAGTAGTATTTTGGAAGCTTGGAACACCTTTCCAATGAATGTGTTTTACGCAGTCTTTGCTTGTGGCTATTTCAAGAGGAAACAAACCACAAAGACAGAACTTAGAACTACTATATTTTGTCAAGTTTCATGGAGCTAGCACAAACCGTGTTTGATTTAGACTTCCAAACACATCTATATATATAGGAGGAAATTGAGTGAAACCTAAAAACTCAAGCTGTTACTGGTAACGAACGCTTCATCCTAGAAGAGTGAATACTGGGCAGCTAAGTGGACTAAGTAAACTGATCATTACCACAGAGATCATCAAGTCGGATGAAAAAAAATTTTGCCGAGTATTCAGAAAACCAGTAGTTTTTTGGAAGCTTGGCACACCTTTCCAATGAAGATGTTTTACGCAGTCTTTGCTTGTGGCTATTTCAAGAGGAAACAAACCACAAAGACAGAACTTAGAACTACTTTATTTTGTCCAGTTTCAAGGAGCTAGCACAAACCGTGTTTGATTTAGACTTAAAAAACCCATCTATCTGTATAGGAGGAAATAGAGTGAAACCTAAAAATTCAAACTGTTACTGGTAACGAACGCTTCATCCTAGAAGAGTGAAAATTGGGCAGGTAAGTGGACTTAGTGAACTGATCATTACCACAGAGATCATCAAGGTCGGATGAAAAAAAATTTGCCGAGTATTCAGAAAACCAGTAGTATTTTGGAAGCTTGGAACACCTTTCCAATTAAGGTGTTTTACGCAGTCTTTGCTTGTGGCTATTTCAAGAGGAAACAAACCACAAAGACAGAACTTAGAACTACTTTATTTTGTCCAGTTTCAAGGAGCTAGCACAAACCGTGTTTGATTTAGACTTAAAAAACACATCTATCTGTATAGGAGGAAATAGAGTGAAACCTAAAAATTCAAACTGTTACTGGTAACGAACGCTTCATCCTAGAAGAGTGAAAGTTGGGCAGCTAAGTGGACTTAGTGAACTGATCATTACCACAGAGATCATCAAGGTCGGATAAAAAAAAATTTGCCGAGTATTCAGAAAACCAGTAGTATTTTGGAAGCTTGGAACACCTTTCCAATGAATGTGTTTTACGCAGTCTTTGCTTGTGGCTATTTCAAGAGGAAACAAACCACAAAGACAGAACTTAGAACTACTTTATTTTGTCAAGTTTCAGGGAGCTAGCACAAACCGTGTTTGATTTAGACTTCCAAACACATCTATATATATAGGAGGAAATAGAGTGAAACCTAAAAACTCAAGCTGTTACTGGTAACGAACGCTTCATCCTAGAAGAGTGAATATTGGGCAGCTAAGTGGACTAAGTAAACTGATCATTACCACAGAGATCATCAAGGTCGGATGAAAAAAAATTTTGCCGAGTATTCAGAAAACCAGTAGTTTTTTGGAAGCTTCGCACACCTTTCCAATGAAGGTGTTTTACGCAGTCTTTGCTTGTGGCTATTTCAAGAGGAAACAAACCACAAAGACAGAACTTAGAACTACTTTATTTTGTCCAGTTTCAAGGAGCTAGCACAAACCGTGTTTGATTTAGACTTAAAAAACACATCTATCTGTATAGGAGAAAATAGAGTGAAACCTAAAAATTCAAACTGTTACTGGTAACGAACGCTTCATCCTAGAAGAGTGAAAGTTGGGCAGCTAAGTGGACTTAGTGAACTGATCATTACCACAGAGATCATCAAGGTTGGATAAAAAAAAATTTGCCGAGTATTCAGAAAACCAGTAGTATTTTGGAAGCTTGGAACACCTTTCCAATGAATGTGTTTTACGCAGTCTTTGCTTGTGGCTATTTCAAGAGGAAACAAACCACAAAGACAGAACTTAGAACTACTTTATTTTGTCAAGTTTCATGGAGCTAGCACAAACCGTGTTTGATTTAGACTTCCAAACACATCTATATATATAGGAGGAAATAGAGTGAAACCTAAAAACTCAAGCTGTTACTGGTAACGAACGCTTCATCCTAGAAGAGTGAATATTGGGCAGCTAAGTGGACTAAGTAAACTGATCATTACCACAGAGATCATCAAGGTCGGATGAAAAAAAATTTTGCCGAGTATTCAGAAAACCAGTAGTTTTTTGGAAGCTTCGCACACCTTTCCAATGAAGGTGTTTTACGCAGTCTTTGCTTGTGGCTATTTCAAGAGGAAACAAACCACAAAGACAGAACTTAGAACTACTTTATTTTGTCCAGTTTCAAGGAGCTAGCACAAACCGTGTTTGATTAAGACTTAAAAAACACATCTATCTGTATAGGAGGAAATAGAGTGAAACCTAAAAATTCAAACTGTTACTGGTAACGAACGCTTCAACCTAGAAGAGTGAAAATTGGGCAGCTAAGTGGACTTAGTGAACTGATCATTACCACAGAGATCATCAAGGTCGGATGAAAAAAAATTTGCCGAGTATTCAGAAAACCAGTAGTATTTTGGAAGCTTGGAACACCTTTCCAATAAAGGTGTTTTACGCAGTGTTTGCTTGTGGCTATTTCAAGAGGAAACAAACCACAAAGACAGAACTTAGAACTACTTTATTTTGTCAAGTTTCAAGGAGCTAGCACAAACCGTGTTTGATTTAGACTTAAAAAACACATCTATCTGTATAGGAGGAAATAGAGTGAAACCTAAAAATTCAAACTGTTACTGGTAACGAACGCTTCATCCTAGAAGAGTGAAAATTGGGCAGCTAAGTGGACTTAGTGAACTGATCATTACCACAGAGATCATCAATGTCGGATGAAAAAAAATTTGCCGAGTATTCAGAAAACCAGTAGTATTTTGGAAGCTTGGCACACCTTTCCAATGAAGGTGTTTTACGCAGTGTTTGCTTGTGGCTATTTCAAGAGGAAACAAACCACAAAGACAGAACTTAGAACTACTTTATTTTGTCAAGTTTCAAGGAGCTAGCACAAACCGTGTTTGATTTAGACTTAAAAAACACATCTATCTGTATAGGAAAAAATAGAGTGAAACCTAAAAATTCAAACTGTTACTGGTAACGAACGCTTCATCCTAGAAGAGTGAAAATTGGGCAGCTAAGTGGACTTAGTGAACTGATCATTACCACAGAGATCATCAAGGTCGGATGAAAAAAAATTTGCCGACTATTCAGAAAACCAGTAGTATTTTATAAGCTTGGAACACCTTTCCAATAAAGGTGTTTTACGCAGTCTTTGCTTGTGGCTATGTCAAGAGGAAACAATCCACAAAAACAGAACTTAGAACTACTTTATTTTGTCAAGTTTCAAGGAGCTAGCACAAACCGTGTTTGATTTAGACTTAAAAAACACATCTATCTGTATAGGAGAAAATAGAGTGAAACCTAAAAATTCAAACTGTTACTGGTAACGAACGCTTCATCCTAGAAGAGTGAAAGTTGGGCAGCTAAGTGGACTTAGTGAACTGATCATTACCACAGAGATCATCAAGGTCGGATGAAAAAAAATTTGCCGAGTATTCAGAAAACCAGTAGTATTTTGGAAGCTTGGAACACCTTTCCAATAAAGGTGTTTTACGCAGTCTTTGCTTGTGGCTATTTCAAGAGGAAACAAACCACAAAAACAGAACTTAGAACTACTTTATTTTGTCAAGTTTCAAGGAGCTAGCACAAACCGTGTTTGATTTAGACTTAAAAAACACATCTATCTGTATAGGAGAAAATAGAGTGAAACCTAAAAATTCAAACTGTTACTGGTAACGAACGCTTCATCCTAGAAGAGTGAAAGTTGGGCAGCTAAGTGGACTTAGTGAACTGATCATTACCACAGAGATCATCAAGGTCGGATAAAAAAAAATTTGCCGAGTATTCAGAAAACCAGTAGTATTTTGGAAGCTTGGAACACCTTTCCAATGAATGTGTTTTATGCAGTGTTTGCTTGTGGCTATTTCAAGAGGAAACAAACCACAAAGACAGAACTTAGAACTACTTTATTTTGTCAAGTTTCAAGGAGCTAGCAAAAACCGTGTTTGATTTAGACTTAAAAAACACATCTATCTGTATAGGAGAAAATAGAGTGAAACCTAAAAATTCAAACTGTTACTGGTAACGAACGCTTCATCCTAGAAGAGTGAAAATTGGGCAGCTAAGTGGACTTAGTGAACTGATCATTACCACAGAGATCATCAAGGTCGGATGAAAAAAAATTTGCCGAGTATTCAGATAACCAGTAGTATTTTGGAAGCTTGGAACACCTTTCCAATGAATGTGTTTTACGCAGTCTTTGCTTGTGGCTATTTCAAGAGGAAACAAACCACAAAGACCGAACTTTGAACTACTTTATTTTGTCAAGTTTCAAGGAGCTAGCACAAACCGTGTTTGATTTAGACTTAAAAAACACATCTATCTGTATAGGAGGAAATAGAGTGAAACCTAAAAATTCAAACTGTTACTGGTAACGAACGCTTCGTCCTAGAAGAGTGAAAATTGGGCAGCTAAGTGGACTTAATGAACTGATCATTACCACAGAGATCATCAAGGTCGGATGAAAAAAAAATTGCCGAGTATTCAGAAAACCAGTAGTATTTTGGAAGCTTGGAACACCTTTCCAATAAAGGTGTTTTACGCAGTTTTTGCTTGTGGCTATTTCAAGAGGAAACAAACCACAAAAACAGAACTTAGAACTACTTTATTTTGTCAAGTTTCAAGGAGCTAGCACAAACCGTGTTTGATTTAGACTTAAAAAACACCTCTATCTGTATAGGAGGAAATAGAGTGAAACCTAAAAATTCAAACTGTTACTGGTAACGAACGCTTCATCCTAGAAGAGTGAAAATTGGGCAGGTAAGTGGACTTAGTGAACTGATCATTACCACAGAGATCATCAAGGTCGGATGAAAAAAAATTTGCCGAGTATTCAGAAAACCAGTAGTATTTTGGAAGCTTGGAACACCTTTCCAATTAAGGTGTTTTACGCAGTCTTTCCTTGTGGCTATTTCAAGAGGAAACAAAACACAAAGACAGAACTTAGAACTACTTTATTTTGTCAAGTTTCAAGGAGCTAGCACAAACCGTGTTTGATTTAGACTTAAAAAACACATCTATCTGTATAGGAGGAAATAGAGTGAAACCTAAAAATTCAAACTGTTACTGGTAACGAACGCTTCATCCTAGAAGAGTGAAAATTGGGAAGCTAAGTGGACTTAGTGAACTGATCATTACCACAGAGATCATCAAGGTCGGATGAAAAAAAATTTGCCGAGTATTCAGAAAACCAGTAGTATTTTGGAAGCTTGGAACACCTTTCCAATAAAGGTGTTTTACGCAGTCTTTGCTTGTGGCTATTTCAAGAGGAAACAAACCACAAAAACAGAACTTAGAACTATTTTATTTTATCAAGTTTCAAGGAGCTAGCACAAACCGTGTTTGATTTAGACTTAAAAAACACATCTATCTGTATAGGAGAAAATAGAGTGAAACCTAAAAATTCAAACTGTTACTGGTAACGAACGCTTCATCCTAGAAGAGTGAAAGTTGGGCAGCTAAGTGGACTTAGTGAACTGATCATTACCACAGAGATCATCAAGGTCGGATAAAAAAAAATTTGCCGAGTATTCAGAAAACCAGTAGTATTTTGGAAGCTTGGAACACCTTTCCAATGAATGTGTTTTACGCAGTCTTTGCTTGTGGCTATTTAAAGAGGAAACAAAACACAAAGACAGAACTTAGAACTACTTTATTTTGTCAAGTTTCAAGGAGCTAGCACAAACCGTGTTTGATTTAGACTTAAAAAACATATCTATCTGTATAGGAGGAAATAGAGTGAAACCTAAAATTTCAAACTGTTACTGGTAACGAACGCTTCATCCTAGAAGAGTGAAAATTGGCCAGCTAAGTGGACTTAGTGAACTGATCATTACCACAGAGATCATCAAGGTCGGATGAAAAAAAATTTGCCGAGTATTCAGAAAAACAGTAGTATTTTGGAAGCTTGGAACACCTTTCCAATAAAGGTGTTTTACGCAGTGTTTGCTTGTGGCTATTTCAAGAGGAAACAAACCACAAAGACAGAACTTAGAACTACTTTATTTTGTCAAGTTTCAAGGAGCTAGCACAAACCGTGTTTGATTTAGACTTAAAAAACACATCTATCTGTATAGGAGGAAATAGAGTGAAACCTAAAAATTCAAACTGTTACTGGTAACGAACGCTTCATCCTAGAAGAGTGAAAATTGGGCAGCTAAGTGGACTTAGTGAACTGATCATTACCACAGAGATCATCAAGGTCGGATGAAAAAAAATTTGCCGAGTATTCAGAAAACCAGTAGTATTTTGGAAGCTTGGAACACCTTTCCAATAAAGGTGTTTTACGCAGTGTTTGCTTGTGGCTATTTCAAGAGGAAACAAACCACAAAGACAGAACTTAGAACTACTTTATTTTGTCAAGTTTCAAGGAGCTAGCACAAACCGTGTTTGATTTAGACTTAAAAAACACATCTATCTGTATAGGAGGAAATAGAGTGAAACCTAAAAATTCAAACTGTTACTGGTAACGAACGCTTCATCCTAGGAGAATGAAAATTGGGCAGCTAAGTGGACTTAGTGAACTGATCATTACCACAGAGATCATCAAGGTCGGATGAAAAAAAATTTGCCGAGTATTCAGAAAAACAGTAGTATTTTGGAAGCTTGGAACACCTTTCCAATAAAGGTGTTTTACGCAGTGTTTGCTTGTGGCTATTTCAAGAGGAAACAAACCACAAAGACAGAACTTAGAACTACTTTATTTTGTCAAGTTTCAAGGAGCTAGCACAAACCGTGTTTGATTTAGACTTAAAAAACACATCTATCTGTATAGGGGGAAATAGAGTGAAACCTAAAAATTCAAACTGTTACTGGTAACGAACGCTTCATCCTAGAAGAGTGAAAATTGGGCAGCTAAGTGGACATAATGAACTGATCATTACCACAGAGATCATCAAGGTCGGATGAAAAAAAATTTGCCGAGTATTCAGAAAACCAGTAGTATTTTGGAAACTTGGCACACCTTTCCAATGAATGTGTTTTACGCAGTCTTTGCTTGTGGCTATTTCAAGAGGAAACAAACCACAAAGACAGAACTTAGAACTACTTTATTTTGTCAAGATTCAAGGAGCTAGCACAAACCGTGTTTGATTTAGACTTAAAATACACATCTATCTGTATAGGAGGAAATAGAGTGAAACCTAAAAATTCAAACTGTTACTGGTAACGAACGCTTCATCCTAGAAGAGTGAAAATTGGGCAGCTAAGTGGACTTAGTGAACTGATCATTACCACAGAGATCATCAAGGTCGGATGAAAAAAAATTTGCCGAGTATTCAGAAAACCAGTAGTATTTTGGAAGCTTGGAACACCTTTCCAATAAAGGTGTTTTACGCAGTGTTTGCTTGTGGCTATTTCAAGAAGAAACAAACCACAAAGACAGAACTTAGAACTACTTTATTTTGTCAAGTTTCAAGGAGCTAGCACAAACTGTGTTTGATTTATACTTAAAAAACACATCTATCTGTATAGGAGGAAATAGAGTGAAACCTAAAAATTCAAACTGTTACTGGTAACGAACGCTTCATCCTAGAAGAGTGAAAGTTGGGCAGCTAAGTGGACTTAGTGAACTGATCATTACCACAGAGATCATCAAGGTCGGATGAAAAAAACTTTGCCGAGTATTCAGAAAACCAGTAGTATTTTGGAAGCTTGGAACACCTTTCCAATAAAGGTGTTTTACGCAGTGTTTGCTTGTGGCTATTTCAAGAGGAAACAAACCACAAAGACAGAACTTAGAACTACTTTATTTTGTCAAGTTTCAAGGAGCTAGCACAAACCGTGTTTGATTTATACTTAAAAAACACATCTATCTGTATAGGAGGAAATAGAGTGAAACCTAAAAATTCAAACTGTTACTGGTAACGAACGCTTCATCCTAGAAGAGTGAAAGTTGGGCAGCTAAGTGGACTTAGTGAACTGATCATTACCACAGAGATCATCAAGGTCGGATGAAAAAAACTTTGCCGAGTATTCAGAAAACCAGTAGTATTTTGGAAGCTTGGAACACCTTTCCAATAAAGGTGTTTTACGCAGTGTTTGCTTGTGGCTATTTCAAGAGGAAACAAACCACAAAGACAGAACTTAGAACTACTTTATTTTGTCAAGTTTCAAGGAGCTAGCACAAACCGTGTTTGATTTAGACTTAAAAAACACATCTATCTGTAGGAGGAAATAGAGTGAAACCTAAAAATTCAAACTGTTACTGGTAACGAATGCTTCATCCTAGAAGAGTGAAAATTGGGAAGCTAAGTGGACTTAGTGAACGGATGATTACCACAGAGATCATCAAGGTCGGATGAAAAAAAATTTGCCGAGTATTCAGAAAACCAGTAGTATTTTGGAAGCTTGGAACACCTTTCCAATAAAGGTGTTTTACGCAGTCTTTGCTTGTGGCTATTTCAAGAGGAAACAAACCACAAAAACAGAACTTAGAACTATTTTATTTTATCAAGTTTCAAGGAGCTAGCACAAACCGTGTTTGATTTAGACTTAAAAAACACATCTATCTGTATAGGAGAAAATAGAGTGAAACCTAAAAATTCAAACTGTTACTGGTAACGAACGCTTCATCCTAGAAGAGTGAAAGTTGGGCAGCTAAGTGGACTTAGTGAACTGATCATTACCACAGAGATCATCAAGGTCGGATAAAAAAAAATTTGCCGAGTATTCAGAAAACCAGTAGTATTTTGGAAGCTTGGAACACCTTTCCAATGAATGTGTTTTACGCAGTCTTTGCTTGTGGCTATTTAAAGAGGAAACAAACCACAAAGACAGAACTTAGAACTACTTTATTTTGTCAAGTTTCAAGGAGCTAGCACAAACCGTGTTTGATTTAGACTTAAAAAACATATCTATCTGTATAGGAGGAAATAGAGTGAAACCTAAAATTTCAAACTGTTACTGGTAACGAACGCTTCATCCTAGAAGAGTGAAAATTGGCCAGCTAAGTGGACTTAGTGAACTGATCATTACCACAGAGATCATCAAGGTCGGATGAAAAAAAATTTGCCGAGTATTCAGAAAAACAGTAGTATTTTGGAAGCTTGGAACACCTTTCCAATAAAGGTGTTTTACGCAGTGTTTGCTTGTGGCTATTTCAAGACGAAACAAACCACAAAGACAGAACTTAGAACTACTTTATTTTGTCAAGTTTCAAGGAGCTAGCACAAACCGTGTTTGATTTAGACTTAAAAAACACATCTATCTGTATAGGAGGAAATAGAGTGAAACCTAAAAATTCAAACTGTTACTGGTAACGAACGCTTCATCCTAGAAGAGTGAAAATTGGGCAGCTAAGTGGACTTAGTGAACTGATCATTACCACAGAGATCATCAAGGTCGGATGAAAAAAAATTTGCCGAGTATTCAGAAAACCAGTAGTATTTTGGAAGCTTGGAACACCTTTCCAATAAAGGTGTTTTACGCAGTGTTTGCTTGTGGCTATTTCAAGAGGAAACAAACCACAAAGACAGAACTTAGAACTACTTTATTTTGTCAAGTTTCAAGGAGCTAGCACAAACCGTGTTTGATTTAGACTTAAAAAACACATCTATCTGTATAGGAGGAAATAGAGTGAAACCTAAAAATTCAAACTGTTACTGGTAACGAACGCTTCATCCTAGAAGAGTGAAAATTGGGCAGCTAAGTGGACTTAGTGAACTGATCATTACCACAGAGATCATCAAGGTCGGATGAAAAAAAATTTGCCGAGTATTCAGAAAACAAGTAGTATTTTGGAAGCTTGGCACACCTTTCCAATGAAGGTGTTTTACGCAGTGTTTGCTTGTGGCTATTTCAAGAGGAAACAAACCACAAAGACAGAACTTAGAACTACTTTATTTTGTCAAGTTTCAAGGAGCTAGCACAAACCGTGTTTGATTTAGACTTAAAAAACATATCTATCTGTATAGGAGGAAATAGAGTGAAACCTAAAAATTCAAACTGTTACTGGTAACGAACGCTACATCCTAGGAGAATGAAAATTGGGCAGCTAAGTGGACTTAGTGAACTGATCATTACCACAGAGATCATCAAGGTCGGATGAAAAAAAATTTGCCGAGTATTCAGAAAAACAGTAGTATTTTGGAAGCTTGGAACACCTTTCCAATAAAGGTGTTTTACGCAGTGTTTGCTTGTGGCTATTTCAAGAGGAAACAAACCACAAAGACAGAACTTAGAACTACTTTATTTTGTCAAGTTTCAAGGAGCTAGCACAAACCGTGTTTGATTTAGACTTAAAAAACACATCTATCTGTATAGGGGGAAATAGAGTGAAACCTAAAAATTCAAACTGTTACTGGTAACGAACGCTTCATCCTAGAAGAGTGAAAATTGGGCAGCTAAGTGGACATAATGAACTGATCATTACCACAGAGATCATCAAGGTCGGATGAAAAAAAATTTGCCGAGTATTCAGAAAACCAGTAGTATTTTGGAAGCTTGGCACACCTTTCCAATGAATGTGTTTTACGCAGTCTTTGCTTGTGGCTATTTCAAGAGGAAACAAACCACAAAGACAGAACTTAGAACTACTTTATTTTGTCAAGATTCAAGGAGCTAGCACAAACCGTGTTTGATTTAGACTTAAAATACACATCTATCTGTATAGGAGGAAATAGAGTGAAACCTAAAAATTCAAACTGTTACTGGTAACGAACGCTTCATCCTAGAAGAGTGAAAATTGGGCAGCTAAGTGGACTTAGTGAACTGATCATTACCACAGAGATCATCAAGGTCGGATGAAAAAAAATTTGCCGAGTATTCAGAAAACCAGTAGTATTTTGGAAGCTTGGAACACCTTTCCAATAAAGGTGTTTTACGCAGTGTTTGCTTGTGGCTATTTCAAGAAGAAACAAACCACAAAGACAGAACTTAGAACTACTTTATTTTGTCAAGTTTCAAGGAGCTAGCACAAACCGTGTTTGATTTATACTTAAAAAACACATCTATCTGTATAGGAGGAAATAGAGTGAAACCTAAAAATTCAAACTGTTACTGGTAACGAACGCTTCATCCTAGAAGAGTGAAAGTTGGGCAGCTAAGTGGACTTAGTGAACTGATCATTACCACAGAGATCATCAAGGTCGGATGAAAAAAACTTTGCCGAGTATTCAGAAAACCAGTAGTATTTTGGAAGCTTGGAACACCTTTCCAATAAAGGTGTTTTACGCAGTGTTTGCTTGTGGCTATTTCAAGAGGAAACAAACCACAAAGACAGAACTTAGAACTACTTTATTTTGTCAAGTTTCAAGGAGCTAGCACAAACCGTGTTTGATTTAGACTTAAAAAACACATCTATCTGTAGGAGGAAATAGAGTGAAACCTAAAAATTCAAACTGTTACTGGTAACGAACGCTTCATCCTAGAAGAGTGAAAATTGGGCAGCTAGGTGGACTTCATGAACTGATCATTACCACAGAGATCATCAAGGTCGGATGAAAAAAAATTTGCCGAGTATTCAGAAAACCAGTAGTATATTGGAAGCTTGGCACACCTTTCCAATGAAGGTGTTTTACGCAGTCTTTGCTTGTGGCTATTTCAAGAGGAAACAAACCACAAAGACAGAACTTAGAACTACTTTATTTTGTCAAGTTTCAAGGAGCTAGCACAAACCGTGTTTGATTTAGACTTAAAAAACACATCTATCTGTATAGGAGGAAATAGAGTGAAACCTAAAAATTCAAACTGTTACTGGTAACGAACGCTTCATCCTAGAAGAGTGAAAATTGAACAGCTAAGTGGACTTAGTGAACTGATCATTACCACAGAGATCATCAAGGTCGGATGAAAAAAAAATTTGCCGAGTATTCAGAAAACCAGTAGTATTTTGGAAGCTTGGAACACCTTTCCAATAAAGGTGTTTTACGCAGTGTTTGCTTGTGGCTATTTCAAGAGGAAACAAACCACAAAGACAGAACTTAGAACTACTTTATTTTGTCAAGTTTCAAGGAGCTAGCACAAACCGTGTTTGATTTAGACTTAAAAAACACATCTATCTGTATAGGAGGAAATAGAGTGAAACCTAAAAATTCAAACTGTTACTGGTAACGAACGCTTCATCCTAGAAGAGTGAAAATTCGGCAGCTAAGTGGACTTAGTGAACTGATCATTACCACAGAGATCATCAAGGTCGGATGAAAAAAAATTTGCCGAGTATTCAGAAAACCAGTAGTATTTTGGAAGGTTGGAACACCTTTCCAATAAAGGTGTTTTACGCAGTCTTTGCTTGTGGCTATTTCAAGAGAAAACAAACCACAAAGACAGAACTTAGAACTACTTTATTTTGTCAAGTTTCAAGGAGCTAGCACAAACCGTGTTTGATTTAGACTTAAAAAACACATCTATCTGTATAGGAGGAAATAGAGTGAAACCTAAAAATTCAAACTGTTACTGGTAACGAACGCTTCATCCTAGAAGAGTGAAAATTGAACAGCTAAGTGGACTTAGTGAACTGATCATTACCACAGAGATCATCAAGGTCGGATGAAAAAAAATTTGCCGAGTATTCAGAAAACCAGTAGTATTTTGGAAGCTTGGAACACCTTTCCAATAAAGGTGTTTTACGCAGTGTTTGCTTGTGGCTATTTCAAGAGGAAACAAACCACAAAGACAGAACTTAGAACTACTTTATTTTGTCAAGTTTCAAGGAGCTAGCACAAACCGTGTTTGATTTAGACTTAAAAAACACATCTATCTGTATAGGAGGAAATAGAGTGAAACCTAAAAATTCAAACTGTTACTGGTAACGAACGCTTCATCCTAGAAGAGTGAAAATTGGGCAGCTAAGTGGACTTAGTGAACTGATCATTACCACAGAGATCATCAAGGTCGGATGAAAAAAAATTTGCCGAGTATTCAGAAAACCAGTAGTATTTTGGAAGCTTGGAACACCTTTCCAATGAAGGTGTTTTACGCAGTGTTTGCTTGTGGCTATTTCAAGAGGAAACAAACCACAAAGACAGAACTTAGAACTACTTTATTTTGTCAAGTTTCAAGGAGCTAACACAAACCGTGTTTGATTTAGACTTAAAAAACACATCTATCTGTATAGGAGGAAATAGAGTGAAACCTAAAAATTCAAATTGTTACTGGTAACGAACGCTTCATTCTAGAAGAGTGAAAATTGGGCAGCTAAGTGGACTTAGTGAACTGATCATTACCACAGAGATCATCAAGGTCGGATGAAAAAAAATTTGCCGAGTATTCAGAAAACCAGTAGTATTTTGGAAGCTTGGCACACCTTTCCAATAAAGGTGTTTTACGCAGTGTTTGCTTGTGGCTATTTCAAGAGGAAACAAACCACAAAGACAGAAATTAGAACTACTTTATTTTGTCAAGTTTCAAGGAGCTAGCACAAACCTTGTTTGATTTAGACTTAAAAAACACATCTATCTGTATAGGAGGAAATTGAGTGAAACCTAAAAATTCAAACTGTTACTGGTAACGAACGCTTCATCCTAGAAGAGTGAAAGTTGGGCAGCTAAGTGGACTTAGTGAACTGATCATTACCACAGAGATCATCAAGGTCGGATGAAAAAACAATTTGCCGAGTATTCAGAAAACCAGTAGTATTTTGGAAGCTTGGCACACCTTTCCAATGAATGTGTCTTACGCAGTCTTTGCTTGTGGCTATTTCAACAGGAAACAAACCACAAAGACAGAACTTAGAACTACTTTATTTTGTCATGTTTCAAGGAGCTAGCGCAAACCGTGTTTGATTTAGACTTAAAAAACACATCTATCTGTATAGGAGAAAATAGAGTGAAACCTAAAAATTCAAACTGTTACTGGTAACGAACGCTTCATCCTAGAAGAGTGAAAGTTGGGCAGCTAAGTGGACTTAGTGAACTGATCATTACCACAGAGATCATCAAGGTCGGATGAAAAAAAATTTGCCGAGTATTCAGAAAACCAGTAGTATTTTGGAAGCTTGGCACACCTTTCCAATGAATGTGTTTTACGCAGTCTTTGCTTGTGGCTATTTCAAGAGGAAACAAACCACAAAGACAGAACTTAGAACTACTTTATTTTGTCAAGTTTCAAGGAGCTAGCACAAACCGTGTTTGATTTAGACTTAAAAAACACATCTATCTGTATAGGAAGAAATAGAGTGAAACCTAAAAATTCAAACTGTTACTGGTAACAAACGCTTGATCCTAGAAGAGTGAAAATTGGTCAGGTAAGTGGACTTAGTGAACTGATCATTACCACAGAGATCATCAAGGTCGGATGAAAAAAAATTTGCCGAGTATTCAGAAAACCAGTAGTATTTTGGAAGCTTGGCACACCTTTCCAATAAAGGTGTTTTACGCAGTGTTTGCTTGTGGCTATTTCAAGAGGAAACAAACCACAAAGACAGAAATTAGAACTACTTTATTTTGTCAAGTTTCAAGGAGCTAGCACAAACCTTGTTTGATTTAGACTTAAAAAACACATCTATCTGTATAGGAGGAAATAGAGTGAAACCTAAAAATTCAAACTGTTACTGGTAACGAACGCTTCATCCTAGAAGAGTGAAAGTTGGGCAGCTAAGTGGACTTAGTGAACTGATCATTACCACACAGATCATCAAGGTCGGATGAAAAAAAATTTGCCGAGTATTCAGAAAACCAGTAGTATTTTGGAAGCTTGGCACACCTTTCCAATGAATGTGTCTTACGCAGTCTTTGCTTGTGGCTATTTCAAGAGGAAACAAACCACAAAGACAGAACTTAGAACTACTTTATTTTGTCAAGTTTCAAGGAGCTAGCACAAACCGTGTTTGATTTAGACTTAAAAAACACATCTATCTGTATAGGAGGAAATAGAGTGAAACCTAAAAATTCAAACTGTTACTGGTAACGAACGTTTCATCCTAGAAGAGTGAAAATTGGGCAGGTAAGTGGACTTAGTGAACTGATCATTACCACAGAGATCATAAAGGTCGGATGAAAAAAAATTTGCCGAGTATTCAGAAAACCAGTAGTATTTTGGAAGCTTGGAACACCTTTCCAATTAAGGTGTTTTACGCAGTCTTTGCTTGTGGCTATTTCAAGAGGAAACAAACCACAAAGACAGAACTTAGAACTACTTTATTTTGTCAAGTTTCATGGAGCTAGCACAAACCGTGTTTGATTTAGACTTAAAAAACACATCTATCTGTATAGGAGGAAATAGAGTGAAACCTAAAAATTCAATCTGTTACTGGTAACGAACGCTTCATCCTAGAAGAGTGAAAATTGGGCAGCTAAGTGGACTTAGTGAACTGATCATTACCACAGAGATCATCAAGTCGGATGAAAAAAAATTTGCCAACTATTCAGAAAACCAGTAGTATTTTGGAAGCTTGGAACACCTTTCCAATAAAGTTGTTTTACGCAGTCTTTGCTTGTGGCTATTTCAAGAGGAAACAAACCACAAAAACAGAACTTAGAAATACTTTATTTTGTCAAGTTTCAAGGAGCTAGCGCAAACCGTGTTTGATTTAGACTTAAAAAACACATCTATCTGTATAGGAGAAAATAGAGTGAAACCTAAAAATTCAAACTGTTACTGGTAACGAACGCTTCATCCTAGAAGAGTGAAAGTTGGGCAGCTAAGTGACTTAGTGAACTGATCATTACCACAGAGATCATCAAGGTCGGATGAAAAAAAATTTGCCCGAGTATTCAGAAAACCAGTAGTATTTTGGAAGCTTGGCACACCTTTCCAATGAATGTGTTTTACGCAGTCTTTGCTTGTGGCTATTTAAAGAGGAAACAAACCACAAAGACAGAACTTAGAACTACTTTATTCTGTCAAGTTTCAAGGAGCTAGCACAAACCGTGTTTGATTTAGACTTAAAAAACACATGTATCTGTATAGGAGGAAATAGAGTGAAACCTAAAAATTCAAACTGTTACTGGTAACGAACGCTTCATCCTAGAAGAGTGAAAATTGGTCAGGTAAGTGGACTTAGTGAACTGATCATTACCACAGAGATCATCAAGGTCGGATGAAAAAAAATTTGCCGAGTATTCAGAAAACCAATAGTATTTTGGAAGCTTGGCACACCTTTCCAATAAAGGTGTTTTACACAGTGTTTGCTTGTGGTTATTTCAAGAGGAAACAAACCACAAAGACAGAACTTAGAACTACTTTATTTTGTCAAGTTTCAAGGAGCTAGCACAAACCGTGTTTGATTTAGACTTAAAAAACACATCTATCTGTATAGGAGGAAATAGAGTGAAACCTAAAAATTCAAACTGTTACTGGTAACGAACGCTTCATCCTAGAGTGAAAGTTGGGCAGCTAAGTGGACTTAGTGAACTGATCATTACCACAGAGATCATCAAGGTCGGATGAAAAAAAATTTGCCGAGTATTCAGAAAACCAGTAGTATTTTGGAAGCTTGACACACCTTTCCAATGAATGTGTTTTACGCAGCCTTTGCTAGTGGCTATTTCAAGAGGAAACAAACCACAAAGACAGAACTTAGAACTACTTTATTTTGTCAAGTTTCAAGAAGCTAGCACAAACCGTGTTTGATTTAGACTTAAAAAACACATCTATCTGTATAGGAAAAAATAGAGTGAAACCTAAAAATTCAAACTGTTACTGGTAACGAACGCTTCATACTAGAAGAGTGAAAATTGGGCAGCTAAGTGGACTTAGTGAACTGATCATTACCACAGAGATCATCAAGGTCGGATGAAAAAAAAATTTGCCGAGTATTCAGAAAACCAGTAGTATTTTGGAAGCTTGGCACACCTTTCCAATAAAGGTGTTTTACGCAGTCTTTGCTTGTGGCTATTTCAAGAGGAAACAAACCACAAAGACAGAACGTAGAACTACTTTATTTTGTCAAGTTTCAAGAAGCTAGCACAAACCGTGTTTGATTTAGACTTAAAAAACACATCTATATATATAGGAGGAAATAGAGTGAAACCTAAAAACTCAAACTGTTACTGGTAACGAACGCTTCATCCTAGAAGAGTGAAAATTGGGCAGCTAAGTGGACTTAGTGAACTGATCATTACCACAGAGATCATCAAGGTCGGATGAAAAAAAATTTGCCGAGTATTCAGAAAACCAGTAGTATTTTGGAAGCTTGGCACACCTTTCCAATGAAGGTGTTTTACGCAGTGTTTGCTTGTGGCTATTTCAAGAGGAAACAAACCACAAAGACAGAACTTAGAACTACTTTATTTTGTCAAGTTTCAAGGAACTAGCACAAACCGTGTTTGATTTAGAGTTAAAAAACACATCTATCTGTATAGGAGGAAATAGAGTGAAACCTAAAAATTCAAACTGTTACTGGTAACGAACGCTTCATACTAGAAGAGTGAAAATTGGGCAGCTAAGTGGACTTAGTGAACTGATCATTACCACAGAGATCATCAAGGTCGGATGAAAAAAAATTTGCCGAGTATTCAGAAAACCAGTAGTATTTTGGAAGCTTGGAACACCTTTCCAATGAATGCGTTTTACGCAGTCTTTGCTTGTGGCTATTTCAAGAGGAAACAAACCACAAAGACAGAACTTAGAACTACTTTATTTTGTCAAGTTTCAAGGAGCTAGCACAAACCGTGTTTGATTTAGACTTAAAAAACACATCTATTGTATAGGAGGAAATAGAGTGAAACCTAAAAATTCAAACTGTTACTGGTAACGAACGCTTCATCCTAGAAGAGTGAAAATTGGGCAGCTAAGTGGACTTAATGTACTGATCATTACCACAGAGATCATCAAGGTCGGATGAAAAAAAATTTGCCGAGTATTCAGAAAACCAGTAGTATTTTGGAAGATTGAAACACCTTTCCAATAAAGTTGTTTTATGCAGTCTTTGCTTGTGGCTATTTCAAGAGGAAACAAACCACAAAAACAGAACTTAGAATTACTTTATTTTGTCAAGTTTCAAGGAGCTAGCGCAAACCGTGTTTGATTTAGACTTAAAAAACACATCTATCTGTATAGGAGAAAATAGAGTGAAACCTAAAAATTCAAACTGTTACTGGTAACGAACGCTTCATCCTAGAAGAGTGAAAGATGGGCAGCTAAGTGGACTTAGTGAACTGATCATTACCACAGAGATCATCAAGGTCGGATGAAAAAAAATTTGCCGAGTATTCAGAAAACCAGTAGTATTTTGGAAGCTTGGCACACCTTTCCAATGAATGTGTTTTACGCAGTCTTTGCTTGTGGCTATTTCAAGAGGAAACAAACCACAAAGACAGAACTTAGAACTACTTTATTTTGTCAAGTTTCAAGGAGCTAGCACAAACCGTGTTTGATTTAGACTTAAAAAACACATCTATCTGTATAGGAGAAAATAGAGTGAAACCTAAAAATTCAAACTGTTACTGGTAACGAACGCTTCATCCTAGAAGAGTGAAAGTTGGGCAGCTAAGTGGACTTAGTGAACTGATCATTACCACAGAGATCCTCAAGGTCGGATAAGAAAAAATTTGCCGAGTATTCAGAAAACCAGTAGTATTTTGGAAGCTTGGAACACCTTTCCAATGAATGTGTTTTACGCAGTCTTTGCTTGTGGCTATTTCAAGAGGAAACAAACCACAAAGACACAACTTAGAACTACTTTATTTTGTCAAGTTTCATGGAGCTAGCACAAACCGTGTTTGATTTAGACTTCCAAACACATCTATATATATAGGAGGAAATAGAGTGAAACCTAAAAACTCAAGCTGTTACTGGTAACGAACGCTTCATCCTAGAAGAGTGAATATTGGGTAGCTAAGAGGACTAAGTAAACTGATCATTACCACAGAGATCATCAAGGTCGGATGAAAAAAAATTTTGCCGAGTATTCAGAAAACCAGTAGTTTTTTGGAAGCTTGGAACACCTTTCCAATGAAGGTGTTTTACGCAGTCTTTGCTTGTGGCTATTTCAAGAGGAAACAAACCACAAAGACAGAACTTAGAACTACTTTGTTTTGTCCAGTTTCAAGGAGCTAGCACAAACCGTGTTTGATTTAGACTTAAAAAACACATCTATCTGTATAGGAGGAAATAGAGTGAAACCTAAAAATTCAAACTGTTACTGGTAACGAACGCTTCATCCTAGAAGGGTGAAAATTGGGCAGCTAAGTGGACTTAGTGAACTGATCAGTACCACAGAGTTCATCAAGGTCGGATGAGAAAAAATTTGCCGAGTATTCAGAAAACCAGTAGTATTTTGGAAGCTTGGCACACCTTTCCAATGAAGGTGTTTTACGCAGTGTTTGCTTGTGGCTATTTCAAGAGGAAACAAACCACAAAGACAGAACTTAGAACTACTTTATTCTGTCAAGTTTCAAGGAGCTAGCACAAACCGTGTTTGATTTAGACTTAAAAAACACATCTATCTGTATAGGAGGAAATAGAGTGAAACCTAAAAATTCAAACTGTTACTGGTAACGAACGCTTCATCCTAGAAGAGTGAAAATTGGGCAGCTAAGTGGACTTAGTGAACTGATCATTACCACAGAGATCATCAAGGTCGGATGAAAAAAAATTTGCCGAGTATTCAGAAAACCAGTTGTTTTTTGGAAGCTTATCACAATTTTCCAATGAATGTGTTTTACACAGTCTTTGCTTGTGGCAATTTCAAGAGGAAACAAACCACAAAGACAGAACTTAGAACTACTTTATTTTGTCAAGTTTCAAGGAGCTAGCACAAACCGTGTTTGATTTAGACTTAAAAAACACATCTATCTGTATAGGAGGAAATAGAGTGAAACCTAAAAATTCAAACTGTTACTGGTAACGAACGCTTCATCCTAGAAGAGTGAAGATTGGGCAGCTAAGTGGACTTAGTGAACTGATCATTACCACAGAGATCATCCAGGTCGGATGAAAAAAAATTTGCCGAGTATTCAGAAAACCAGTAGTATTTTGGAAGCTTGGAACACCTTTCCAATAAAGGTGTTTTACGCAGTGTTTGCTTGTGGCTATTTCAAGAGGAAACAAACCACAAAGACAGAACTTAGAACTACTTTATTTTGTCAAGTTTCAAGGAGCTAGCACAAACCGTGTTTGATTTAGACTTAAAAAACACATCTATCTGTATAGGGGGAAATAGAGTGAAACCTAAAAATTCAAACTGTTACTGGTAACGAACGCTTCATCCTAGAAGAGTGAAAATTGGGCAGCTAAGTGGACTTAGTGAACTGATCATTACCACAGAGATCATCAAGGTCGGATGAAAAAAAATTTGCCGAGTATTCAGAAAACCAGTAGTATTTTGGAAGCTTGGAACACCTTTCCAATGAATGTGTTTTACGCAGTCTTTGCTTGTGGCTATTTCAAGAGGAAACAAACCGCAAAGACAGAACTTAGAACTACTTTATTTTGTCAAGTTTCAATGAGCTAGCACAAACCGTGTTTGATTTAGACTTAAAAAACACATCTATCTGTATAGGAGGAAATAGAGTGAAACCTAAAAATTCAAACTGTTACTGGTAACGAACGCTTCATCCTAGAAGAGTGAAAATTGGGCAGCTAAGTGGACTTAGTGAACTGATCATTACCACAGAGATCATCAAGGTCGGATGAAAAAAAATTTGCCGATTATTCAGAAAACCAGTAGTATTTTGGAAGCTTGGAACACCTTTCCAATAAAGGTGTTTTATGCAGTGTTTGCTTGTGGCTATTTCAAGAGGAAACAAACCACAAAGACAGAACTTAGAACTACTTTATTTTGTCAAGTTTCAAGGAGCTAGCGCAAACCGTGTTTGATTTAGACTTAAAAAACACATCTATCTGTATAGGAGGAAATAGAGTGAAACCTAAAAATTCAAACTGTTACTGGTAACGAACGCTTCATCCTAGAAGAGTGAAAATTGGGCAGCTAAGTGGACTTAGTGAACTGATCATTACCACAGAGATCATCAAGGTCGGATGAAAAAAAATTTGCCGAGTATTCAGAAAACCAGTAGTATTTTGGAAGCTTGGCACACCTTTCCAATGAAGGTGTTTTACGCAGTGTTTGCTTGTGGCTATTTCAAGAGGAAACAAACCACAAAGACAGAACTTAGAACTACTTTATTTTGTCAAGTTTCAAGGAGCTAGCACAAACCGTGTTTGATTTAGACTTAAAAAACACATCTATCTGTATAGGAGGAAATAGAGTGAAACCTAAAAATTCAATCTGTTACTGGTAACGAACGCTTCATCCTAGAAGAGTTAAAATTGGGCAGGTAAGTGGACTTAGTGAACTAATCATTACCACAGAGATCATCAAGGTCGGATGAAAAAAAATTTGCCGAGTATTCAGAAAACCAGTAGTATTTTGGAAGCTTGGCACACCTTTCCAATAAAGGTGTTTTACGCAGTCTTTGCTTGTGGCTATTTCAAGAGGAAACAAACCACAAATACAGAACTTAGAACTACTTTATTTTGTCAAGTTTCAAGGAGCTAGCACAAACCGTGTTTGATTTAGACTTAAAAAACCCATCTATGTGTATAGGAGGAAATAGAGTGAAACCTAAAAATTCAAACTGTTACTGGTAACGAACGCTTCATCCTAGAAGAGTGAAAATTGGGCAGCTAAGTGGACTTAGTGAACTGATCATTACAACAGAGATCATCAAGGTCGGATGAAAAAAAATTTGCCGAGTATTCAGAAAACCAGTAGTATTTTGGAAGCTTGTAACACGTTTCCAATAAAGGTGTTTTACGCAGTGTTTGCTTGTGGCTATTTCAAGAGGAAACAAACCACAAAGTCAGAACTTAAAACTACTTTATTTTGTCAAGTTTCAAGGAGCTAGCACAAACCGTGTTTGATTTAGACTTAAAAAACACATCTATCTGTATAGGAAAAAATAGAGTGAAACCTAAAAATTCAAACTGTTACTGGTAACGAACGCTTCATCCTAGAAGAGTGAAAATTGGGCAGCTAAGTGGACTTAGTGAACTGATCATTACCACAGAGATCATCAAGGTCGGATGAAAAAAAATTTGCCGAGTATTCAGAAAACCAGTAGTTTTTTGGAAGCTTGGCACAATTTTCCAATGAATGTGTTTTACACAGTCTTTGCTTGTGGCTATTTCAAGAGGAAACAAACCACAAAGACAGAACTTAGAACTACTTTATTTTGTCAAGTTTCAAGGAGCTAGCACAAACCGTGTTTGATTTAGACTTAAAAAACACATCTATCTGTATAGGAGGAAATAGAGTGAAACCTAAAAATTCAAACTGTTACTGGTAACGAACGCTTCATCCTAGAAGAGTGAAAATTGGGCAGCTAAGTGGACTTAGTGAACTGATCATTACGAGAGAGATCATCAAGGTCGGATGAAAAAAAATTTGCCGAGTATTCAGAAAACCAGTAGTATTTTAGAAGCTTGGAACACCTTTACAATAAAGGTGTTTAATGCAGTGTTTGCTTGTGGCTATTTCAAGAGGAAACAAACCACAAAGACAGAACTTAGAACTACTTTATTTTGTCAAGTTTCAAGGAGCTAGCACAAACCGTGTTTGATTTAGACTTAAAAAACACATCTATCTCTATAGGAGGAAATAGAGTGAAACCTAAAAATTCAAACTGTTACTGGTAACGAACGCTTCATCCTAGAAGAGTGAAAATTGGGCAGCTAAGTGGACTTAGTGAACTGATCATTACCACAGAGATCATCAAGGTCGGATGAAAAAAAATTTGCCGAGTATTCAGAAAACCAGTAGTATTTTGGAAGCTTGGCACACCTTTCCAATGAAGGTGTTTTACGCAGTGTTTGCTTGTGGCTATTTCAAGAGGAAACAAACCACAAAGACAGAACTTAGAACTACTTTATTTTGTCAAGTTTCAAGGAGCTACCACAAACCGTGTTTGATTTAGACTTAAAAAACACATCTATCTGTATAGGAGGAAATAGAATGAAACCTAAAAATTCAAACTGTTACTGGTAACGAACGCTTCATACTAGAAGAGTTAAAATTGGGCAGCTAAGTGGACTTAGTGAACTGATCATTACCACAGAGATCATCAAGGTCGGATGAAAAAAAATTTGCCGAGTATTCAGAAAACCAGTAGTATTTTGGAAGCTTGGAACACCTTTCCAATGAATGTGTTTTACGCAGTCTTTGCTTCTGGCTATTTCAAGAGGAAACAAACCACAAAGACAGATCTTAGAAGTACTTTATTTTTTCAAGTTTCAAGGAGCTAGCACAAACCGTGTTTGATTTAGACTTAAAAAACACATCTATCTGTATAGGAGGAAATAGAGTGAAACCTAAAAATTCAAACTGTTACTGGTAACGAACGCTTCATCCTAGAAGAGTGAAAATTGGGCACCTAAGTGGACTTAATGAACTGATCATTACCACAGAGATCATCAAGGTCGGATGAAAAAGAAATTTGCCGAGTATTCAGAAAACCAGTAGTATTTTGGAAGCTTGGAACACCTTTCCAATAAAGGTGTTTTACGCAGTCTTTGCTTGTGGCTATTTCAAGAGGAAACAAACCACAAAGACAGAACTTAGAACTACTTTATTTTGTCAAGTTTCAAGGAGCTAGCACAAACCGTGTTTGATTTAGACTTAAAAAACACATCTATCTGTATAGGAGGAAATAGAGTGAAACCTAAAAATTCAAACTGTTACTGGTAACGAACGTTTCATCCTAGAAGAGTTAAAATTGGGCAGGTAAGTGGACTTAGTGAACTGATCATTACCACAGAGATCATCAAGGTCGGATGAAAAAAAATTTGCCGAGTATTCAGAAAACCAGTAGTATTTTGGAAGCTTGGAACACCTTTCCAATGAATGTGTTTTACGCAGTCTTTGCTTGTGGCTATTTCAAGAGGAAACAAACCACAAAGACAGAACTTAGAAGTACTTTATTTTTTCATGTTTCAAGGAGCTAGCACAAACCGTGTTTGATTTAGACTTAAAAAACACATCTATCTGTATAGGAGGAAATAGAGTGAAACCTAAAAATTCAAACTGTTACTGGAAACGAACGCTTCATCCTAGAAGAGTGAAAATTGGGCACCTAAGTGGACTTAATGAACTGATCATTACCACAGAGATCATCAAGGTCGGATGAAAAAGAAATTTGCCGAGTATTCAGAAAACCAGTAGTATTTTGGAAGCTTGGAACACCTTTCCAATAAAGGTGTTTTACGCAGTCTTTGCTTGTGGCTATTTCAAGAGGAAACAAACCACAAAGACAGAACTTAGAACTACTTTATTTTGTCAAGTTTCAAGGAGCTAGCACAAACCGTGTTTGATTTAGACTTAAAAAACACATCTATCTGTATAGGAGGAAATAGAGTGAAACCTAAAAATTCAAACTGTTACTGGTAACGAACGTTTCATCCTAGAAGAGTTAAAATTGGGCAGGTAAGTGGACTTAGTGAACTGATCATTACCACAGAGATCATCAAGGTCGGATGAAAAAAAATTTGCCGAGTATTCAGAAAACCAGTAGTATTTTGGAAGCTTGGAACACCTTTCCAATGAATGTGTTTTACGCAGTCTTTGCTTGTGGCTATTTCAAGAGGAAACAAACCACAAAGACAGAACTTAGAAGTACTTTATTTTTTCATGTTTCAAGGAGCTAGCACAAACCGTGTTTGATTTAGACTTAAAAAACACATCTATCTGTATAGGAGGAAATAGAGTGAAACCTAAAAATTCAAACTGTTACTGGTAACGAACGCTTCATCCTAGAAGAGTGAAAATTGGGCACCTAAGTGGACTTAATGAACTGATCATTACCACAGAGATCATCAAGGTCGGATGAAAAAAAATTTGCCGAGTATTCAGAAAACCAGTATTATTTTGGAAGCTTGGAACACCTTTCCAATAAAGGTGTTTTACGCAGTCTTTGCTTCTGGCTATTTCAAGAGGAAACAAACCACAAAGACAGAACTTAGAACTACTTTATTTTTCAAGTTTCAAGGAGCTAGCACAAACCGTGTTTGATTTAGACTTAAAAAACACATCTATCTGTATAGGAGGAAATAGAGTGAAACCTAAAAATTCAAACTGTTACTGGTAACGAACGTTTCATCCTAGAAGAGTTAAAATTGGGCAGGTAAGTGGACTGAGTGAACTGATCATTATCACAGAGATCATCAAGGTCGGATGAAAAAAAATTTGCCGAGTATTCAGAAAACCAGTAGTATTTTGGAAGCTTGGAACACCTTTCTAATTAAGGTGTTTTACGCAGTCTTTGCTTGTGGCTATTTCAAGAGGAAACAAACCACAAAGACAGAACTTAGAACTACTTTATTTTGTCAAGTTTCAAGGAGCTAGCACAAACCGTGTTTGATTTAGACTTAAAAAACATATCTATCTGTATAGGAGGAAATCGAGTGAAACCTAAAAATTCAAACTGTTACTGGTAACGAACGCTTCATCCTAGAAGAGTGAAAATTGGGCAGCTTAGTGGACTTAGTGAACTGTAAATTACCACAGAGATCATCAAGGTCGGATGAAAAAAAATTTGCCGAGTATTCAGAAAACCAGTAGTATTTTGGAAGCTTGGAACACCTTTCCAATAAAGTTGTTTTACGCAGTCTTTGCTTGTGGCTATTTCAAGAGGAAACAAACCACAAAAACAGAACTTAGAACTACTTTATTTTGTCAAGTTTCAAGGAGCTAGCACAAACCGTGTTTGATTTAGACTTAAAAAACACATCTATCTATATAGGAGGAAATAGAGTGAAACCTAAAAATTCAAACTGTTGCTGGTAACGAACGCTTCATCCTAGAAGAGTGAAAATTGGGCAGCTAAGTGGACTTAGTGAACTGATCATTACCAGAGAGATCATCAAGGTCGGATGAAAAAAAATTTGCCGAGTATTCAGAAAACCAGTAGTATTTTAGAAGCTTGGAACACCTTTACAATAAAGGTGTTTTATGCAGTGTTTGCTTGTGGCTATTTCAAGAGGAAACAAACCACAAAGACAGAACTTAGAACTACTTTATTTTGTCAAGTTTCAAGGAGCTAGCACAAACCGTGTTTGATTTAGACTTAAAAAACACATCTATCTGTATAGGAGGAAATAGAGTGAAACCTAAAAATTCAAACTGTTACTGGTAACGAACGCTTCATCCTAGAAGAGTGAAAATTGGGCAGCTAAGTGGACTTAGTGAACTGATCATTACCACAGAGATCATCAAGGTCGGATGAAAAAAAATTTGCCGAGTATTCAGAAAACCAGTAGTATTTTGGAAGCTTGGCACACCTTTCCAATGAAGGTGTTTTACGCAGTGTTTGCTTGTGGCTATTTCAAGAGGAAACAAACCACAAAGACAGAACTTAGAACTACTTTATTTTGTCAAGTTTCAAGGAGCTACCACAAACCGTGTTTGATTTAGACTTAAAAAACACATCTATCTGTATAGGAGGAAATAGAGTGAAACCTAAAAATTCAAACTGTTACTGGTAACGAACGCTTCATACTAGAAGAGTTAAAATTGGGCAGCTAAGTGGACTTAGTGAACTGATCATTACCACAGAGATCATCAAGGTCGGATGAAAAAAAATTTGCCGAGTATTCAGAAAACCAGTAGTATTTTGGAAGCTTGGAACACCTTTCCAATGAATGTGTTTTACGCAGTCTTTGCTTGTGGCTATTTCAAGAGGAAACAAACCACAAAGACAGAACTTAGAAGTACTTTATTTTTTCAAGTTTCAAGGAGCTAGCACAAACCGTGTTTGATTTAGACTTAAAAAACACATCTATCTGTATAGGAGGAAATAGAGTGAAACCTAAAAATTCAAACTGTTACTGGTAACGAACGCTTCATCCTAGAAGAGTGAAAATTGGGCACCTAAGTGGACTTAATGAACTGATCATTACCACAGAGATCATCAAGGTCGGATGAAAAAAATTTGCCGAGTATTCAGAAAACCAGTAGTATTTTGGAAGCTTGGAACACCTTTCCAATAAAGGTGTTTTACGCAGTCTTTGCTTGTGGCTATTTCAAGAGGAAACAAACCACAAAGACAGAACTTAGAACTACTTTATTTTGTCAAGTTTCAAGGAGCTAGCACAAACCGTGTTTGATTTAGACTTAAAAAACACATCTATCTGTATAGGAGGAAATAGAGTGAAACCTAAAAATCAAACTGTTACTGGTAACGAACGTTTCATCCTAGAAGAGTTAAAATTGGGCAGGTAAGTGGACTTAGTGAACTGATCATTACCACAGAGATCATCAAGGTCGGATGAAAAAAAATTTGCCGAGTATTCAGAAAACCAGTAGTATATTGGAAGCTTGGAACACCTTTCCAATGAATGTTTTTTACGCAGTCTTTGCTTGTGGCTATTTCAAGAGGAAACAAACCACAAAGACAGAACTTAGAACTACTTTATTTTGTCAAGTTTCAAGGAGCTAGCACAAACCGTGTTTGATTTAGACTTAAAAAACACATCTATCTGTATAGGAGGAAATAGAGTGAAACCTAAAAATTCAAACTGTTACTGGTAACGAACGCTTCATCCTAGAAGAGTGAAAATTGGGCACCTAAGTGGACTTAATGAACTGATCATTACCACAGAGATCATCAAGGTCGGATGAAAAATTTGCCGAGTATTCAGAAAACCAGTATTATTTTGGAAGCTTGGAACACCTTTCCAATAAAGGTGTTTTACGCAGTCTTTGCTTGTGGCTATTTCAAGAGGAAACAAACCACAAAGACAGAACTTAGAACTACTTTATTTTTCAAGTTTCAAGGAGCTAGCACAAACCGTGTTTCATTTAGACTTAAAAAACACATCTATCTGTATAGGAGGAAATAGAGTGAAACCTAAAAATTCAAACTGTTACTGGTAACGAACGTTTCATCCTAGAAGAGTTAAAATTGGGCAGGTAAGTGGACTGAGTTAACTGATCATTATCACAGAGATCATCAAGTTCGGATGAAAAAAAATTTGCCGAGTATTCAGAAAACCAGTAGTATTTTGGAAGCTTGGAACACCTTTCTAATTAAGGTGTTTTACGCAGTCTTTGCTTGTGGCTATTTCAAGAGGAAACAAACCACAAAGACAGAACTTAGAACTACTTTATTTTGTGAAGTTTCAAGGAGCTAGCACAAACCGTGTTTGATTTAGACTTAAAAAACATATCTATCTGTATAGGAGGAAATAGAGTGAAACCTAAAAATTCAAACTGTTACTGGTAACGAACGCTTCATCCTAGAAGAGTGAAAATTGGGCAGCTAAGTGGACTTAGTGAACTGTAAATTACCACAGAGATCATCAAGGTCGGATGAAAAAAAATTTGCCGAGTATTCAGAAAACCAGTAGTATTTTGGAAGCTTGGAACACCTTTCCAATAAAGTTGTTTTACGCAGTCTTTGCTTGTGGCTATTTCAAGAGGAAACAAACCACAAAAACAGAACTTAGAACTACTTTATTTTGTCAAGTTTCAAGGAGCTAGCGCAAACCGTGTTTGATTTAGACTTAAAAAACACATCTATGTGTATAGGAGAAAATAGAGTGAAACCTAAAAATTCAAACTGTTACTGGTAACGAAGGCTTCATCCTAGAAGAGTGAAAGTTGGGCAGCTAAGTGGACTTAGTGAACTGATCATTACCACAGAGATCATCAAGGTCGGATGAAAAAAAATTTGCCGAGTATTCAGAAAACCAGTACTATTTTGGAAGCTTGGAACACCTTTCCAATGAATGTGTTTTACGCAGTCTTTGCTTGTGGCTATTTCAAGAGGAAACAAACCACAAAGACAGAACTTAGAACTACTTTATTTTGTCAAGTTTCAAGGAGCTACAACAAACCGTGTTTGATTTAGACTAAAAAACACATCTATCTGTATAGGAGGAAATAGAGTGAAACCTAAAAATTCAAACTGTTACTGGTAACGAACGCTTCATCCTAGAAGAGTGAAAATTGGGCAGCTAAGTGGACTTAGTGAACTGATCATTACCACAGAGATCATCAAGGTCGGATGAAAAAAAATTTGCCGAGTATTCAGAAAACCAGTAGTATTTTGGAAGCTTGGCACACCTTTCCAATAAAGGTGTTTTATGCAGTGTTTGCTTGTGGCTATTTCAAGAGGAAACAAACCACAAAGACAGAACTTAGAACTACTTTATTTTGTCAAGTTTCAAGGAGCTAGCGCAAACCGTGTTTGATTTAGACTTAAAAAACACTTCTATCTGTATAGGAGGAAATAGAGTGAAACCTAAAAATTCAAACTGTTACTGGTAACGAACGCTTCATCCTAGAAGAGTGAAAATTGGGCAGCTAAGTGGACTTAGTGAACTGATCATTACCACAGAGATCATCAAGTTCGGATGAAAAAAAATTTGCCGAGTATTCAGAAAACCAGTAGTATTTTGGAAGCTTGGCACACCTTTCCAATGAAGGTGTTTTACGCAGTGTTTGCTTGTGGCTATTTCAAGAGGAAACAAACCACAAAGACAGAACTTAGAACTACTTTATTTTGTCAAGTTTCAAGGAGCTACCACAAACCGTGTTTGATTTAGACTTAAAAAACACATCTATCTGTATAGGAGGAAATAGAGTGAAACCTAAAAATTCAAACTGTTACTGGTAACGAATGCTTCATCCTAGAAGAGTGAAAATTGGGCAGCTAAGTGGACTTAGTGAACTGATCATTACCACAGAGATCATCAAGGTCGGATGAAAAAAAATTTGCCGAGTATTCAGAAAACCAGTAGTATTTTGGAAGCTTGGAACACCGTTCCAATGAATGTGTTTTACGCAGTCTTTGCTTGTGGCTATTTCAAGAGGAAACAAACCACAAAGACAGAACTTAGAAGTACTTTATTTTTTCAAGTTTCAAGGAGCTAGCACAAACCGTGTTTGATTTAGACTTAAAAAACACATCTATCTGTATAGGAGGAAATAGAGTGAAACCTAAAAATTCAAACTGTTACTGGTAACGAACGCTTCATCCTAGAAGAGTGAAAGTTGGGCAGCTAAGTGGACTTAATCAACTGATCATTACCACAGAGATCATCAAGGTCGGATGAAAAAAAATTTGCCGAGTATTCAGAAAACCAGTAGTATTTTGGAAGCTTGGAACACCTTTCCAATGAAGGTGTTTTACGCAGTCTTTGCTTGTGGCTATTTCAAGAGGAAACAAACCACAAAAACAGAACTTAGAACTACTTTATTTTGTCAAGTTTCAAGGAGCTAGCGCAAACCGTGTTTGATTTAGACTTAAAAAACACATCTATCTGTATAGGTGAAAATAGAGTGAAACCTAAAAATTCAAACTCTTACTGGTAACGAACGCTTCATCCTAGAAGATTGAAAGTTGGGCAGCTAAGTGGACTTAGTGAACTGATCATTACCACAGAGATCATCAAGGTCGGATGAAAAAAAAATTGCCGAGTATTCAGAAAACCAGTAGTATTTTGGAAGCTTGGCACACCTTTCCAATAAATGTGTTTTTCGCAGTCTTTGCTTGTGGCTATTTCAAGAGGAAACAAACCACAAAGACAGAACTTAGAACTACTTTATTTTGTCAAGTTTCAAGGAGCTAGCACAAACCGTGTTTGATTTAGACTTAAAAAACACATCTATCTATATAGGAGGAAATAGAGTGAAACCTAAAAATTCAAACTGTTACTGGTAACGAACGCTTCATCCTAGAAGAGTGAAAATTGGGCAGCTAAGTGGACTTAGTGAACTGATCATTACCACAGAGATCATCAAGGTCGGATGAAAAAAAATTTGCCGAGTATTCAGAAAACCAGTAGTATTTTGGAAGCTTGGCACACCTTTCCAATGAAGGTGTTTTACGCAGTGTTTGCTTGTGGCTATTTCAAGAGGAAACAAACCACAAAAACAGAACTTAGAACTACTCTATTTTGTCAAGTTTCAAGGAGCTAGCGCAAACCGTGTTTGATTTAGACTTAAAAAACTCATCTATCTGTATAGGAGAAAATAGAGTGAAACCTAAAAATTCAAACTGTTACTGGTAACGAACGCTTCATCCTAGAAGAGTGAAAGTTGGGCAGCTAAGTGGACTTAGTGAACTGATCATTACCACAGATCATCAAGGTCGGATGAAAAGAAATTTGCCGAGTATTCAGAAAACCAGTAGTATTTTGGAAGCTTGTCACACCTTTCCAATGAATGTGTTTTACGCAGTCTTTGCTTGTGGCTATTTCAAGAGGAAACAAACCACAAATAGAGAACTTAGAACTACTTTATTTTGTCAAGTTTCAAGGAGCTAGCACAAACCGTGTTTGATTTAGACTTAAAAAACACAACTATCTGTATAGGAGGAAATAGAGTGAAACCTAAAAATTCAAACTGTTACTGGTAACGAACGCTTCATCCTAGAAGAGTGAAAATTGGGCAGCTAAGTGGACTTAGTGAACTGATCATTATCACAGAGATCATCAAGGTCGGATGAAAAAAAATTTGCCGAGTATTCAGAAAACCAGTAGTATTTTGGAAGCTTGGCACACCTTTCCAATAAAGGTGTTTTACGCAGTGTTTGCTTGTGGCTATTTCAAGATGAAACAAACCACAAAGACAGAACTTAGAACTACTTTATTTTGTCAAGTTTCAAGGAGCTAGCACAAACCGTGTTTGATTTAGACTTAAAAAACACATCTATCTGTATAGGAGGAAATAGAGTGAAACCTAAAAATTCAAACTGTTACTGGTAACGAACGTTTCATCCTAGAAGAGTTAAAATTGGGCAGGTAAGTGGACTTAGTGAACTGATCATTACCACAGAGATCATCAAGGTCGGATGAAAAAAAATTTGCCCAGTATTCAGAAAACCAGTAGTATTTTGGAAGCTTGGAACACCTTTCCAATGAATGTGTTTTACGCAGTCTTTGCTTGTGGCTATTTCAAGAGGAAACAAACCACAAAGACAGAACTTAGAAGTACTTTTTTTTTTCAAGTTTCAAGGAGCTAGCACAAACCGTGTTTGATTTAGACTTAAAAAACACATCTATCTGTATAGGAGGAAATAGAGTGAAACCTAAAAATTCAAACTGTTACTGGTAACGAACGCTTCATCCTAGAAGAGTGAAAATTGGGCACCTAAGTGGACTTAATGAACTGATCATTACCACAGAGATCATCAAGGTCGGATGAAAAAATTTGCCGAGTATTCAGAAAACCAGTATTATTTTGGAAGCTTGGAACACCTTTCCAATAAAGGTGTTTTACGCAGTCTTTGCTTGTGGCTATTTCAAGAGGAAACAAACCACAAAGACAGAACTTAGAACTACTTTATTTTTCAAGTTTCAAGGAGCTAGCACAAACCGTGTTTGATTTAGACTTAAAAAACACATCTATCTGTATAGGAGGAAATAGAGTGAAACCTAAAAATTCAAACTGTTACTGGAAACGAACGTTTCATCCTAGAAGAGTTAAAATTGGGCAGGTAAGTGGACTGAGTGAACTGATCATTATCACAGAGATCATCAAGGTCGGATGAAAAAAAATTTGCCGAGTATTCAGAAAACCAGTAGTATTTTGGAAGCTTGGAACACCTTTCAAATTAAGGTGTTTTACGCAGTCTTTGCTTGTGGCTATTTCAAGAGGAAACAAACCACAAAGACAGAACTTAGAACTACTTTATTTTGTCAAGTTTCAAGGAGCTAGCACAAACCGTGTTTGATTTAGACTTAAAAAACATATCTATCTGTATAGGAGGAAATAGAGTGAAACCTAAAAATTCAAACTGTTACTGGTAACGAACGCTTCATCCTAGAAGAGTGAAAATTGGGCAGCTAAGTGGACTTAGTGAACTGTAAATTACCACAGAGATCATCAAGGTCGGATGAAAAAAAATTCGCCGAGTATTCAGAAAACCAGTAGTATTTTGGAAGCTTGGAACAACTTTCCAATAAAGTTGTTTTACGCAGTCTTTGCTTGTGGCTATTTCAAGAGGAAACAAACCACAAAAACAGAACTTAGAACTACTTTATTTTGTCAAGTTTCAAGGAGCTAGCGCAAACCGTGTTTGATTTAGACTTAAAAAACACATCTATATGTATAGGAGAAAATAGAGTGAAACCTAAAAATTCAAACTGTTACTGGTAACGAAGGCTTCATCCTAGAAGAGTGAAAGTTGGGCAGCTAAGTGGACTTAGTGAACTGATCATTACCACAGAGATCATCAAGGTCGGATGAAAAAAAATTTGCCGAGTATTCAGAAAACCAGTACTATTTTGGAAGCTTGGAACACCTTTCCAATGAATGTGTTTTACGCAGTCTTTGCTTGTGGCTATTTCAAGAGGAAACAAACCACAAAGACAGAACTTAGAACTACTTTATTTTGTCAAGTTTCAAGGAGCTAGCACAAACCGTGTTTGATTTAGACTAAAAAACACATCTATCTGTATAGGAGGAAATAGAGTGAAACCTAAAAATTCAAACTGTTACTGGTAACGAAGGCATCATCCTAGAAGAGTGAAAATTGGGCAGCTAAGTGGACTTAGTGAACTGATCATTACCACAGAGATCATCAAGGTCGGATGAAAAAAAATTTGCCGAGTATTCAGAAAACCAGTAGTATTTTGGAAGCTTGGCACACCTTTCCAATAAAGGTGTTTTATGCAGTGTTTGCTTGTGGCTATTTCAAGAGGAAACAAACCACAAAGACAGAACTTAGAACTACTTTATTTTGTCAAGTTTCAAGGAGCTAGCACAAACCGTGTTTGATTTAGACTTAAAAAACACATCTATCTGTATAGGAGGAAATAGAGTGAAACCTAAAAATTCAAACTGTTACTGGTAACGAACGCTTCATCCTAGAAGAGTGAAAATTGGGCAGCTAAGTGGACTTAGTGAACTGATCATTACCACAGAGATCATCAAGGTCGGATGAAAAAAAATTTGCCGAGTATTCAGAAAACCAGTAGTATTTTGGAAGCTTGGCACACCTTTCCAATGAAGGTGTTTTACGCAGTGTTTGCTTGTGGCTATTTCAAGAGGAAACAAACCACAAAAACAGAACTTAGAACTACTTTATTTTGTCAAGTTTCAAGGAGCTACCACAAACCGTGTTTGATTTAGACTTAAAAAACACATCTATCTGTATAGGAGGAAATAGAGTGAAACCTAAAAATTCAAACTGTTACTGGTAACGAACGCTTCATCCTAGAAGAGTGAAAATTGGGCAGCTAAGTGGACTTAGTGAACTTCATTACCACAGAGATCATCAAGGTCGGATGAAAAAAAATTTGCCGAGTATTCAGAAAACCAGTAGTATTTTGGAAGCTTGGAACACCTTTCCAATGAATGTGTTTTACGCAGTCTTTGCTTGTGGCTATTTCAAGAGGAAACAAACCACAAAGACAGAACTTAGAAGTACTTTATTTTTTCAAGTTTCAAGGAGCTAGCACAAACCGTGTTTGATTTAGACTTAAAAAACACATCTATCTGTATAGGAGGAAATAGAGTGAAACCTAAAAATTCAAACTGTTACTGGTAACGAACGCTTCATCCTAGAAGAGTGAAAGTTGGGCAGCTAAGTGGACTTAGTGAACTGATCATTACCACAGATCATCAAGGTCGGATGAAAAAAAATTTGCCGAGTATTCAGAAAACCAGTAGTATTTTGGAAGCTTGGCACACCTTTCCAATAAATGTGTTTTTCGCAGTCTTTGCTTGTGGCTATTTCAAGAGGAAACAAACCACAAAGACAGAACTTAGAACTACTTTATTTTGTCAAGTTTCAAGGAGCTAGCACAAACCGTGTTTGATTTAGACTTAAAAAACACATCTATCTATATAGGAGGAAATAGAGTGAAACCTAAAAATTCAAACTGTTACTGGTAACGAACGCTTCATCCTAGAAGAGTGAAAATTGTTCAGCTAAGTGGACTTAGTGAACTGATCATTACCACAGAGATCATCAAGGTCGGATGAAAAAAAATTTGCCGAGTATTCAGAAAACCAGTAGTATTTTGGAAGCTTGGCACACCTTTCCAATGAAGGTGTTTTACGCAGTCTTTTCTTGTGGCTATTTCAAGAGGAAACAAACCACAAAAACAGAACTTAGAACTACTCTATTTTGTCAAGTTTCAAGGAGCTAGCGCAAACCGTGTTTGATTTAGACTTAAAAAACTCATCTATCTGTATAGGAGAAAATAGAGTGAAACCTAAAAATTCAAACTGTTACTGGTAACGAACGCTTCATCCTAGAAGAGTGAAAGTTGGGCAGCTAAGTGGACTTAGTGAACTGATCATTACCACAGATCATCAAGGTCGGATGAAAAAAAATTTGCCGAGTATTCAGAAAACCAGTAGTATTTTGGAAGCTTGGCACACCTTTCCAATGAATGTGTTTTACGCAGTCTTTGCTTGTGGCTATTTCAAGAGGAAACAAACCACAAATAGAGAACTTAGAACTACTTTATTTTGTCAAGTTTCAAGGAGCTAGCACAAACCGTGTTTGATTTAGACTTAAAAAACACATCTATCTGTATAGGAGGAAATAGAGTGAAACCTAAAAATTCAAACTGTTACTGGTAACGAACGCTTCATCCCAGAAGAGTGAAAATTGGGCAGCTAAGTGGACTTAGTGAACTGATCATTATCACAGAGATCATCAAGGTCGGATGAAAAAAAATTTGCCGAGTATTCAGAAAACCAGTAGTATTTTGGAAGCTTGGCACACCTTTCCAATAAAGGTGTTTTACGCAGTGTTTGCTTGTGGCTATTTCAAGAGGAAACAAACCACAAAGACAGAACTTAGAACTACTTTATTTTGTCAAGTTTCAAGGAGCTAGCACAAACCGTGTTTGATTTAGACTTAAAAAACACATCTATCTGTATAGGAGGAAATAGAGTGAAACCTAAAAATTCAAACTGTTACTGGTAACGAACGCTTCATCCTAGAAGAGTGAAAATTGGGCATCTAAGTGGACTTAGTGAACTGATCATTACCACAGAGATCATCAAGGTCGGATGAAAAAAAATTTGCCGAGTATTCAGAAAACCAGTAGTATTTTGGAAGCTTGGAACACCTTTCCAATTAAGGTGTTTTACGCAGTCTTTGCTTGTGGCTATCTCAAGAGGAAACAAACCACAAAGACAGAACTTAGAACTACTTTATTTTGTCAAGTTTCAAGGAGCTAGCACAAACCGTGTTTGATTTAGACTTAAAAAACACATCTATCTATATAGGAGGAAATAGAGTGAAAACTAAAAATTCAAACTGTTACTGGTAACGAACGCTTCATCCTAGAAGAGTGAAAGTTGGGCAGCTAAGTGGACTTAGTGAACTGATCATTACCACAGAGATCATCAAGGTCGGATGAAAAAAAATTTCCCGAGTATTCAGAAAACAAGTAGTATTTTGGAAGCTTGGCACACCTTTCCAATGAATGTGTTTTACGCAGTCTTTGCTTGTGGCTATTTCAAGAGGAAACAAACCACAAAGACAGAACTTAGAACTACTTTATTTTGTCAAGTTTCAAGGAGCTAGCACAAACCGTGTTTGATTTAGACTTAAAAAACACATCTATCTGTATAGGAGGAAAAAGAGTGAAACCTAAATTTCAAACTGTTACTGGTAACGAACGCTTCATCCTAGAAGAGTGAAAATTGGGCAGCTAAGTGGACTTAGTGAACTGATCATTACCACAGAGATCATCAAGTTCAGATGAAAAAAAATTTGCCGAGTATTCAGAAAACCAGTAGTATTTTGGAAGCTTGGCACAGCTTTCCAATAAAGGTGTTTTACACAGTGTTTGCTTGTGGCTATTTCAAGAGGAAACAAACCACAAAGACAGAACTTAGAACTACTTTATTTTGTCAAGTTTCAAGGAGCTAGCACAAACCATGTTTGATTTAGACTTAAAAAACCCATCTATCTGTATAGGAGGAAATAGAGTGAAACCTAAAAATTCAAACTGTTACTGGTAACGAACGCTTCATCCTAGAAGAGTGAAAATTGGGCAGCTAAGTGGACTTAGTAAACTGATTATTACCACAGAGATCATCAAGGTCGGATGAAAATAATTTGCCGAGTATTCAGACAACCAGTAGTATTTTGGAAGCTTGGAACACCTTTCCAATGAATGTGTTTTACACAGTCTTTGCTTGTGGCTATTTCAAGAGGAAACAAACCACAAAGACAGAACTTAGAACTACTTTATTTTGTCAAGTTTCAAGGAGCTAGCACAAACCGTGTTTGATTTAGACTTAAAAAACACATCTATCTGTATAGGAGGAAATAGAGTGAAACCTAAAAATTCAAACTGTTACTGGTAACGAACGCTTCATCCTAGAAGAGTGAAAATTGGGCAGCTAAGTGGACTTAGTGAACTGATCATTACCACAGAGATCATCAAGGTCGGATGAAAAAAAATTTGCCGAGTATTCAGAAAACCAGTAGTATTTTGGAAGCTTGGAACACCTTTCCAATGAATGTGTTTTACGCAGTCTTTGCTTGTGGCTATTTCAAGAGGAAACAAACCACAAAGACAGAACTTAGAACTACTTTATTTTGTCAAGTTTCAAGGAGCTACCACAAACCGTGTTTGATTTAGACTTAAAAAACACATCTATCTGTATAGGAGGAAATAGAGTGAAACCTAAAAATTCAAACTGTTACTGGTAACGAACGCTTCATCCTAGAAGAGTGAAAATTGGGCAGCTAAGTGGACTTAATGAACTGATCATTACCACAGAGATCATCAAGGTCGGATGAAAAAAAATTTGCCGAGTATTCAGAAAACCAGTAGTATTTTGGAAGCTTGGAACACCTTTCCAATAAAGGTGTTTTACGCAGTCTTTGCTTGTGGCTATTTAAAGATTAAACAAACCACAAAGACAGAACTTAGAACTACTTTATTTTGTCAAGTTTCAAGGAGCTAGCACAAACCGTGTTTGATTTAGACTTAAAAAACACATCTATCTGTATAGGAGGAAATAGAGTGAAACCTAAAAATTCAAACTGTTACTGGTAACGAACGCTTCATCCTAGAAGAGTGAAAATTGGGCAGCTAAGTTGACTTAATGAACTGATCATTACCACAGAGATCATCAAGGTCGGATGAAAAAAAATTTGCCGAGTATTCCGAAAACCAGTAGTATTTTGGAAGCTTGGAACACCTTTCCAATAAAGGTGTTTTACGCAGTCTTTGCTTGTGGCTATTTCAAGAGGAAACAAACCACAAAGACAGAACTTAGAACTACTTTATTTTGTCAAGTTTCAATTAGCTAGCACAAATCGTGTTTGATTTAGACTTAAAAAACACCTCTATCTGTATAGGAGGAAATAGAGTGAAACCTAAAAATTCAAACTGTTACTGGTAATGAATGCTTCATCCTAGAAGAGTGAAAGTTGGGCAGCTAAGTGGACTTAGTGAACTGATCATTACCACAGAGATCATCAAGGTCGGATGAAAAAAAATTTGCCGAGTATTCAGAAAACCAGTAGTATTTTGAAAGCTTGGAACACCTTTCCAATAAAGGTGTTTTACGCAGTGTTTGCTTGTGGCTATTTCAAGAGGAAACAAACCACAAAGACAGAAGTTTGTACTACTTTATTTTGTCAAGTTTCAAGGAGCTAGCACAAACCGTGTTTGATTTAGACTTAAAAAACACATCTATCTGTATAGGAGGAAATAGAGTGAAACCTAAAAATTCAAACTGTTACTGGTAACGAACGCTTCATCCTAGAAGAGTGAAAATTGGGCAGCTAAGTGGACTTAGTGAACTGATCATTACCACAGAGATCATCAAGGTCGGATGAGAAAAAATTTGCCGAGTATTCAGAAAACCAGTAGTATTTTGGAAGCTTGGAACACCTTTCCAATAAAGGTGTTTTACGCAGTCTTTGCTTGTGGCTATTTCAAGAGGAAACAAACCACAAGAACAGAACTTAGAACTACTTTATTTTGTCAAGTTTCAAGGAGCTAGCACAAACCGTGTTTGATTTAGACTTAAAAAACACATCTATCTGTATAGGAGGAAATAGAGTGAAAACTAAAAATTCAAACTGTTACTGGTAACGAACGCTTCATCCTACAAGAGTGAAAGTTGGGCAGCTAAGTGGACTTAGTGAACTGATCATTACCACAGAGATCATCAAGGTCGGATGAAAAAAAATTTGCCGAGTATTCAGAAAACCAGTAGTATTTTGGAAGCTTGGCACACCTTTCCAATGAATGTGTTTTACACAGTCTTTGCTTGTGGATATTTCAAGAGGAAACAAACCACAAAGACAGAACTTAGAACTACTTTATTTTGTCAAGTTTCAAGGAGCTAGCACAAACCGTGTTTGATTTAGACTTAAAAAACACATCTATCTGTATAGGAGGAAATGGAGTGAAACCTAAAAATTCAAACTGTTACTGGTAACGAACGCTTCATCCTAGAAGAGTGAAAATTGGGCAGCTAAGTGGACTTAGTGAACTGATCATTACCACAGAGATCATCAAGTTCGGATGAAAAAAAATTTGCCGAGTATTCAGAAAACCAGTAGTATTTTGGAAGCTTGGCACAGCTTTCCAATAAAGGTGTTTTACACATTGTTTGTTTGTGGCTATTTCAAGAGGAAACAAACCACAAAGACAGAACTTAGAACTACTTTATTTTGTCAAGTTTCAAGGAGCTAGCACAAACCATGTTTGATTTAGACTTAAAAAACACATCTATCTGTATAGGAGGAAATAGAGTGAAACCTAAAAATTCATACTGTTACTGGTAACGAACGCTTCATCCTAGAAGAGTGAAAATTGGGCAGCTAAGTGGACTTAGTGAACTGATTATTACCACAGAGATCATCAAGGTCGGATGAAAATAATTTGCCGAGTATTCAGACAACCAGTAGTATTTTGGAAGCTTGGAACACCTTTCCAATGAATGTGTTTTACACAGTCTTTGCTTGTGGCTATTTCAAGAGGAAACAAACCACAAAGACAGAACTTAGAACTACTTTATTTTGTCAAGTTTCAAGGAGCTAGCACAAACCGTGTTTGATTTAGACTTAAAAAACACATCTATCTGTATAGGAGGAAATAGAGTGAAACCTAAAAATTCAAACTGTTACTGGTAACGAACGCTTCATCCTAGAAGAGTGAAAATTGGGCAGCTAAGTGGACTTAGTGAACTGATCATTACCACAGAGATCATCAAGGTCGGATGAAAAAAAATTTGCCGAGTATTCAGAAAACCAGTAGTATATTTAAAGCTTGGAACACCTTTCCAATGAATGTGTTTTACGCAGTCTTTGCTTGTGGCTATTTCAAGAGGAAACAAACCACAAAGAGAGAACTTAGAACTACTTTATTTTGTCAAGTTTCAAGGAGCTAGCACAAACCGTGTTTGATTTAGACTTAAAAAACACATCTATCTGTATAGGAGGAAATAGAGTGAAACCTAAAAATTAAAACTGTTACTGGTAACAAACGCTTCATCCTAGAAGAGTGAAAGTTGGGCAGCTAAGTGGACTTAGTGAACTGATCATTACCACAGAGATCATCAAGTTCGGATGAAAAAAAATTTGCCGAGTATTCAGAAAACCAGTAGTATTTTGGAAGCTTGGCACACCTTTCCAATGAATGTGTTTTACGCAGTCTTTGCTTGTGGCTATTTCAAGAGGAAACAAACCACAAAGACAGAACTTAGAAATACTTTATTTTGTCAAGTTTCAAGGAGCTAGCACAAACCGTGTTTGATTTAGACTTCCAAACACATCTATATATATAGGAGGAAATAGAGTGAAACCTAAAAACTCAAACTGTTACTGGTAACGAACGCTTCATCATAGAAGAGTGAATATTGGGCAGCTAAGTGGACTAAGTAAACTGATCATTACCACAGAGATCATCAAGGTCGGATGAAAAAAAATTTTGCTGAGTATTCAGAAAACCAGTAGTTTTTTGGAAGCTTGGCACACCTTTCCAATGAAGGTGTTTTACGCAGTCTTTGCTTGTGGCTATTTCAAGAGGAAACAAACCACAAAGACAGAACTTAGAACTACTTTATTTTGTCAAGTTTCAAGGAGCTGGCACAAACCGTGTTTGATTTAGACTTAAAAAACACATCTATCTGTATAGGAGGAAATATAGTGAAACCTAAAAATTCAAACTGTTACTGGTAACGAACGCTTCATCCTAGAAGAGTGAAAATTGGGCAGCTAAGTGGACTGAGTGAACTGATCATTACCACAGAGATCATCAAGGTCGGATGAAAAAAAATTTGCCGAGTATTCAGAAAACCAGTAGTATTTTGGAAGCTTGGAACACCTTTCCAATAAAGGTGTTTTACGCAGTCTTTGCTTGTGGCTATTTCAAGAGGAAACAAACCACAAAGACAGAACTTAGAACTACATTATCTTTTCAAGTTTCAAGGAGCTAGCACAAACCGTGTTTGATTTAGACTTAAAAAACACATCTATCTGTATAGGAGAAAATAGAGTGAAACCTAAAAATTCAAACTGTTACTGGTAACGAATGCTTCATCCTAGAAGAGTGAAAATTGGGCAGCTAAGTGGACTTAGTGAACTGATCATTACCACAGAGATCATCAAGGTCGGATGAAAAAAAATTTGAGGAGTATTCAGAAAACCAGTAGTATTTTGGAAGCTTGGAACACCTTTCCAATAAAGGTGTTTTACGCAGTCTTTGCTTGTGGCTAATTCAAGAGGAAACAAACCACAAAGACAGAACTTAGAACTACTTTATTTTGTCAAGTTTCAAGGAGCTAGCACAAACCGTGTTTGATTTAGACTTAAAAAACACATCTATCTGTATAGGAGGAAATAGAGTGAAACCTAAAAATTAAAACTGTTACTGGTAACAAACGCTTCATCCTAGAAGAGTGAAAATTGGGCAGCTAAGTGGATTTAGTGAACTGATCATTACCACAGAGATCATCAAGTTCGGATGAAAAAAAATTTGCCGAGTATTCAGAAAACCAGTAGTATTTTGGAAGCTTGGAACACCTTTCCAATAAAGGTGTTTTACGCAGTCTTTGCTTGTGGCTATTTCAAGAGGAAACAAACCACAAAGACAGAACTTAGAACTACATTGTTTTGTCAATTTTCAAGGAGCTAGCACAAACCGTGTTTGATTTAGACTTAAAAAACACATCTATCTGTATAGGAGAAAATAGAGTGAAACCTAAAAATTCAAACTGTTACTGGTAACGAACGCTTCATCCTAGAAGAGTGAAAATTGGTCCGCTAAGTGGACTCAGTGAACTAATCATTACCACAGAGATCATCAAGTTCGGATGAAAAAAAATTTGCCGAGTATTCAGAAAACCAGTAGTATTTTGGAAGCTTGGAACACCTTTCCAATAAAGGTGTTTTACGCAGTCTTTGCTTGTGGCTATTTCAAGAGGAAACAAACCACAAAGACAGAACTTAGAACTACTTTATTTTGTCAAGTTTCAAGGAGCTAGCGCAAACCGTGTTTGATTTAGACTTAAAAAACACATCTATCTGTATAGGAGAAATTAGAGTGAAACCTAAAAATTCAAACTGTTACTGGTAACGAACGCTTCATCCTAGAAGAGTGAAAATTGGGCAGGTAAGTGGACTTAGTGAACTGATCATTACCACAGAGATCATCAAGGTCGGATGAAAAAAAATTTGCCGAGTATTCAGAAAACCAGTAGTATTTTGGAAGCTTGGAACACCTTTCCAATAAAGGTGTTTTACGCAGTCTTTGCTTGTGGCTATTTCAAGAGGAAACAAACCACAAAGACAGAACTTAGAACTACTTTATTTTGTCAAGTTTCAAGGAGCTAGCACAAACCGTGTTTGATTTAGACTTAAAAAACACATCTATCTGTATAGGAGGAAATAGAGTGAAACCTAAAAATTCAAACTGTTACTGGTAACGAACGCTTCATCCTAGAAGAGTGAAAATTGGGCAGCTAAGTGGACTTAGTGAACTGATCATTACCACAGAGATCATCAAGGTGGGATGAAAAAAAATTTGCCGAGTATTCAGAAAACCAGTAGTATTTTGGAAGCTTGGAACACCTTTCCAATAAAGGTGTTTTACGCAGTCTTTGCTTGTGGCTATTTCAAGAGGAAACAAACCACAAAAACAGAACTTAGAACTACTTTATTTTGTCAAGTTTCAAGGAGCTAGCACAAACCGTGTTTGATTTAGACTTAAAAAACACATCTATCTGTATAGGAGGAAATAGAGTGAAACCTAAAAATTCAAAATGTTACTGGTAACGAACGCTTCATCCTAGAAGAGTGAAAATTGGGCAGCTTAGTGGACTTAGTGAACTGATCATTACCACACAGATCATCAAGGTCGGATGAAAAAAAATTTGCCGAGTATTCAGAAAACCAGTAGTTTTTTGGAAGCTTGCCACACCTTTCCAATGAATGTGTTTTACGCAGTCTTTGCTTGTGCCTATTTCAAGAGGAAACAAACCACAAAGACAGAACTTAGAACTACTTTATTTTTTCAAGTTTCAAGGAGCTAGCACAAACCGTGTTTGATTTAGACTTCCAAACACATCTATATATATAGAAGGAAATAGAGTGAAACCTAAAAACTCAAACTGTTACTGGTAACGAAGGCTTCATCCTAGAAGAGTGAATATTGGGCAGCTAAGTGGAGTAAGTAAACTGCTCATTACCACAGAGATCATCAAGGTCGGATGAAAAAAATTTTGCCAAGTATTCAGAAAACCAGTAGTTTTTTGGAAGCTTGGCACACCTTTCCAATGAAGGTGTTTTATGCAGTCTTTGCTTGTGGCTATTTCAAGAGGAAACAAACCACAAAGACAGAACTTAGAACTACTTTATTTTGTCAAGTTTCAAGGAGCTGGCACAAACCGTGTTTGATTTAGACTTAAAAAACACATCTATCTGTATAGGAGGAAATAGAGTGAAACCTAAAAATTCAAACTGTTACTGGTAACGAACGCTTCATCCTAGAAGAGTGAAAATTGGGCAGCTAAGTGGACTTAGTGAACTGATCATTACCACAGAGATCATCAAGGTGGGATGAAAAAAAATTTGCCGAGTATTCAGAAAACCAGTAGTATTTTGGAAGCTTGGAACACCTTTCCAATAAAGGTGTTTTACGCAGTCTTTGCTTGTGGCTATTTCAAGAGGAAACAAACCACAAAAACAGAACTTAGAACTACTTTATTTTGTCAAGTTTCAAGGAGCTAGCACAAACCGTGTTTGATTTAGACTTAAAAAACACATCTATCTGTATAGGAGGAAATAGAGTGAAACCTAAAAATTCAAAATGTTACTGGTAACGAACGCTTCATCCTAGAAGAGTGAAAATTGGGCAGCTTAGTGGACTTAGTGAACTGATCATTACCACACAGATCATCAAGGTCGGATGAAAAAAAATTTGCCGAGTATTCAGAAAACCAGTAGTTTTTTGGAAGCTTGCCACACCTTTCCAATGAATGTGTTTTACGCAGTCTTTGCTTGTGCCTATTTCAAGAGGAAACAAACCACAAAGACAGAACTTAGAACTACTTTATTTTTTCAAGTTTCAAGGAGCTAGCACAAACCGTGTTTGATTTAGACTTCCAAACACATCTATATATATAGAAGGAAATAGAGTGAAACCTAAAAACTCAAACTGTTACTGGTAACGAAGGCTTCATCCTAGAAGAGTGAATATTGGGCAGCTAAGTGGAGTAAGTAAACTGCTCATTACCACAGAGATCATCAAGGTCGGATGAAAAAAATTTTGCCAAGTATTCAGAAAACCAGTAGTTTTTTGGAAGCTTGGCACACCTTTCCAATGAAGGTGTTTTATGCAGTCTTTGCTTGTGGCTATTTCAAGAGGAAACAAACCACAAAGACAGAACTTAGAACTACTTTATTTTGTCAAGTTTCAAGGAGCTGGCACAAACCGTGTTTGATTTAGACTTAAAAAACACATCTATCTGTATAGGAGGAAATAGAGTGAAACCTAAAAATTCAAACTGTTACTGGTAACGAACGCTTCATCCTAGAAGAGTGAAAATTGGGCAGCTAAGTGGACTTAGTGAACTGATCATTACCACAGAGATCATCAAGGTCGGATGAAAAAAAATTTGCCGAGTATTCAGAAAACCAGTAGTATTTTGGAAGCTTGGCACACCTTTCCAATGAATGTGTTTCACGCAGTCTTTGCTTGTGGCTATTTCAAGAGGAAACAAACCACAAAGACAGAACTTAGAAATACTTTATTTTGTCAAGTTTCAAGGAGCTAGCACAAACCGTGTTTGATTTAGACTTAAAAAACACATCTATCTGTATAGGAGGAAATAGAGTGAAACCTAAAAATTCAAACTGTTACTGGTAACGAACGCTTCATCCTAGAAGAGTGAAAATTGGGCAGCTAAGTGGACTTAGTGAACTGATCATTACCACAGAGATCATCAAGGTCGGATGAAAAAAAATTTGCCGAGTATTCAGAAAACCAGTAGTTTTTTGGAAGCTTGGCACACCTTTCCAATGAATGTGTTTTACGCAGTCTTTGCTTGTGCCTATTTCAAGAGGGAAACAAACCATAAAGACAGAACTTAGAACTACTTTATTTTGTCAAGTTTCAAGGAGCTGGCACAAACCGTGTTTGATTTAGACTTAAAAAACACATCTATCTGTATAGGAGGAAATATAGTGAAACCTAAAAATTCAAACTGTTACTGGTAACGAACGCTTCATCCTAGAAGAGTGAAAATTGGGCAGCTAAGTGGACTTAGTGAACTGATCATTACCACAGAGATCATCAAGGTCGGATGAAAAAAAATTTGCCGAGTATTCAGAAAACCAGTAGTATTTTAGAAGCTTGGAACACCTTTCCAATAAAGGTGTTTTACGCAGTCTTTGCTTGTGGCTATTTCAAGAGGAAACAAACCACAAAGACAGAACTTAGAACTACCTTATTTTGTCAAGTTTCAAGGAGCTAGCACAAACCGTGTTTGATTTAGACTTAAAAAACACATCTATCTGTATAGGAGGAAATAGAGTGAAACCTAAAAATTCAAACTGTTACTGGTAACGAACGCTTCATCCTAGAAGAGTGAAAATTGGGCACCTAAGTGGACTTAGTGAACTGATCATTACCACAGAGATCATCAAGGTCGGATGAAAAAAAATTTGCCGAGTATTCAGAAAACCAGTAGTATTTTGGAAGCTTGGAACACCTTTCCAATAAAGGTGTTTTACGCAGTGTTTGCTTGTGGCTATTTCAAGAGGAAACAAACCACAAAGAAAGAACTTAGAACTACGTTATTTTGTCAAGTTTCAAGGAGCTAGCACGAACCGTGTTTGATTTAGACTTAAAAAACACATCTATCTCTATAGGAGGAAATAGAGTGAAACCTAAAAATTCAAACTGTTACTGGTAACGAACGCGTCATCCTAGAAGAGTGAAAATTGGGCAGCTAAGTGGACTTAGTGAACTGATCATTACCACAGAGATCATCAAGGTCGGATGAAAAAAAATTTGCCGAGTATTCAGAAAACCACTAGTATTTTGGAAGCTTGGAACACCTTTCCAATAAAGGTGTTTTACGCAGTCTTTGCTTGTGGCTATTTCAAGAGGAAACAAACCACAAAGACAGAACTTAGAACTACTTTATTTTGTCAAGTTTCAAGGAGCTAGCACAAACCGTGTTTGATTTAGACTTAAAAAACACATCTATCTGTATAGGAGGAAATAGAGTGAAACCTAAAAATTCAAACTGTTACTGGTAACGAACGCTTCATCCTAGAAGAGTGAAAATTGGGCAGCTAAGTGGACTTAGTGAAGTGATCATTACCACAGAGATCATCAAGGTCGGATGAAAAAAAATTTGCCGAGTATTCAGAAAACCAGTAGTATTTTGGAAGCTTGGCACACCTTTCCAATGAAGGTGTTTTAAGCAGTGTTTGCTTGTGGCTATTTCAAGAGGAAACAAACCACAAAGACAGAACTTAGAACTACTTTATTTTGTCAAGTTTCAAGGAGCTAGCACAAACCGTGTTTGATTTAGACTTAAAAAACACATCTATCTGTATAGGAGTAAATAGAGTGAAACCTAAAAATTCAAACTGTTACTGGTAACGAACGCTTCATCCTAGAAGAGTGAAAATTGGGCAGCTAAGTGGACTTAGTGAACTGATCATTACCACAGAGATCATCAAGGTCGGATGAAAAAAAATTTGCCGAGTATTCAGAAAACCAGTAGTATTTTGGAAGCTTGGAACACCTTTCCAATAAAGGTGTTTTACGCAGTCTTTGCTTGTGGCTATTTCAAAGGAAACAAACCACAAAGACAGAACTTAGAACTACTTTATTTTGTCAAGTTTCAAGGAGCTAGCACAAACCGTGTTTGATTTAGACTTAAAAAACACATCTATCTGTATAGGAGGAAATAGAGTGAAACCTAAAAATTCAAACTGTTACTGGTAACGAACGATTCATCCTAGAAGAGTGAAAATTGGGCAGCTAAGTGGACTTAGTGAACTGATCATTACCACAGAGATCATCAAGGTCGGATGAAAAAAAATTTGCCGAGTATTCAGAAAACCAGTAGTATTTTGGAAGCTTGGCACACCTCTCCAATGAAGTTGTTTTACGCAGTGTTTGCTTGTGGCTATTTCAAGAGGAAACAAACCACAAAGACAGAACTTAGAACTACTTTATTTTGTCAAGTTTCAAGGAGCTAGCACAAACCGTGTTTGATTTAGACTTAAAAAACACATCTATCTGTATAGGAGGAAATAGAGTGAAACCTAAAAATTCAAACTGTTACTGGTAACGAACGCTTCATCCTAGAAGAGTGAAAATTGGGCAGCTAAGTGGAATAGTGAACTGATCATTACCACAGAGATCATCAAGGTCGGATGAAAAAAAATTTGCCGCGTATTCAGAAAACCAGTAGTATTTTGGAAGCTTTGCACACCTTTCCAATGAATGTGTTTTACGCAGTCTTTGCTTGTGGCTATTTCAAGAGGAAACAAACCACAAAGACAGAACTTAGAACTACTTTATTTTGTCAAGTTTCAAGGAGCTAGCACAAACCGTGTTTGATTTAGACTTAAAAAACACATCTATCTGTATAGGAGGAAATAGAGTGAAACCTAAAAATTCAAACTGTTACTGGTAATGAACGCTTCATCCTAGAAGAGTGAAAATTGGGCAGCTAAGTGGACTTAGTGAACTGATCATTACAACAGAGATCATCAAGGTCGGATGAAAAAAAATTTGCCGAGTATTCAGAAAACCAGTATTTTTTGGAAGCTTGGCACACCTTTCCAATGAATGTGTTTTACGCAGTCTTTGCTTGTGGCTATTTCAAGAGGAAACAAACCACAAAGACAGAACTTAGAACTACTTTATTTTGTCAAGTTTCAAGGAGCTAGCACAAACCGTGTTTGATTTAGACTTAAAAAACACATCTATCGGTATAGGAGGAAATAGAGTGAAACCTAAAAATTCAAACTGTTACTGGTAATGAACGCTTCATCCTAGAAGAGTGAAAGTTGGGCAGCTAAGTGGACTTAGTGAACTGATCATTACCACAGAGATCATCAAGGTAGGATGAAAAAAAATTTCCCGAGTATTCAGAAAACCAGTAGTTTTTTGGAAGCTTGGCACACCTTTCCAATGAATGTGTTTTACGCAGTCTTTGCTTGTGCCTATTTCAAAAGGAAACAAACCACAAAGACAGAACTTAGAACTACTTTATTTTGTCAAGTTTCAAAGAGCTAGCACAAACCGTGTTTGATTTAGACTTCCAAACACATCTATCTGTATAGGAGGAAATAGAGTGAAACCTAAAAATTCAAACTGTTACTGGTAACGAACGCTTCATCCTAGAAGAGTGAAAGTTGGGCAGCTAAGTGGACTTAGTGAACTGATCATTACCACAGAGATCATCAAGGTCGGATGAAAAAAATTTGCCGAGTATTCAGAAAACCAGTAGTATTTTGGAAGCTTGGAACACCTTTCCAATGAATGTGTATTACGCAGTCTTTGCTTGTGGCTATTTCAAGAGGAAACAAACCACAAAGACAGAACTTAGAACTACTTTATTTTGTCAAGTTTCAAGGAGCTAGCACAAACCGTGTTTGATTTAGACTTAAAAAACCCATCTATCTGTATAGGAGGAAATAGAGTGAAACCTAAAAATTCAAACTGTTACTGGTAATGAACGCTTCATCCTAGAAGAGTGAAAATTGGGCAGCTAAGTGGACTTATTGAACTGATCATTACCACAGAGATCATCAAGGTCGGATGAAAAAAAATTTCCCGAGTATTCAGAAAACCAGTAGTTTTTTGGAAGCTTGGCACACCTTTCCAATGAATGTGTTTTACGCAGTCTTTGCTTGTGGCTGTTTCAAAAGGAAACAAACCACAAAGAGAGAACTTAGAACTACTTTATTTTGTCAAGTTTCAAAGAGCTAGCACAAACCGTGTTTGATTTAGACTTCCAAACACATCTATCTGTATAGGAGGAAATAGAGTGAAACCTAAAAATTCAAACTGTTACTGGTAACGAATGCTTCATCCTAGAAGAGTGAAAATTGGGCAGCTAAGTGGACTTAGTGAACTGATCATTACCATAGAGATCATCAAGGTCGGATGAAAAAAAATTTGCCGAGTATTCAGAAAACCGGTAGTATTTTGGAAGCTTGGAACACCTTTCCAATAAAGGTGTTTTACGCAGTCTTTGCTTGTGCCTATTTCAAGAGGAAACAAACCACAAAGACAGAACTTAGAACTACTTTATTTTGTCAAGTTTCAAGGAGCTAGCACAAACCGTGTTTGATTTAGACTTAAAAAACACATCTATCTGTATAGGAGGAAATAGAGTGAAACCTAAAAATTCAAACTGTTACTGGTAATGAACGCTTCATCCTAGAAGAGTGAAAATTGGGCAGCTAAGTGGACTTATTGAACTGATCATTACCACAGAGATCATCAAGGTCGGATGAAAAAAAATTTGCCGAGTATTCAGAAAACCAGTAGTTTTTTGGAAGCTTGGCACACCTTTCCAATGAATGTGTTTTACGCAGTCCTTGCTTGTGCCTATTTCAAAAGGAAACAAACCACAAAGACAGAACTTAGAACTACTTTATATGTCAAGTTTCAAAGAGCTAGCACAAACCGTGTTTGATTTAGACTTCCAAACACATCTATCTGTATAGGAGGAAATAGAGTGAAACCTAAGAATTCAAACTGTTACTGGTAACGAATGCTTCATCCTAGAAGAGTGAAAATTGGGCAGCTAAGTGGACTTAGTGAACTGATCATTACCACAGAGATCATCAAGGTCGGATGAAAAAAAATTTGCCGAGTATTCAGAAAACCGGTAGTATTTTGGAAGCTTGGAACACCTTTCCAATAAAGGTGTTTTACGCAGTCTTTGCTTGTGCCTATTTCAAGAGGAAACAAACCAGAAAAACAGAACTTAGAACTACTTTATTTTGTCAAGTTTCAAGGAGCTAGCACAAACCGTGTTTGATTTAGACTTAAAAAACACATCTATCTGTATAGGAGAAAATAGAGTGAAACCTAAAAATTCAAACTGTTACTGGTAACGAACGCTTCATCCTAGAAGAGTGAAAGTTGGGCAGCTAAGTGGACTTAGTGAACTGATCATTACCACAGAGATCATCAAGGTCGGATGAAAAAAATTTGCCGAGTATTCAGAAAACCAGTAGTATTTTGGAAGCTTGGAACACCTTTCCAATGAATGTGTATTACGCAGTCTTTGCTTGTGGCTATTTCAAGAGGAAACAAACCACAAAGACAGAACTTAGAACTACTTTATTTTGTCAAGTTTCAAGGAGCTAGCACAAACCGTGTTTGATTTAGACTTAAAAAACCCATCTATCTGTATAGGAGGAAATAGAGTGAAACCTAAAAATTCAAACTGTTACTGGTAATGAACGCTTCATCCTAGAAGAGTGAAAATTGGGCAGCTAAGTGGACTTATTGAACTGATCATTACCACAGAGATCATCAAGGTCGGATGAAAAAAAATTTCCCGAGTATTCAGAAAACCAGTAGTTTTTTGGAAGCTTGGCACACCTTTCCAATGAATGTGTTTTACGCAGTCTTTGCTTGTGGCTGTTTCAAAAGGAAACAAACCACAAAGAGAGAACTTAGAACTACTTTATTTTGTCAAGTTTCAAAGAGCTAGCACAAACCGTGTTTGATTTAGACTTCCAAACACATCTATCTGTATAGGAGGAAATAGAGTGAAACCTAAAAATTCAAACTGTTACTGGTAACGAATGCTTCATCCTAGAAGAGTGAAAATTGGGCAGCTAAGTGGACTTAGTGAACTGATCATTACCATAGAGATCATCAAGGTCGGATGAAAAAAAATTTGCCGAGTATTCAGAAAACCGGTAGTATTTTGGAAGCTTGGAACACCTTTCCAATAAAGGTGTTTTACGCAGTCTTTGCTTGTGCCTATTTCAAGAGGAAACAAACCACAAAGACAGAACTTAGAACTACTTTATTTTGTCAAGTTTCAAGGAGCTAGCACAAACCGTGTTTGATTTAGACTTAAAAAACACATCTATCTGTATAGGAGGAAATAGAGTGAAACCTAAAAATTCAAACTGTTACTGGTAATGAACGCTTCATCCTAGAAGAGTGAAAATTGGGCAGCTAAGTGGACTTATTGAACTGATCATTACCACAGAGATCATCAAGGTCGGATGAAAAAAAATTTGCCGAGTATTCAGAAAACCAGTAGTTTTTTGGAAGCTTGGCACACCTTTCCAATGAATGTGTTTTACGCAGTCTTTGCTTGTGCCTATTTCAAAAGGAAACAAACCACAAAGACAGAACTTAGAACTACTTTATATGTCAAGTTTCAAAGAGCTAGCACAAATCGTGTTTGATTTAGACTTCCAAACACATCTATCTGTATAGGAGGAAATAGAGTGAAACCTAAGAATTCAAACTGTTACTGGTAACGAATGCTTCATCCTAGAAGAGTGAAAATTGGGCAGCTAAGTGGACTTAGTGAACTGATCATTACCACAGAGATCATCAAGGTCGGATGAAAAAAAATTTGCCGAGTATTCAGAAAACCGGTAGTATTTTGGAAGCTTGGAACACCTTTCCAATAAAGGTGTTTTACGCAGTCTTTGCTTGTGCCTATTTCAAGAGGAAACAAACCAGAAAAACAGAACTTAGAACTACTTTATTTTGTCAAGTTTCAAGGAGCTAGCACAAACCGTGTTTGATTTAGACTTAAAAAACACATCTATCTGTATAGGAGAAAATAGAGTGAAACCTAAAAATTCAAACTGTTACTGGTAACGAACGCTTCATCCTAGAAGAGTGAAAGTTGGGCAGCTAAGTGGACTTAGTGAACTGATCATTACCACAGAGATCATCAATGTCGGATGAAAAAAAATTTGCCGAGTATTCAGAAAACCAGTAGTATTTTGGAAGCTTGAAACACCTTTCCAATAAAGGTGTTTTACGCAGTCTTTGCTTGTGCCTATTTCAAGAGGAAACAAACCACAAAAACAGAACTTAGAACTACTTTATTTTGTCAAGTTTCAAGGAGCTAGCACAAACCGTGTTTGATTTAGACTTAAAAAACACATCTATCTGTATAGGAGGAAATAGAGTGAAACCTAAAAATTCAAACTGTTACTGGTAACGAACGCTTCATCCTAGAAGAGTGAAAATTGGGCAGCTAAGTGGAATAGTGAACTGATCATTACCACAGAGATCATCAAGGTCGGATGAAAAAAAATTTGCCGAGTATTCAGAAAACCAGTAGTATTTTGGAAGCTTTGCACACCTTTCCAATGAATGTGTTTTACGCAGTCTTTGCTTGTGGCTATTTCAAGAGGAAACAAACCACAAAGACAGAACTTAGAACTACTTTATTTTGTCAAGTTTCAAGGAGCTAGCACAAACCGTGTTTGATTTAGACTTAAAAAACACATCTATCTGTATAGGAGGAAATAGAGTGAAACCTAAAAATTCAAACTGTTACTGGTAATGAACGCTTCATCCTAGAAGAGTGAAAATTGGGCAGCTAAGTGGACTTAGTGAACTGATCATTACCACAGAGATCATCAAGGTCGGATGAAAAAAAATTTGCCGAGTATTCAGAAAACCAGTAGTTTTTTGGAAGCTTGGCACACCTTTCCAATAAAGGTGTTTTACGCAGTCTTTGCTTGAGCCTATTTCAAGAGGAAACAAACCAGAAAAACAGAACTTAGAACTACTTTATTTTGTCAAGTTTCAAGGAGCTAGCACAAACCGTGTTTGATTTAGACTTCCAAACACATCTTATATATATAGGAGGAAATAGAGTGAAACCTAAAAACTCAAACTGTTACTGGTAACGAACGCTTCATCCTAGAAGAGTGAATATTGGGGAGCTAAGTGGACTAAGTAAACTGATCATTACCACAGAGATCATCAAGGTCGGATGAAAAAAAATTTTGCCGAGTATTCTGAAAACCAGTAGTTTTTTGGAAGCTTGGCACACCTTTCCAATGAAGGTGTTTTACGCAGTATTTGCGTGTGGCTATTTCAAGAAGAAACAAACCACAAAGACAGAACTTAGAACTACTTTATTTTGTCAAGTTTCAAGAAGCTAGCACAAACCGTGTTTGATTTAGACTTAAAAAACACATCTATCAGTATAGGAGGAAATAGAGTGAAACCTAAAAATTCAAACTGTTACTGGTAACGAACGCTTCATCCTAGAAGAGAGAAAATTGGGCAGCTAAGTGGACTTAGTGAACTGCTCATTACCACAGAGATCATCAAGGTCGGATGAAAAAAAATTTGCCGAGTATTCAGAAAACTAGTAGTATTTTGGAAGCTTGGAACACCTTTCCAATGAATGTGTTTTACGCAGTCTTTGCTTGTGGCTATTTCAAGAGGAAACAAACCACAAAGGCAGAACTTAGAACTACTTTATTTTGTCAAGTTTCAAGGAGCTAGCACAAACCGTGTTTGATTTAGACTTAAAAAACACATCTATCTGTATAGGAGGAAATAGAGTGAAACCTAAAAATTCAAACTGTTACTGGTAACGAACGCTTCATCCTAGAAGAGTGAAAATTGGGCAGCTAAGTGGACTTAGTGAAGTGATCATTACCACAGAGATCATCAAGGTCGGATGAAAAAAAATTTGCCGAGTATTCAGAAAACCAGTAGTATTTTGGAAGCTTGGCACACCTTTCCAATGAAGGTGTTTTAAGCAGTGTTTGCTTGTGGCTATTTCAAGAGGAAACAAACCACAAAGACAGAACTTAGAACTACTTTATTTTGTCAAGTTTCAAGGAGCTAGCACAAACCGTGTTTGATTTAGACTTAAAAAACACATCTATCTGTATAGGAGTAAATAGAGTGAAACCTAAAAATTCAAACTGTTACTGGTAACGAACGCTTCATCCTAGAAGAGTGAAAATTGGGCAGCTAAGTGGACTTAGTGAACTGATCATTACCACAGAGATCATCAAGGTCGGATGAAAAAAAATTTGCCGAGTATTCAGAAAACCAGTAGTATTTTGGAAGCTTGGAACACCTTTCCAATAAAGGTGTTTTACGCAGTCTTTGCTTGTGGCTATTTCAAAGGAAACAAACCACAAAGACAGAACTTAGAACTACTTTATTTTGTCAAGTTTCAAGGAGCTAGCACAAACCGTGTTTGATTTAGACTTAAAAAACACATCTATCTGTATAGGAGGAAATAGAGTGAAACCTAAAAATTCAAACTGTTACTGGTAACGAACGCTTCATCCTAGAAGAGTGAAAATTGGGCAGCTAAGTGGACTTAGTGAACTGATCATTACCACAGAGATCATCAAGGTCGGATGAAAAAAAATTTGCCGAGTATTCAGAAAACCAGTAGTATTTTGGAAGCTTGGCACACCTCTCCAATGAAGTTGTTTTACGCAGTCTTTGCTTGTGGCTATTTCAAGAGGAAACAAACCACAAAGACAGAACTTAGAACTACTTTATTTTGTCAAGTTTCAAGGAGCTAGCACAAACCGTGTTTGATTTAGACTTAAAAAACACATCTATCTGTATAGGAGGAAATAGAGTGAAACCTAAAAATTCAAACTGTTACTGGTAACGAACGCTTCATCCTAGAAGAGTGAAAATTGGGCAGCTAAGTGGAATAGTGAACTGATCATTACCACAGAGATCATCAAGGTCGGATGAAAAAAAATTTGCCGAGTATTCAGAAAACCAGTAGTATTTTGGAAGCTTTGCACACCTTTCCAATGAATGTGTTTTACGCAGTCTTTGCTTGTGGCTATTTCAAGAGGAAACAAACCACAAAGACAGAACTTAGAACTACTTTATTTTGTCAAGTTTCAAGGAGCTAGCACAAACCGTGTTTGATTTAGACTTAAAAAACACATCTATCTGTATAGGAGGAAATAGAGTGAAACCTAAAAATTCAAACTGTTACTGGTAATGAACGCTTCATCCTAGAAGAGTGAAAATTGGGCAGCTAAGTGGACTTAGTGAACTGATCATTACAACAGAGATCATCAAGGTCGGATGAAAAAAAATTTGCCGAGTATTCAGAAAACCAGTATTTTTTGGAAGCTTGGCACACCTTTCCAATGAATGTGTTTTACGCAGTCTTTGCTTGTGGCTATTTCAAGAGGAAACAAACCACAAAGACAGAACTTAGAACTACTTTATTTTGTCAAGTTTCAAGGAGCTAGCACAAACCGTGTTTGATTTAGACTTAAAAAACACATCTATCGGTATAGGAGGAAATAGAGTGAAACCTAAAAATTCAAACTGTTACTGGTAATGAACGCTTCATCCTAGAAGAGTGAATGTTGGGCAGCTAAGTGGACTTAGTGAACTGATCATTACCACAGAGATCATCAAGGTAGGATGAAAAAAAATTTCCCGAGTATTCAGAAAACCAGTAGTTTTTTGGAAGCTTGGCACACCTTTCCAATGAATGTGTTTTACGCAGTCTTTGCTTGTGCCTATTTCAAAAGGAAACAAACCACAAAGACAGAACTTAGAACTACTTTATTTTGTCAAGTTTCAAAGAGCTAGCACAAACCGTGTTTGATTTAGACTTCCAAACACATCTATCTGTATAGGAGGAAATAGAGTGAAACCTAAAAATTCAAACTGTTACTGGTAACGAACGCTTCATCCTAGAAGAGTGAAAATTGGGCAGCTAAGTGGACTTAGTGAACTGATCATTACCACAGAGATCATCAAGGTCGGATGAAAAAAAATTTGCCGAGTATTCAGAAAACCGGTAGTATTTTGGAAGCTTGGAACACCTTTCCAATAAAGGTGTTTTACGCAGTCTTTGCTTGTGCCTATTTCAAGAGGAAACAAACCAGAAAAACAGAACTTAGAACTACTTTATTTTGTCAAGTTTCAAGGAGCTAGCACAAACCGTGTTTGATTTAGACTTAAAAAACACATATATCTGTATAGGAGAAAATAGAGTGAAAACTAAAAATTCAAACTGTTACTGGTAACGAACGCTTCATCCTAGAAGAGTGAAAGTTGGGCAGCTAAGTGGACTTAGTGAACTGATCATTACCACAGAGATCATCAAGGTCGGATGAAAAAAATTTGCCGAGTATTCAGAAAACCAGTAGTATTTTGGAAGCTTGGAACACCTTTCCAATGAATGTGTATTACGCAGTCTTTGCTTGTGGCTATTTCAAGAGGAAACAAACCACAAAGACAGAACTTAGAACTACTTTATTTTGTCAAGTTTCAAGGAGCTAGCACAAACCGTGTTTGATTTAGACTTAAAAAACCCATCTATCTGTATAGGAGGAAATAGAGTGAAACCTAAAAATTCAAACTGTTACTGGTAATGAACGCTTCATCCTAGAAGAGTGAAAATTGGGCAGCTAAGTGGACTTATTGAACTGATCATTACCACAGAGATCATCAAGGTCGGATGAAAAAAAATTTCCCGAGTATTCAGAAAACCAGTAGTTTTTTGGAAGCTTGGCACACCTTTCCAATGAATGTGTTTTACGCAGTCTTTGCTTGTGGCTGTTTCAAAAGGAAACAAACCACAAAGAGAGAACTTAGAACTACTTTATTTTGTCAAGTTTCAAAGAGCTAGCACAAACCGTGTTTGATTTAGACTTCCAAACACATCTATCTGTATAGGAGGAAATAGAGTGAAACCTAAAAATTCAAACTGTTACTGGTAACGAATGCTTCATCCTAGAAGAGTGAAAATTGGGCAGCTAAGTGGACTTAGTGAACTGATCATTACCACAGAGATCATCAAGGTCGGATGAAAAAAAATTTGCCGAGTATTCAGAAAACCGGTAGTATTTTGGAAGCTTGGAACACCTTTCCAATAAAGGTGTTTTACGCAGTCTTTGCTTGTGCCTATTTCAAGAGGAAACAAACCACAAAGACAGAACTTAGAACTACTTTATTTTGTCAAGTTTCAAGGAGCTAGCACAAACCGTGTTTGATTTAGACTTAAAAAACACATCTATCTGTATAGGAGGAAATAGAGTGAAACCTAAAAATTCAAACTGTTACTGGTAATGAACGCTTCATCCTAGAAGAGTGAAAATTGGGCAGCTAAGTGGACTTATTGAACTGATCATTACCACAGAGATCATCAAGGTCGGATGAAAAAAAATTTGCCGAGTATTCAGAAAACCAGTAGTTTTTTGGAAGCTTGGCACACCTTTCCAATGAATGTGTTTTACGCAGTCTTTGCTTGTGCCTATTTCAAAAGGAAACAAACCACAAAGACAGAACTTAGAACTACTTTATATGTCAAGTTTCAAAGAGCTAGCACAAACCGTGTTTGATTTAGACTTCCAAACACATCTATCTGTATAGGAGGAAATAGAGTGAAACCTAAGAATTCAAACTGTTACTGGTAACGAATGCTTCATCCTAGAAGAGTGAAAATTGGGCAGCTAAGTGGACTTAGTGAACTGATCATTACCACAGAGATCATCAAGGTCGGATGAAAAAAAATTTGCCGAGTATTCAGAAAACCGGTAGTATTTTGGAAGCTTGGAACACCTTTCCAATAAAGGTGTTTTACGCAGTCTTTGCTTGTGCCTATTTCAAGAGGAAACAAACCAGAAAAACAGAACTTAGAACTACTTTATTTTGTCAAGTTTCAAGGAGCTAGCACAAACCGTGTTTGATTTAGACTTAAAAAACACATCTATCTGTATAGGAGAAAATAGAGTGAAACCTAAAAATTCAAACTGTTACTGGTAACGAACGCTTCATCCTAGAAGAGTGAAAGTTGGGCAGCTAAGTGGACTTAGTGAACTGATCATTACCACAGAGATCATCAATGTCGGATGAAAAAAAATTTGCCGAGTATTCAGAAAACCAGTAGTATTTTGGAAGCTTGAAACACCTTTCCAATAAAGGTGTTTTACGCAGTCTTTGCTTGTGCCTATTTCAAGAGGAAACAAACCACAAAAACAGAACTTAGAACTACTTTATTTTGTCAAGTTTCAAGGAGCTAGCACAAACCGTGTTTGATTTAGACTTAAAAAACACATCTATCTGTATAGGAGGAAATAGAGTGAAACCTAAAAATTCAAACTGTTACTGGTAACGAACGCTTCATCCTAGAAGAGTGAAAATTGGGCAGCTAAGTGGAATAGTGAACTGATCATTACCACAGAGATCATCAAGGTCGGATGAAAAAAAATTTGCCGAGTATTCAGAAAACCAGTAGTATTTTGGAAGCTTTGCACACCTTTCCAATGAATGTGTTTTACGCAGTCTTTGCTTGTGGCTATTTCAAGAGGAAACAAACCACAAAGACAGAACTTAGAACTACTTTATTTTGTCAAGTTTCAAGGAGCTAGCACAAACCGTGTTTGATTTAGACTTAAAAAACACATCTATCTGTATAGGAGGAAATAGAGTGAAACCTAAAAATTCAAACTGTTACTGGTAACGAACGCTTCATCCTAGAAGAGTGAAAATTGGGCAGCTAAGTGGACTTAGTGAAGTGATCATTACCACAGAGATCATCAAGGTCGGATGAAAAAAAATTTGCCGAGTATTCAGAAAACCAGTAGTATTTTGGAAGCTTGGCACACCTTTCCAATGAAGGTGTTTTAAGCAGTGTTTGCTTGTGGCTATTTCAAGAGGAAACAAACCACAAAGACAGAACTTAGAACTACTTTATTTTGTCAAGTTTCAAGGAGCTAGCACAAACCGTGTTTGATTTAGACTTAAAAAACACATCTATCTGTATAGGAGTAAATAGAGTGAAACCTAAAAATTCAAACTGTTACTGGTAACGAACGCTTCATCCTAGAAGAGTGAAAATTGGGCAGCTAAGTGGACTTAGTGAACTGATCATTACCACAGAGATCATCAAGGTCGGATGAAAAAAAATTTGCCGAGTATTCAGAAAACCAGTAGTATTTTGGAAGCTTGGAACACCTTTCCAATAAAGGTGTTTTACGCAGTCTTTGCTTGTGGCTATTTCAAAGGAAACAAACCACAAAGACAGAACTTAGAACTACTTTATTTTGTCAAGTTTCAAGGAGCTAGCACAAACCGTGTTTGATTTAGACTTAAAAAACACATCTATCTGTATAGGAGGAAATAGAGTGAAACCTAAAAATTCAAACTGTTACTGGTAACGAACGCTTCATCCTAGAAGAGTGAAAATTGGGCAGCTAAGTGGACTTAGTGAACTGATCATTACCACAGAGATCATCAAGGTCGGATGAAAAAAAATTTGCCGAGTATTCAGAAAACCAGTAGTATTTTGGAAGCTTGGCACACCTCTCCAATGAAGTTGTTTTACGCAGTCTTTGCTTGTGGCTATTTCAAGAGGAAACAAACCACAAAGACAGAACTTAGAACTACTTTATTTTGTCAAGTTTCAAGGAGCTAGCACAAACCGTGTTTGATTTAGACTTAAAAAACACATCTATCTGTATAGGAGGAAATAGAGTGAAACCTAAAAATTCAAACTGTTACTGGTAACGAACGCTTCATCCTAGAAGAGTGAAAATTGGGCAGCTAAGTGGAATAGTGAACTGATCATTACCACAGAGATCATCAAGGTCGGATGAAAAAAAATTTGCCGAGTATTCAGAAAACCAGTAGTATTTTGGAAGCTTTGCACACCTTTCCAATGAATGTGTTTTACGCAGTCTTTGCTTGTGGCTATTTCAAGAGGAAACAAACCACAAAGACAGAACTTAGAACTACTTTATTTTGTCAAGTTTCAAGGAGCTAGCACAAACCGTGTTTGATTTAGACTTAAAAAACACATCTATCTGTATAGGAGGAAATAGAGTGAAACCTAAAAATTCAAACTGTTACTGGTAATGAACGCTTCATCCTAGAAGAGTGAAAATTGGGCAGCTAAGTGGACTTAGTGAACTGATCATTACAACAGAGATCATCAAGGTCGGATGAAAAAAAATTTGCCGAGTATTCAGAAAACCAGTATTTTTTGGAAGCTTGGCACATCTTTCCAATGAATGTGTTTTACGCAGTCTTTGCTTGTGGCTATTTCAAGAGGAAACAAACCACAAAGACAGAACTTAGAACTACTTTATTTTGTCAAGTTTCAAGGAGCTAGCACAAACCGTGTTTGATTTAGACTTAAAAAACACATCTATCGGTATAGGAGGAAATAGAGTGAAACCTAAAAATTCAAACTGTTACTGGTAATGAACGCTTCATCCTAGAAGAGTGAATGTTGGGCAGCTAAGTGGACTTAGTGAACTGATCATTACCACAGAGATCATCAAGGTAGGATGAAAAAAAATTTCCCGAGTATTCAGAAAACCAGTAGTTTTTTGGAAGCTTGGCACACCTTTCCAATGAATGTGTTTTACGCAGTCTTTGCTTGTGCCTATTTCAAAAGGAAACAAACCACAAAGACAGAACTTAGAACTACTTTATTTTGTCAAGTTTCAAAGAGCTAGCACAAACCGTGTTTGATTTAGACTTCCAAACACATCTATCTGTATAGGAGGAAATAGAGTGAAACCTAAAAATTCAAACTGTTACTGGTAACGAACGCTTCATCCTAGAAGAGTGAAAATTGGGCAGCTAAGTGGACTTAGTGAACTGATCATTACCACAGAGATCATCAAGGTCGGATGAAAAAAAATTTGCCGAGTATTCAGAAAACCGGTAGTATTTTGGAAGCTTGGAACACCTTTCCAATAAAGGTGTTTTACGCAGTCTTTGCTTGTGCCTATTTCAAGAGGAAACAAACCAGAAAAACAGAACTTAGAACTACTTTATTTTGTCAAGTTTCAAGGAGCTAGCACAAACCGTGTTTGATTTAGACTTAAAAAACACATATATCTGTATAGGAGAAAATAGAGTGAAAACTAAAAATTCAAACTGTTACTGGTAACGAACGCTTCATCCTAGAAGAGTGAAAGTTGGGCAGCTAAGTGGACTTAGTGAACTGATCATTACCACAGAGATCATCAAGGTCGGATGAAAAAAATTTGCCGAGTATTCAGAAAACCAGTAGTATTTTGGAAGCTTGGAACACCTTTCCAATGAATGTGTATTACGCAGTCTTTGCTTGTGGCTATTTCAAGAGGAAACAAACCACAAAGACAGAACTTAGAACTACTTTATTTTGTCAAGTTTCAAGGAGCTAGCACAAACCGTGTTTGATTTAGACTTAAAAAACCCATCTATCTGTATAGGAGGAAATAGAGTGAAACCTAAAAATTCAAACTGTTACTGGTAATGAACGCTTCATCCTAGAAGAGTGAAAATTGGGCAGCTAAGTGGACTTATTGAACTGATCATTACCACAGAGATCATCAAGGTCGGATGAAAAAAAATTTCCCGAGTATTCAGAAAACCAGTAGTTTTTTGGAAGCTTGGCACACCTTTCCAATGAATGTGTTTTACGCAGTCTTTGCTTGTGGCTGTTTCAAAAGGAAACAAACCACAAAGAGAGAACTTAGAACTACTTTATTTTGTCAAGTTTCAAAGAGCTAGCACAAACCGTGTTTGATTTAGACTTCCAAACACATCTATCTGTATAGGAGGAAATAGAGTGAAACCTAAAAATTCAAACTGTTACTGGTAACGAATGCTTCATCCTAGAAGAGTGAAAATTGGGCAGCTAAGTGGACTTAGTGAACTGATCATTACCACAGAGATCATCAAGGTCGGATGAAAAAAAATTTGCCGAGTATTCAGAAAACCGGTAGTATTTTGGAAGCTTGGAACACCTTTCCAATAAAGGTGTTTACGCAGTCTTTGCTTGTGCCTATTTCAAGAGGAAACAAACCACAAAGACAGAACTTAGAACTACTTTATTTTGTCAAGTTTCAAGGAGCTAGCACAAACCGTGTTTGATTTAGACTTAAAAAACACATCTATCTGTATAGGAGGAAATAGAGTGAACCTAAAAATTCAAACTGTTACTGGTAATGAACGCTTCATCCTAGAAGAGTGAAAAATTGGGCAGCTAAGTGGACTTATTGAACTGATCATTACCACAGAGATCATCAAGGTCGGATGAAAAAAAATTTGCCGAGTATTCAGAAAACCAGTAGTTTTTTGGAAGCTTGGCACACCTTTCCAATGAATGTGTTTTACGCAGTCTTTGCTTGTGCCTATTTCAAAAGGAAACAAACCACAAAGACAGAACTTAGAACTACTTTATATGTCAAGTTTCAAAGAGCTAGCACAAACCGTGTTTGATTTAGACTTCCAAACACATCTATCTGTATAGGAGGAAATAGAGTGAAACCTAAGAATTCAAACTGTTACTGGTAACGAATGCTTCATCCTAGAAGAGTGAAAATTGGGCAGCTAAGTGGACTTAGTGAACTGATCATTACCACAGAGATCATCAAGGTCGGATGAAAAAAAATTTGCCGAGTATTCAGAAAACCGGTAGTATTTTGGAAGCTTGGAACACCTTTCCAATAAAGGTGTTTTACGCAGTCTTTGCTTGTGCCTATTTCAAGAGGAAACAAACCAGAAAAACAGAACTTAGAACTACTTTATTTTGTCAAGTTTCAAGGAGCTAGCACAAACCGTGTTTGATTTAGACTTAAAAAACACATCTATCTGTATAGGAGAAAATAGAGTGAAACCTAAAAATTCAAACTGTTACTGGTAACGAACGCTTCATCCTAGAAGAGTGAAAGTTGGGCAGCTAAGTGGACTTAGTGAAGTGATCATTACCACAGAGATCATCAATGTCGGATGAAAAAAAATTTGCCGAGTATTCAGAAAACCAGTAGTATTTTGGAAGCTTGAAACACCTTTCCAATAAAGGTGTTTTACGCAGTCTTTGCTTGTGCCTATTTCAAGAGGAAACAAACCACAAAAACAGAACTTAGAACTACTTTATTTTGTCAAGTTTCAAGGAGCTAGCACAAACCGTGTTTGATTTAGACTTAAAAAACACATCTATCTGTATAGGAGGAAATAGAGTGAAACCTAAAAATTCAAACTGTTACTGGTAACGAACGCTTCATCCTAGAAGAGTGAAAATTGGGCAGCTAAGTGGAATAGTGAACTGATCATTACCACAGAGATCATCAAGGTAGGATGAAAAAAAATTTGCCGAGTATTCAGAAAACCAGTAGTATTTTGGAAGCTTTGCACACCTTTCCAATGAATGTGTTTTACGCAGTCTTTGCTTGTGGCTATTTCAAGAGGAAACAAACCACAAAGACAGAACTTAGAACTACTTTATTTTGTCAAGTTTCAAGGAGCTAGCACAAACCGTGTTTGATTTAGACTTAAAAAACACATCTATCTGTATAGGAGGAAATAGAGTGAAACCTAAAAATCCAAACTGTTACTGGTAATGAACGCTTCATCCTAGAAGAGTGAAAATTGGGCAGCTAAGTGGACTTAGTGAACTGATCATTACCACAGAGATCATCAAGGTCGGATGAAAAAAAATTTGCCGAGTATTCAGAAAACCAGTAGTTTTTTGGAAGCTTGGCACACCTTTCCAATAAAGGTGTTTTACGCAGTCTTTGCTTGAGCCTATTTCAAGAGGAAACAAACCAGAAAAACAGAACTTAGAACTACTTTATTTTGTCAAGTTTCAAGGAGCTAGCACAAACCGTGTTTGATTTAGACTTCCAAACACATCTTATATATATAGGAGGAAATAGAGTGAAACCTAAAAACTCAAACTGTTACTGGTAACGAACGCTTCATCCTAGAAGAGTGAATATTGGGGAGCTAAGTGGACTAAGTAAACTGATCATTACCACAGAGATCATCAAGGTCGGATGAAAAAAAATTTTGCCGAGTATTCTGAAAACCAGTAGTTTTTTGGAAGCTTGGCACACCTTTCCAATGAAGGTGTTTTACGCAGTATTTGCGTGTGGCTATTTCAAGAAGAAACAAACCACAAAGACAGAACTTAGAACTACTTTATTTTGTCAAGTTTCAAGAAGCTAGCACAAACCGTGTTTGATTTAGACTTAAAAAACACATCTATCAGTATAGGAGGAAATAGAGTGAAACCTAAAAATTCAAACTGTTACTGGTAACGAACGCTTCATCCTAGAAGAGTGAAAATTGGGCAGCTAAGTGGACTTAGTGAACTGCTCATTACCACAGAGATCATCAAGGTCGGATGAAAAAAAATTTGCCGAGTATTCAGAAAACTAGTAGTATTTTGGAAGCTTGGAACACCTTTCCAATGAATGTGTTTTACGCAGTCTTTGCTTGTGGCTATTTCAAGAGGAAACAAACCACAAAGGCAGAACTTAGAACTACTTTATTTTGTCAAGTTTCAAGGAGCTAGCACAAACCGTGTTTGATTTTTACTTAAAAAACACATCTATCGGTATAGGAGGAAATAGAGTGAAACCTAAAAATTCAAACTGTTACTGGTAACGAACGCTTCATCCTAGAAGAGTGAAAATTGGGCAGCTAAGTGGACTTAGTGAACTGATCATTACCACAGAGATCATCAAGGTCGGATGAAAAAAAATTTGCCGAGTATTCAGAAAACCAGTAGTATTGTGGAAGCTTGGAACACCTTTCCAATAAAGGTGTTTTACGCAGTCTTTGCTTGTGGCTATTTCAAGAGGAAACAAACCACAAAGACAGAAATTAGAACTACTTTATTTTGTCAAGTTTCAAGGAGCTAGCACAAACCGTGTTTGATTTAGACTTAAAAAACACATCTATCTGTATAGGAGGAAATAGAGTGAAACCTAAAAATTCAAACTGTTACTGGTAACGAATGCTTCATCCTGGAAGATTGGAAATTGGGCAGCTAAGTGGACTTAGTGAACTGATCATTACCATAGAGATCATCAAGGTCGGATGAAAAAAAATTTCCGAGTATTCAGAAAACCAGTAGTATTTTGGAAGCTTGGAACACCTTTCCAATGAATGTTTTTTACGCAGTCTTTGCTTGTGGCTATTTCAAGAGGAAACAAACCACAAAGACAGAACTTTGAACTACTTTATTTTGTCAAATTTCAAGGAGCTAGCACAAACCGTGTTTGATTTAGACTTAAAAAACACATCTATCTGTATAGGAGGAAATAGAGTGAAACCTAAAAATTCAAACTGTTACTGGTAACGAACGCTTCATCCTAGAAGAGTGAAAATTGGGCAGCTAAGTGGACTTAGTGAACTGATCATTACCACAGAGATCATCAAGGTCGGATGAAAAAAAATTTGCCGAGTATTCAGAAAACCAGTAGTATTTTGGAAGCTTGGAACACCTTTCCAATAAAGGTGTTTTACGCAGTGTTTGCTTGTGGCTATTTCAAGAGGAAACAAACCACAAAGACAGAACTTAGAACTACTTTATTTTGTCAAGTTTCAAGGAGCTAGCACAAACCGTGTTTGATTTAGACTTCCAAACACATCTATATATATAGGAGGAAATAGAGTGAAACCTAAAAACTCAAACTGTTACTGGTAACGAACGCTTCATCATAGAAGAGTGAATATTGGGCAGCTAAGTGGACTAAGTAAACTGATCATTACCACAGAGATCATGAAGGTCGGATGAAAAAAAATTTTGCCGAGTATTCTGAAAACCAGTAGTTTTTTGGAAGCTTGGCACACCTTTCCAATGAAGGTGTTTTATGCAGTCTTTGCTTGAGGCTACTTCAAGAGGAAACAAACCACAAAGACAGAACTTAGAACTATTTTATTTTGTCAAATTTCAAGGAGCTAGCACAAACCGTGTTTGATTTAGACTTAAAAAACACATCTATCAGGAAAGGAGGAAATAGAGTGAAACCTAAAAAGTCAAACTGTTACTGGTAACGAACGCTTCATCCTAGAAGACTGAAAATTGGGCAGCTAAGTGGACTTAGTGAACTGATCATTACCACAGAGATCATCAAGGTCGGATGAAAAAAAATTTGCCGAGTATTCAGAAAACCAGTAGTATTTTGGAAGCTTGGAACACCTTTCAATAAAGGTGTTTTACGCAGTCTTTGCTTGTGGCTATTTCAAGAGGAAACAAACCACAAAGACAGAACTTAGAACTACTTTATTTTGTCAAGTTTCAAGGAGCTAGCACAAACCGTGTTTGATTTAGACTTAAAAAACACATCTATCTGTATAGGAGGAAATAGAGTGAAACCTAAAAATTCAAACTGTTACTGGTAACGAACGCTTCATCCTAGAAGAGTGAAAATTGGGCAGGTAAGTGGACTTAGTGAACTGATCATTACCACAGAGATCATCAAGGTCGGATGAAAAAAAATTTTGCCGAGTATTCTGAAAACCAGTAGTTTTTTGGAAGCTTGGCACACCTTTCCAATGAAGGTGTTTTATGCAGTCTTTGCTTGAGGCTACTTCAAGAGGAAACAAACCACAAAGACAGAACTTAGAACTATTTTATTTTGTCAAGTTTCAAGGAGCTAGCACAAACCGTGTTTGATTTAGACTTAAAAAACACATCTATCAGGAAAGGAGGAAATAGAGTGAAACCTAAAAATTCAAACTGTTACTGGTAACGAATGCTTCATCCTAGAAGACTGAAAATTGGGCAGCTAAGTGGACTTAGTGAACTGATCATTACCACAGAGATCATCAAGGTCTGATGAAAAAAAATTTGCCGAGTATTCAGAAAACCAGTAGTATTTTGGAAGCTTGGAACACCTTTCAATAAAGGTGTTTTACGCAGTCTTTGCTTGTGGCTATTTCAAGAGGAAACAAACCACAAAGACAGAACTTAGAACTACTTTATTTTGTCAAGTTTCAAGGAGCTAGCACAAACCGTGTTTGATTTAGACTTAAAAAACACATCTATCTGTATAGGAGGAAATAGAGTGAAACCTAAAAATTCAAACTGTTACTGGTAACGAACGCTTCATCCTAGAAGAGTGAAAATTGGGCAGCTAAGTGGACTTAGTGAACTGATCATTACCACAGAGATCATCAAGGTCGGATGAAAAAAAATTTGCCGAGTATTCAGAAAACAAGTAGTATTTTGGAAGCTTGGAACACCTTTCCAATGAATGTGTTTTACGCAGTCTTTGCTTGTGGCTATTTCAAGAGGAAACAAACCACAAAGACAGAACTTAGAACTACTTTATTTTGTCAAGTTTCAAGGAGCTAGCACAAACCGTGTTTGATTTTTACTTAAAAAACACATCTATCTGTATAGGAGGACATAGAGTGAAACCTAAAAATTCAAACTGTTACTGGTAACGAACGCTTCTTCCTAGAAGAGTGAAAATTGGGCAGGTAAGTGGACTTAGTGAACTGATCATTACCACAGAGATCATCAAGGTCGGATGAAAAAAAATTTGCCGAGTATTCAGAAAACCAGTAGTATTTTGGAAGCTTGGAACACCTTTCCAATAAAGGTGTTTTACGCAGTCTTTTCTTGTGGCTATTTCAAGAGGAAACAAACCACAAAGACAGAAATTAGAACTACTTTATTTTCTCAATTTTCAAGGAGCTAGCACAAACCGTGTTTGATTTAGACTTAAAAAACACATCTATCTGTATAGGAGGAAATAGAGTGAAACCTAAAAATTCAAACTGTTACTGGTAACGAATGCTTCATCCTGGAAGATTGGAAATTGGGCAGCTAAGTGGACTTAGTGAACTGATCATTACCACAGAGATCATCAAGGTCGGATGAAAAAAAATTTCCGAGTATTCAGAAAACCAGTAGTATTTTGGAAGCTTGGAACACCTTTCCAATGAATGTTTTTTACGCAGTCTTTGCTTGTGGCTATTTCAAGAGGAAACAAACCACAAAGACAGAACTTAGAACTACTTTATTTTGTCAAGTTTCAAGGAGCTGGCACAAACTGTGTTTGATTTTTACTTAAAAAACACGTCTATCTGTATAGGAGGAAATAGAGTGAAACCTAAAAATTCAAACTGTTACTGGTAATGAACGCTTCATCCTAGAAGAGTGAAAATTGGGCAGCTAAGTGGACTTAGTGAACTGATCATTACCACAGAGATCATCAAGGTCGGATGAAAAAAAATTTGCCGAGTATTCAGAAAACCAGTAGTATTTTGGAAGCTTGGAACACCTTTCCAATAAAGGTGTTTTATGCAGTGTTTGCTTGTAGCTATTTCAAGAGGAAACAAACGACAAAGACAGAACTTAGAACTACTTTATTTTGTCAAGTTTCAAGGAGCTAGCACAAACCGTGTTTGATTTAGACTTCCAAACACATCTATATATATAGGAGGAAATAGAGTGAAACCTAAAAACTCAAACTGTTACTGGTAACGAACGCTTCATCCTAGAAGAGTGAATATTGGGCAGCTAAGTGGACTAAGTAAACTGATCATTACCACAGAGATCATGAAGGTCGGATGAAAAAAAATTTTGCCGAGTATTCTGAAAACCAGTAGTTTTTTGGAAGCTTGGCACACCTTTCCAATGAATGTGTTTTACGCAGTCTTTGCTTGTGCCTATTTCAAGAGGAAACAAACCAGAAAAACAGAACTTAGAACTACTTTATTTTGTCAAGTTTCAAGGAGCTAGCACAAACCGTGTTTGATTTAGACTTAAAAAACACATCTATCTGTATAGGAGAAAATAGAGTGAAACCTAAAAATTCAAACTGTTACTGGTAACGAACGCTTCATCCTAGAAGAGTGAAAGTTGGGCAGCTAAGTGGACTTAGTGAACTGATCATTACCACAGAGATCATCAATGTCGGATGAAAAAAAATTTGCCGAGTATTCAGAAAACCAGTAGTATTTTGGAAGCTTGAAACACCTTTCCAATAAAGGTGTTTTACGCAGTCTTTGCTTGTGCCTATTTCAAGAGGAAACAAACCACAAAAACAGAACTTAGAACTACTTTATTTTGTCAAGTTTCAAGGAGCTAGCACAAACCGTGTTTGATTTAGACTTAAAAAACACATCTATCTGTATAGGAGGAAATAGAGTGAAACCTAAAAATTCAAACTGTTACTGGTAACGAACGCTTCATCCTAGAAGAGTGAAAATTGGGCAGCTAAGTGGAATAGTGAACTGATCATTACCACAGAGATCATCAAGGTCGGATGAAAAAAAATTTGCCGAGTATTCAGAAAACCAGTAGTATTTTGGAAGCTTTGCACACCTTTCCAATGAATGTGTTTTACGCAGTCTTTGCTTGTGGCTATTTCAAGAGGAAACAAACCACAAAGACAGAACTTAGAACTACTTTATTTTGTCAAGTTTCAAGGAGCTAGCACAAACCGTGTTTGATTTAGACTTAAAAAACACATCTATCTGTATAGGAGGAAATAGAGTGAAACCTCAAAATTCAAACTGTTACTGGTAATGAACGCTTCATCCTAGAAGAGTGAAAATTGGGCAGCTAAGTGGACTTAGTGAACTGATCATTACCACAGAGATCATCAAGGTCGGATGAAAAAAAATTTGCCGAGTATTCAGAAAACCAGTAGTTTTTTGGAAGCTTGGCACACCTTTCCAATAAAGGTGTTTTACGCAGTCTTTGCTTGAGCCTATTTCAAGAGGAATCAAACCAGAAAAACAGAACTTAGAACTACTTTATTTTGTCAAGTTTCAAGGAGCTAGCACAAACCGTGTTTGATTTAGACTTCCAAACACATCTTATATATATAGGAGGAAATAGAGTGAAACCTAAAAACTCAAACTGTTACTGGTAACGAACGCTTCATCCTAGAAGAGTGAATATTGGGCAGCTAAGTGGACTAAGTAAACTGATCATTACCACAGAGATCATCAAGGTCGGATGAAAAAAAATTTTGCCGAGTATTCAGAAAACCAGTAGTTTTTTGGAAGCTTGGCACACCTTTCCAATGAAGGTGTTTTACGCAGTCTTTGCGTGTGGCTATTTCAAGAAGAAACAAACCACAAAGACAGAACTTAGAACTACTTTATTTTGTCAAGTTTCAAGAAGCTAGCACAAACCGTGTTTGATTTAGACTTAAAAAACACATCTATCAGTATAGGAGGAAATAGAGTGAAACCTAAAAATTCAAACTGTTACTGGTAACGAACGCTTCATCCTAGAAGAGTGAAAATTGGGCAGCTAAGTGGACTTAGTGAACTGCTCATTACCACAGAGATCATCAAGGTCGGATGAAAAAAAATTTGCCGAGTATTCAGAAAACTAGTAGTATTTTGGAAGCTTGGAACACCTTTCCAATGAATGTGTTTTACGCAGTCTTTGCTTGTGGCTATTTCAAGAGGAAACAAACCACAAAGGCAGAACTTAGAACTACTTTATTTTGTCAAGTTTCAAGGAGCTAGCACAAACCGTGTTTGATTTTTACTTAAAAAACACATCTATCGGTATAGGAGGAAATAGAGTGAAACCTAAAAATTCAAACTGTTACTGGTAACGAACGCTTCATCCTAGAAGTCTGAAAATTGGGCAGCTAAGTGGACTTAGTGAACTGATCATTACCACAGAGATCATCAAGGTCGGATGAAAAAAAATTTGCCGAGTATTCAGAAAACCTGTAGTATTGTGGAAGCTTGGAACACCTTTCCAATAAAGGTGTTTTACGCAGTCTTTGCTTGTGGCTATTTCAAGAGGAAACAAACCACAAAGACAGAAATTAGAACTACTTTATTTTGTCAAGTTTCCAGGAGCTAGCACAAACCGTGTTTGATTTAGACTTAAAAAACACATCTATCTGTATAGGAGGAAATAGAGTGAAACCTAAAAATTCAAACTGTTACTGGTAACGAATGCTTCATCCTGGAAGATTGGAAATTGGGCAGCTAAGTGGACTTAGTGAACTGATCATTACCATAGAGATCATCAAGGTCGGATGAAAAAAAATTGCCGAGTATTCAGAAAACCAGTAGTATTTTGGAAGCTTGGAACACCTTTCCAATGAATGTTTTTTACGCAGTCTTTGCTTGTGGCTATTTCAAGAGGAAACAAACCACAAAGACAGAACTTTGAACTACTTTATTTTTTCAAGTTTCAAGGAGCTAGCACAAACCGTGTTTGATTTAGACTTAAAAAACACATCTATCTGTATAGGAGGAAATAGAGTGAAACCTAAAAATTCAAACTGTTACTGGTAACGAACGATTCATCCTAGAAGAGTGAAAATTGGGCAGCTAAGTGGACTTAGTGAACTGATCATTACCACAGAGATCATCAAGGTCGGATGAAAAAAAATTTGCCGAGTATTCAGAAAACCAGTAGTATTTTGGAAGCTTGGAACACCTTTCCAATAAAGGTGTTTTACGCAGTGTTTGCTTGTGGCTATTTCAAGAGGAAACAAACCACAAAGACAGAACTTAGAACTACTTTATTTTGTCAAGTTTCAAGGAGCTAGCACAAACCGTGTTTGATTTAGACTTCCAAACACATCTATATATATAGGAGGAAATAGAGTGAAACCTAAAAACTCAAACTGTTACTGGTAACGAACGCTTCATCCTAGAAGAGTGAATATTGGGCAGCTAAGTGGACTAAGTAAACTGATCATTACCACAGAGATCATGAAGGTCGGATGAAAAAAAATTTTGCCGAGTATTCTGAAAACCAGTAGTTTTTTGGAAGCTTGGCACACCTTTCCAATGAAGGTGTTTTATGCAGTCTTTGCTTGAGGCTACTTCAAGAGGAAACAAACCACAAAGACAGAACTTAGAACTATTTTATTTTGTCAAGTTTCAAGGAGCTAGCACAAACCGTGTTTGATTTAGACTTAAAAAACACATCTCTCAGGAAAGGAGGAAATAGAGTGAAACCTAAAAATTCAAACTGTTACTGGTAACGAACGCTTCATCCTAGAAGACTGAAAATTGGGCAGCTAAGTGGACTTAGTGAACTGATCATTACCACAGAGATCATCAAGGTCGGATGAAAAAAAATTTGCCGAGTATTCAGAAAACCAGTAGTATTTTGGAAGCTTGGAACACCTTTCAATAAAGGTGTTTTACGCAGTCTTTGCTTGTGGCTATTTCAAGAGGAAACAAACCACAAAGACAGAACTTAGAACTACTTTATTTTGTCAAGTTTCAAGGAGCTAGCACAAACCGTGTTTGATTTAGACTTAAAAAACACATCTATCTGTATAGGAGGAAATAGAGTGAAACCTAAAAATTCAAACTGTTACTGGTAACGAACGCTTCATCCTAGAAGAGTTAAAATTGGGCAGGTAAGTGGACTTAGTGAACTGATCATTACCACAGAGATCATCAAGGTCGGATGAAAAAAAATTTTGCCGAGTATTCTGAAAACCAGTAGTTTTTTGGAAGCTTGGCACACCTTTCCAATGAAGGTGTTTTATGCAGTCTTTGCTTGAGGCTACTTCAAGAGGAAACAAACCACAAAGACAGAACTTAGAACTATTTTATTTTGTCAAGTTTCAAGGAGCTAGCACAAACCGTGTTTGATTTAGACTTAAAAAACACATCTATCAGGAAAGGAGGAAATAGAGTGAAACCTAAAAATTCAAACTGTTACTGGTAACGAATGCTTCATCCTAGAAGACTGAAAATTGGGCAGCTAAGTGGACTTAGTGAACTGATCATTACCACAGAGATCATCAAGGTCTGATGAAAAAAAATTTGCCGAGTATTCAGAAAACCAGTAGTATTTTGGAAGCTTGGAACACCTTTCAATAAAGGTGTTTTACGCAGTCTTTGCTTGTGGCTATTTCAAGAGGAAACAAACCACAAAGACAGAACTTAGAACTACTTTATTTTGTCAAGTTTCAAGGAGCTAGCACAAACCGTGTTTGATTTAGACTTAAAAAACACATCTATCTGTATAGGAGGAAATAGAGTGAAACCTAAAAATTCAAACTGTTACTGGTAACGAACGCTTCATCCTAGAAGAGTGAAAATTGGGCAGCTAAGTGGACTTAGTGAACTGATCATTACCACAGAGATTATCAAGGTCGGATGAAAAAAAATTTGCCGAGTATTCAGAAAACCAGTAGTATTTTGGAAGCTTGGAACACCTTTCCAATAAAGGTGTTTTATGCAGTGTTTGCTTGTAGCTATTTCAAGAGGAAACAAACCACAAAGACAGAACTTAGAACTACTTTATTTTGTCAAGTTTCAAGGAGCTAGCAAAAACCGTGTTTGATTTAGACTTACAAACACATCTATATATATAGGAGGAAATAGAGTGAAACCTAAAAACTCAAACTGTTACTGGTAACGAACGCTTCATCCTAGAAGAGTGAATATTGGGCAGCTAAGTGGACTAAGTAAACTGATCATTACCACAGAGATCATGAAGGTCGGATGAAAAAAAATTTTGCCGAGTATTCTGAAAACCAGTAGTTTTTTGGAAGCTTGGCACACCTTTCCAATGAATGTGTTTTACACAGTCTTTGCTTGTGGCTATTTCAAGAGGAAACAAACCACAAAGACAGAACTTAGAACTACTTTATTTTGTCAAGTTTCAAGGAGCTACAACAAACCGTGATTGATTTAGACTTAAAAAACACATCTATCTGTATAGGAGGAAAGAGTGAAACCTAAAAATTCAAACTGTTACTGGTAATGAACGCTTCATCCTAGAAGAGTGAAAATTGGGCAGCTAAGTGGACTTAGTGAACTGATCATTACCACAGAGATCATCAAGGTCGGATGAAAAAAAATTTGCCGAGTATTCAGAAAACCAGTAGTATTTTGGAAGCTTGGAACACCTTTCCAATGAATGTGTTTTACGCAGTCTTTGCTTTTGGCTATTTCAAGAGGAAACAAACCACAAAGACAGAACTTAGAACTACTTTATTTTGTCAAGTTTCAAGGAGCTAGCACAAACCGTGTTTGATTTAGACTTAAAAAACACATCTATCTGTATAGGAGGAAATAGAGTGAAACCTAAAAATTCAAACTGTTATTGGTAACGAACGCTTCATCCTAGAAGAGTGAAAGTTGGGCAGCTAAGTGGACTTAGTGAACTGATCATTACCACAGAGATCATCAAGGTCGGATGAAAAAAAATTTGCCGAGTATTCAGAAAACAAGTAGTATTTTGGAAGCTTGGAACACCTTTCCAATGAATGTGTTTTACACAGTCTTTGCTTGTGGCTATTTCAAGAGGAAACAAACCACAAAGACAGAACTTAGAACTACTTTATTTTGTCAAGTTTCAAGCAGCTAGCACAAACCGTGTTTGATTTTTACTTAAAAAACACATCTATCTATATAGGAGGAAATAGAGTGAAACCTAAAAATTCAAACTGTTACTGGTAACGAACGCTTCATCCTAGAAGAGTGAAAATTGGGCAGGTAGGTGGACTTAGTGAACTGATCATTACCACAGAGATCATCAAGGTCGGATGAAAAAAAATTTGCCGAGTATTCAGAAAACCAGTAGTATTTTGGAAGCTTGGAACACCTTTCCAATAAAGGTGTTTTACACAGTCTTTGCTTGTGGCTATTTCAAGAGGAAACAAACCACAAAGACAGAACTTAGAACTACTTTATTTTGTCAAGTTTCAAGGAGCTAGCACAAACCGTGTTTGATTTAGACTTCCAAACACATCTATATATATAGGAGGAAATAGACTGAAACCTAAAAACTCAAACTGTTACTGGTAACGAACGCTTCATCCTAGAAGAGTGAATGTTGGGCAGCTAAGTGGACTAAGTAAACTGATCATTACCACAGAGATCATCAAGGTCGGATAAAAAATTTTTGCCGAGTATTCAGAAAACCAGTAGTTTTTTGGAAGCTTGGCACACCTTTCCAATGAAGGTGTTTTACGCAGTCTTTGCTTGTGGCTATTTCAAGAGGAAACAAACCACAAAGACAGAACTTAGAACTACTTTATTTTGTCAAGTTTCAAAGAGCTAGCACAAACCGTGTTTAATTTAGACTTAAAAAACACATCTATCTGTATAGGAGGAAATAGAGTGAAACCTAAAAATTCAAACTGTTACTGGTAACGAACGCTTCATCCTAGAAGAATGAAAATTGGCCAGCTAAGTGGACTTAGTGAACTGATCATTACCACAGAGATCATCAAGGTCGGATGAAAAAAAATTTGCCGAGTATTCAGAAAACCAGTAGTATTTTGGAAGCTTGGAACACCTTTCCAATGAATGTGTTTTACGCAGTCTTTGCTTGTGGCTATTTCAAGAGGAAACAAGCCACAAAGGCAGAACTTAGAACTACTTTATTTTGTCAAGTTTCAAGGAGCTAGCACAAACCGTGTTTGATTTAGACTTAAAAAACACATCTATCTGTATAGGAGGAAATAGAGTGAAACCTAAAAATTCAAACTGTTACTGGTAACGAACGCTTCATCCTAGAAGAGTGAAAATTGGGCAGCTAAGTGGACTTAGTGAACTGATCATTACCACAGAGATCATCAAGGTCGGATGAAAAAAAATTTGCCGAGTATTCAGAAAACCAGTAGCATTTTGGAAGCTTGGAACACCTTTCCAATAAAGGTGTTTTACGCAGTCTTTGCTTGTGGCTATTTCAAGAGGAAACAAACCACAAAGACAGAACTTAGAACTACTTTATTTTGTCAAGTTTCATGGAGCTAGCACAAACCGTGTTTGATTTAGACTTAAAAAACACATCTATCTGTATAGGAGGAAATAGAGTGAAACCTAAAAATTCAAACTGTTACTGGTAACGAACGCTTCTTCCTAGAAGAGTGAAAGTTGGGCAGCAAAGTGGACTTAGTGAACTGATCATTACCACAGAGATCATCAAGGTCGGATGAAAAAAAATTTGCCGAGTATTCAGAAAACCAGTAGTATTTTGGAAGCTTGGAACACCTTTCCAATAAAGGTGTTTTACGCAGTGTTTGCTTGTGGCTATTTCAAGAGGAAACAAACCACAAAGACAGGACTTAGAACTACTTTATTTTGTCAAGTTTCAAGGAGCTAGCACAAACTGTGTTTGATATAGACTTCCAAACACATCTATATATATAGGAGGAAATAGAGTGAAAACGAAAAACTCATACTGTTACTGGTAACGAACGCTTCATCCTAGAAGAGTGAATATAGGGCAGCTAAGTGGACTAAGTAAACTGATCATTACCACAGAGATCATCAAGGTCGGATGAAAAAAAATTTTGCCGAGTATTCAGAAACCCATTAGTTTTTTGGAAGCTTGGCACACCTTTCCAATGAAGGTGTTTTACGCAGTCTTTGCTTGTGGCTATTTCAAGAGGAAACAAGCCACAAAGACAGAACTTAGAACTACTTTATTTTGTCAAGTTTCAAGGAGCTAGCACAAACCGTGTTTGATTTAGACTTAAAAAACACATCTATCTGTATTGGAGGAAATAGAGTGAAACCTAAAAATTCAAACTGTTACTGGTAACGAACGCTTCATCCTAGAAGAGTGAAAGTTGGGCAGCTAAGTGGACTTAGTGAACTGATCATTACCACAGAGATCATCAATGTCGGATGAAAAAAAATTTGCCGAGTATTCAGAAAACCAGTAGTATTTTGGAAGCTTGGAACACCTTTCCAATGAATGTGTTTTACGCAGTCTTTGCTTGTGGCTATTTCAAGAGGAAACAAACCACAAAGACAGAACTTAGAACTACTTTATTTTATCAAGTTTCAAGGAGCTAGCACAAACCGTGTTTGATTTAGACTTAAAAAACACATCTATCTGTATAGGAGGAAATAGAGTGAAACCTAAAAATTGAAACTGTTACTGGTAACGAACGCTTCATCCTAGAAGAGTGAAAATTGGGCAGCTAAGTGGACTTAGTGAACTGATCATTACCACAGAGATCATCAAGGTCGGATGAAAAAGAATTTGCCGAGTATTCAGAAAACCAGTAGTATTTTGGAAGCTTGGAACACCTTTCCATTAAAGGTGTTTTACGCAGTGTTTGCTTGTGGCTAGTTCAAGAGGAAAAAAACCACAAAGACAGAACTTAGAACTACTTTATTTTGTCAAGTTTCAAGGAGCTAGCACAAACCGTGTTTGATTTAGACTTAAAAAACATATCTATCTGTATAGGAGGAAATAGAGTGAAACCTAAAAATTCAAACTGTTACTGGTAACGAACGCTTCATCCTAGAAGAGTGAAAGTTGGGCAGCTAAGTGGACTTAGTGAACTGATCATTACCACAGAGATCATCAAGGTCGGATGACAAAAAATTTGCCGAGTATTCAGAAAACCAGTAGTATTTTGGAAGCTTGGAACACCTTTCCAATGAATGTGTTTTACGCAGTCTTTGCTTGTGGCTATTTCAAGAGGAAACAAACCACAAAGACAGAACTTAGAACTACTTTATTTTATCAAGTTTCAAGGAGCTAGCACAAACCGTGTTTGATTTAGACTTAAAAAACACATCTATCTGTATAGGAGGAAATAGAGTGAAACCTAAAAGTTCAAACTGTTACTGGTAACGAACGCTTCATCCTAGAAGAGTGAAAATTGGGCAGCTAAGTGGACTTAGTGAACTGATCATTACCACAGAGATCATCAAGGTCGGATGAAAAAGAATTTGCCGAGTATTCAGAAAACCAGTAGTATTTTGGAAGCTTGGAACACCTTTCCATTAAAGGTGTTTTACGCAGTGTTTGCTTGTGGCTAGTTCAAGAGGAAAAAAACCACAAAGACAGAACTTAGAACTACTTTATTTTGTCAAGTTTCAAGGAGCTAGCACAAACCGTGTTTGATTTAGACTTAAAAAACACATCTATCTGTATAGGAGGAAATAGAGTGAAACCTAAAAATTCAAACTGTTACTGGTAACGAACGCTTCATCCTAGAAGAGTGAAAGTTGGGCAGCTAAGTGGACTTAGTGAACTGATCATTACCACAGAGATCATCAAGGTCGGATGACAAAAAATTTGCCGAGTATTCAGAAAACCAGTAGTATTTTGGAAGCTTGGAACACCTTTCCAATAAATGTGTTTTACGCAGTCTTTGCTTGTGGCTATTTCAAGAGGAAACAAACCACAAAGACAGAACTTAGAACTACTTTATTTTGTCAAGTTTCATGGAGCTAGCACACACCGTGTTTGATTTAGTCTTAAAAAACACATCTATCTGTATAGGAGGAAATAGAGTGAAACCTAAAAATTCAAACTGTTACTGGTAACGAACGCTTCATCCTAGAAGAGTGAAAATTGGGCAGCTAAGTGGACTTAGTGAACTGATCATTACCACAGAGATCATCAAGGTCGGATGAAAAAAAATTTGCCGAGTATTCAGAAAACCGGTAGTATTTTGGAAGCTTGGCACACCTTTCCAATTAAGGTGTTTTACGCAGTGTTTGCTTGTGGCTATTTCCAGCGGAAACAAACCACAAAGACAGAACTTAGAACTACTTTATTTTGTCAAGTTTCAAGGAGCTAGCACAAACCGTGTTTGATTTAGACTTACAAACACATCTATATATACATAGGAGGAAATAGAGTGAAACCTAAAAACTCAAACTGTTACTGGTAACGAACGCTTCATCCTAGAAGAGTGAATATTGGGCAGCTAAGTGGACTAAGTAAACTGATCATTACCACAGAGATCATCAAGGTCGGATGAAAAAAAATTTTGCCGAGTATTCAGAAAACCAGTAGTTTTTTGGAAGCTTGGCACACCTTTCCAATGAAGGTGTTTTACGCAGTCTTTGCTTGTGGCTATTTCAAGAGGAAACAAACCACAAAGACAGAACTTAGAACTACTTTATTTTGTCAAGTTTCAGGAGCTGGCACAAACCGTGTTTGATTTTTACTTAAAAAACCCATCTATCTGTATAGGAGGAAATAGAGTGAAACCTAAAAATTCAAACTGTTACTGGTAACGAACGCTTCATCCTAGAAGAGTGAAAGTTGGGCAGCTAAGTGGTCTTAGTGAACTGATCATTACCACAGAGATCATCAAGGTCGGATGACAAAAAATTTGCCGAGTATTCAGAAAACCAGTAGTATTTTGGAAGCTTGGAACACCTTTCCAATGAATGTTTTTTACGCAGTCTTTGCTTGTGGCTATTTCAAGAGGAAACAAACCACAAAGACAGAACTTAGAACTACTTTATTTTGTCAAGTTTCATGGAGCTAGCACAAACCGTGTTTGATTTAGACTTAAAAAACACATCTATCTGTATAGGAGGAAATAGAGTGAAACCTAAAAATTCAAACTGTTACTGGTAACGAACGCTTCATCCTAGAAGAGTGAATATTGGGCAGCTAAGTGGACTTAGTGAACTGATCATTACCACAGAGATCATCAAGGTCGGATGAAAAAAAATTTGCCGAGTATTCAGAAAACCGGTAGTATTTTGGAAGCTTGGCACACCTTTCCAATTAAGGTGTTTTACGCAGTGTTTGCTTGTGCCTATTTCCCGCGGAAACAAACCACAAAGGCAGAACTTAGAACTACTTTATTTTGTCAAGTTTCAAGGAGCTAGCACAAACCGTGTTTGATTTAGACTTCCAAACACATCTATATATATATAGGAGGAAATAGAGTGAAACCTAAAAACTCAAACTGTTACTGGTAACGAACGCTTCATCCTAGAAGAGTGAATATTGGGCAGCTAAGTGGACTAAGTAAACTGATCATTACCACAGAGATCATCAAGGTCGGATGAAAAAAAATTTTGCTGAGTATTCAGAAAACCAGTAGTTTTTTGGAAGATTGGCACACCTTTCCAATGAAGGTGTTTTACGCAGTCTTTGCTTGTGGCTATTTCAAGAGGAAACAAACCACAAAGACAGAACTTAGAACTACTTTATTTTGTCAAGGTTCAGGAGCTGGCACAAACCGTGTTTGATTTTTACTTAAAAAACCCATCTATCTGTATAGGAGGAAATAGAGTGAAACCTAAAAGTTCAAACTGTTACTGGTAACGAACGCTTCATCTTAGATGTGTGAAAATTGGGCAGCTAAGTGAACTTGGTGAACTGATCATTACCACATTGATCATCAAGGTCGGATGAAAAAAAATTTGCCGAGTATTCAGAAAACCAGCAGTATTTTGGAAGCTTGGAACACCTTTCAAATAAAGGTGTTTTACGGAGTCTCTGCTTGTGGCTATTTCAAGAGGAAACAAACCACAAAGACAGAACTTAGAACTACTTTATTTTGTCAAGTTTCATGGAGCTAGCACAAACCGTGTTTGATTTAGACTTCCAAACACATCTATATATATAGGAGGAAATAGAGTGAAACCTAAAACTCAAACTGTTACTGGTAACGATCGCTTCATCCTAGAAGAGTGAATGTTGGGCAGCTAAGTGGACTAAGTAAACTGATCATTACCACAGAGATCATCAAGGTCGGATGAAAAAAAATTTTGCCGAATATTCAGAAAACCAGTAGTTTTTTGGAAGCTTGGCACACCTTTCCAATGAAGGTGTTTTACGCAGTGTTTGCCTGTGGCTATTTCAAGAGGAAACAAACCACAAAGACAGAACTTAGAACTACTTTATTTTGTCAAGTTTCAAGGTGCTAGCACAAACCGTGTTTGATTTAGACTTAAAAAACACATCTATCTGTATAGGAGGAAATAGAGTGAAACCTAAAAATTCAAACTGTTACTGATAACGAACGCTTCATCCTAGAAGAGTGAAAATTGGGCAGCTAAGTGGACTTAGTGAACTGATCATTACCACAGAGATCATCAAGGTCGGATGAAAAAAAATTTGCCGAGTATTCAGAAAACCAGTAGTATTTTGGAAGCTTGGAACACCTTTCCAATGAAGGTGTTTTACACAGTCTTTGCTTGTGGCTATTTCAAGAGGAAACAAACCACAAAGACAGAACTTAGAACTACTTTATTTTGTCAAGTTTCAAGGAGCTAGCACAAACCGTGTTTGATTTAGACTTAAAAAACACATCTACCTGTATAGGAGGAAATAGAGTGAAACCTAAAAATTCAAACTGTTACTGGTAACGAACGCTTCATCCTAGAAGAGTGAATATTGGGCAGCTAAGTGGACTAAGTAAACTGATCATTACCACAGAGATCATCAAGGTCGGATGAAAAAAATTTTTGCCGAGTATTCAGAAAACCAGTAGTTTTTTGGAAGCTTGGCACACCTTTCCAATGAAGGTGTTTTACGCAGTCTTTGCTTGTGGCTATTTCAAGAGGAAACAAACCACAAAGACAGAACTTAGAACTACTTTATTTTGTCAAGTTTCAGGAGCTGGCACAAACCGTGTTTGATTTTTACTTAAAAAACCCATCTATCTGTATAGGAGGAAATAGAGTGAAACCTAAAAATTCAAACTGTTACTGGTAACGAACGCTTCATCCTAGAAGAGTTAAAATTGGGCAGGTAAGTGGACTTAGTGAACTGATCATTACCACAGAGATCATCAAGGTCAGATGAAAAAAAATTTGCCGAGTATTCAGAAAACCAGTAGTATTTTGGAAGCTTGGAACACCTTTCCAATAAAGGTGTTTTACGCAGTCTTTGCTTGTGGCTATTTCAAGAGGAAACAAACCACAAAGACAGAACTTAGAACTACTTTATTTTGTCAAGTTTCATGGAGCTAGCACAAACCGTGTTTGATTTAGACTTCCAAACACATCTATATATATAGGACGAAATAGAGTGAAAACAAAAAACTCAAACTGTTACTGGTAACGAACGCTTCATCCTAGAAGAGTGAATATTGGGCAGCTAAGTGGACTAAGTAAACTGATCATTACCACAGAGATCATCAAGGTCGGATGAAAAAAAATTTTGCCGAGTATTCAGAAACCCAGTAGTTTTTTGGAAGCTTGGCACACCTTTCCAATGAAGGTGTTTTACGCAGTCTTTGCTTGTGGCTATTTCAAGAGGAAACAAACCACAAAGACAGAACTTAGAACTACTTTATTTTGTCAAGTTTCAAGGAGCTAGCACAAACCGTGTTTGATTTAGACTTAAAAAACACATCTATCTGTATAGGAGGAAATAGAGTGAAACCTAAAAATTCAAACTGTTACTGGTAACGAACGCTTCATCCTAGAAGAGTGAAAATTGGGCAGCTAAGTGGACTTAGTGAACTGATCATTACCACAGAGATCATCAAGGTCGGATGAAAAAAAATTTGCCGAGTATTCAGAAAACCAGTAGTATTTTGGAAGCTTGGAACACCTTTCCAATAAAGGTGTTTTACGCAGTCTTTGCTTGTGGCTATTTCAAGAGGAAACAAACCACAAAGACAGAACTTAGAACTACTTTATTTTGTCAAGTTTCAAGGAGCTAGCACAAACCGTGTTTGATTTAGACTTAAAAAACACATCTATCTGTATAGGAGGAAATAGAGTGAAACCTAAAAATTCAAACTGTTACTTGTAACGAACGCTTCATCCTAGAAGAGTGAAAGTTGGGCAGCTAAGTGGACTTAGTGAACTCATCATTACCACAGAGATCATCAATGTCGGATGAAAATAATTTGCCGAGTATTCAGAAAACCAGTAGTATTTTGGAAGCTTGGAACACCTTTCCAATGAATGTGTTTTACGCAGTCTTTGCTTGTGGCTATTTCAAGAGGAAAAAAACCACAAAGACAGAACTTAGAACTACTTTATTTTATCAAGTTTCAAGGAGCTAGCACAAACCGTGTTTGATTTAGACTTAAAAAACACATCTATCTGTATAGGAGGAAATAGAGTGAAACCTAAAAATTCAAACTGTTACTGGTAACGAACGCTTCATCCTAGAAGAGTGAAAATTGGGCAGCTAAGTGGACTTAGTGAACTGATCATTACCACAGAGATCATCAAGGTCGGATGAAAAACAATTTGCCGAGTATTCAGAAAACCAGTAGTATTTTGGAAGCTTGGCACACCTTTCCAATAAAGGTGTTTTACGCAGTGTTTGCTTGTGGCTATTTCCAGCGGAAACAAACCACAAAGACAGAACTTAGAACTACTTTATTTTGTCAAGTTTCAAGGTGGTAGCACAAGCCGTGTTTGATTTAGACTTAAAAAACACATCTATCTGTATAGGAGGAAATAGAGTGAAACCTAAAAATTCAAACTGTTACTGGTAACGAACGCTTCATCCTAGAAGAGTGAAAATTGGGCAGCTAAGTGGACTTAGTGAACTGATCATTACCACAGAGATCATCAAGGTCGGATGAAAAAAAATTTGCCGAGTATTCCGAAAACCAGTAGTTTTTTGGAAGCTTGGCACACCTTTCCAATGAATGTGTTTTACGCAGTCTTTGCTTGTGCCTATTTCAAGAGGAAACAAACCACAAAGGCAGAACTTAGAACTACTTTATTTTGTCAATTTTCAAGGAGCTAGCACAAACCGTGTTTGATTTAGACTTCCAAACACATCTATATATATATAGGAGGAAATAGAGTGAAACCTAAAAACTCAAACTGTTACTGGTAACGAACGCTTCATCCTAGAAGAGTGAATATTGGGCAGCTAAGTGGACTAAGTAAACTGATCATTACCACAGAGATCATCAAGGTCGGATGAAAAAAAATTTTGCCGAGTATTCAGAAAAACAGTAGTTTTTTGGAAGCTTGGAACACCTTTCCAATAAAGGTGTTTTACGCAGTCTTTGCTTGTGGCTATTTCAAGAGGAAACAAACCACAAAGACAGAACTTAGAACTACTTTATTTTGTCAAGTTTCATGGAGCTAGCACAAACCGTGTTTGATTTAGACTTCCAAACACATCTATATATATAGGAGGAAATAGAGTGAAACCTAAAAACTCAAACTGTTACTGGTAACGAACCCTTCATCCTAGAAGAGTGAATGTTGGGCAGCTAAGTGGACTAAGTAAACTGATCATTACCACAGAGATCATCAAGGTCGGATGAAAAAAAATTTTGCCAAGTATTCAGAAACCCAGTAGTTTTTTGGAAGCTTGGCACACCTTTCCAATGAAGGTGTTTTACGCAGTGTTTGCTTGTGGCTATTTCAAGAGGAAACAAACCACAAAGACAGAACTTAGAACTACTTTATTTTGTCAAGTTTCAAGGAGCTAGCACAAACAGTGTTTGATTTAGACTTAAAAAACACATCTATCTGTATAGGAGGATATAGAGTGAAACCTAAAAATTCAAACTGTTACTGGTAACGAACGCTTCATCCTAGAAGAGTGAAAATTGGGCAGCTAAGTGGACTTAGTGAACTGATCATTACCACAGAGATCATCAAGGTCGGATGAAAAAAATTTTGCCGAGTATTCAGAAAACCAGTAGTATTTTGGAAGCTTGGAACACCTTTCCAATGAATGTGTTTTACGCAGTCTTTGCTTGTGGCTATTTCAAGAGGAAACAAACCACAAAGACAGAACTTAGAACTACTTTATTTTGTCAAGTTTCAAGGAGCTAGCACAAACCGTGTTTGATTTAGACTTAAAAAACACATCTATCTGTATAGGAGGAAATAGAGTGAAACCTAAAAATTCAAACTGTTACTGGTAACGAACGCTTCATCTTAGAAGTGTGAAAATTGGGCAGCTAAGTGAACTTAGTGAACTGATCATTACCACAGAGATCATCAAGGTCGGATGAAAAAAAATTTTGCCGAGTATTCAGAAAACCAGTAGTTTTTTGGAAGCTTGGCACACCTTTCCAATGAAGGTGTTTTACGCAGTCTTTGCTGTGGCTATTTCAAGAGGAAACAAACCACAAAGACAGAACTTAGAAATACTTTATTTTGTCAAGTTTCAAGGAGCTAGCAAAAACCGTGTTTGATTTTTACTTAAAAAACACATCTATCTGTATAGGAGGAAATAGAGTGAAACCTAAAAATTCAAACTGTTACTGGTAACGAACGCTTCATCCTAGAAGAGTGAAAATTGGGCAGGTAAGTGGACTTGGTGAACTGATCATTACCACATTGATCATCAAGGTCGGATGAAAAAAAATTTGCCGAGTATTCAGAAAACCAGTAGTATTTTGGAAGCTTGGAACACCTTTCAAATAAAGGTGTTTTACGGAGTCTTTGCTTGTGGCTATTTCAAGAGGAAACAAACCACAAAGACAGAACTTAGAACTACTTTATTTTGTCAAGTTTCATGGAGCTAGCACAAACCGTGTTTGATTTAGACTTCCAAACACATCTATATATATAGGAGGAAATAGAGTGAAACCTAAAACTCAAACTGTTACTGGTAACGATCGCTTCATCCTAGAAGAGTGAATGTTGGGCAGCTAAGTGGACTAAGTAAACTGATCATTACCACAGAGATCATCAAGGTCGGATGAAAAAAAATTTTGCCGAATATTCAGAAAACCAGTAGTTTTTTGGAAGCTTGGCACACCTTTCCAATGAAGGTGTTTTACGCAGTGTTTGCTTGTGGATATTTCAAAAGGAAACAAACCACAAAGACAGAACTTAGAACTACTTTATTTTGTCAAGTTTCAAGGAGCTAGCACAAACCGTGTTTGATTTAGACTTAAAAAACACATCTATCTGTATAGGAGGAAATAGAGTGAAACCTAAAAATTCAAACTGTTACTGATAACGAACGCTTCATCCTAGAAGAGTGAAAATTGGGCAGCTAAGTGGACTTAGTGAACTGATCATTACCACAGAGATCATCAAGGTCGGATGAAAAAAAATTTGCCGAGTATTCAGAAAACCAGTAGTATTTTGGAAGCTTGGAACACCTTTCCAATGAATGTGTTTTACGCAGTCTTTGCTTGTGGCTATTTCAAGAGGAAACAAACCACAAAGACAGAACTTAGAACTACTTTATTTTGTCAAGTTTCAAGGAGCTAGCACAAACCGTGTTTGATTTAGACTTAAAAAACACATCTACCTGTATAGGAGGAAATAGAGTGAAACCTAAAAATTCAAACTGTTACTGGTAACGAACGCTTCATCCTAGAAGAGTGAAAATTGGGCAGCTAAGTGGACTTAGTGAACTGATCATTACCACAGAGATCATCAAGGTCGGATGAAAAAAAAATTGCCGAGTATTCAGAACACCAGTAGTATTGTGGAAGCTTGGAACACCTTTCCAATAAAGGTGTTTTACGCAGTGTTTGCTTGTGGCTATTTCAAGAGGAAACAAACCACAAAGACAGAACTTAGAACTACTTTATTTTGTCAAGTTTCAAGGAGCTAGCACAAACCGTGTTTGATTTAGACTTAAAAAACACATCTATCAGTATAGGAGGAAATAGAGTGAAACCTAAAAATTCAAACTGTTACTGGTAACGAACGCTTCATCCTAGAAGAGTGAAAATTGGGCAGCTAAGTGGACTTAGTGAACTGATCATTACCACACAGATCATCAAGTTCGGATGAAAAAAAATTTGCCGAATATTCCGAAAACCAGTAGTTTTTTGGAAGCTTGGCACACCTTTCCAATGAATGTGTTTTACGCAGTCTTTGCTTGTGCCTATTTCAAGAGGAAACAAACCACAAAGACAGAACTTAGAACTACTTTATTTTGTCAAGTTTCAAGGAGCTAGCACAAACCGTGTTTGATTTAGACTTCCAAACACATCTATATATATAGGAGGAAATAGAGTGAAACCTAAAAACTCAAACTGTTACTGGTAACGAAGGCTTCATCCTAGAAGAGTGAATATTGGGCAGCTAAGTGGACTAAGTAAACTGATCATTACCACAGAGATCATCAAGGTCGGATGAAAAAAAATTTTGCCGAGTATTCAGAACCAGTAGTTTTTTGGAAGCTTGGCACACCTTTCCAATGAAGGTGTTTTACGCAGTCTTTGCTTGAGGCTATTTCAAGAGGAAACAAACCACAAAGACAGAACTTAGAACTACTTTATTTTGTCAAGTTTCAAGGAGCTAGCACAAACCGTGTTTGATTTAGACTTAAAAAACACATCTATCAGTATAGGAGGAAATAGAGTGAAACCTAAAAATTCAAACTGTTACTTGTAACGAACGCTTCATCCTAGAAGAGTGAAAGTTGCGCAGCTAAGTGGACTTAGTGAACTGATCATTACCACAGAGATCATCAAGGTCGGATGAAAAAAAAATTGCCGAGTATTCAGAACACCAGTAGTATTGTGGAAGCTTGGAACACCTTTCCAATAAAGGTGTTTTACGCAGTGTTTGCTTGTGGCTATTTCAAGAGGAAACAAACCACAAAGACAGAACTTAGAACTACTTTATTTTGTCAAGTATCAAGGAGCTAGCACAAACCGTGTTTGATTTAGACTTAAAAAACACATCTATCTGTATAGGAGGAAATAGAGTGAAACCTAAAAATTCAAACTGTTACTGGTAATGAACGCTTCATCCTAGAAGAGTGAAAGTTGGGCAGCTAAGTGGACTTAGTGAACTGATCATTACCACAGAGATCATCAAGGTCGGATGAAAAAAAATTTGCCGAGTATTCAGAAAACCAGTAGTATTTTGGAAGCTTGGAACACCTTTCCAATGAATGTGTTTTACGCAGTCTTTGCTTGTGGCTATTTCAAGAGGAAACAAACCACAAAGACAGAACTTAGAACTACTTTATTTTGTCAAGTTTCAAGGAGCTAGCACAAACCGTGTTTGATTTAGACTTAAAAAAGACATCTATCAGAATTGGAGGAAATAGAGTGAAACCTAAAAATTCAAACTGTTACTGGTAACGAACGCTTCATCCTAGAAGAGTGAAAATTGGGCAGCTAAGTGGACTTAGTGAACTGATCATTACCACAGAGATCATCAAGGCGAATGAAAAAAAATTTGCCGAGTATTCAGAAAACCAGTAGTATTTTGGAAGCTTGGAACACTTTTCCAATGAAGGTTTTTTACGCAGTGTTTGTTTGTGGCTATTTCAAGAGGAAACAAACCACAAAGACAGAACTTAGAACTACTTTATTTTGTCAAGTTTCAAGGAGCTAGCACAAACCGTGTTTGATTTAGACTTAAAAAACTCATCTATCTGTATAGGAGGAAATAGAGTGAAACCTAAAAATTCAAACTGTTACTGGTAACGAACGCTTCATCCTAGAAGAGTGAAAATTGGGCAGCTAAGTGGACTTAGTGAACTGATCATTACCACAGAGATCATCAAGTTCGGATGAAAAAAAATTTGCCGAATATTCCGAAAACCAGTAGTTTTTTGGAAGCTTGGCACACCTTTCCAATGAATGTGTTTTACGCAGTCTTTGCTTGTGCCTATTTCAAGAGGAAACAAACCACAAAGACAGAACTTAGAACTACTTTATTTTGTCAAGTTTCAAGGAGCTAGCACAAACCGTGTTTGATTTAGACTTCCAAACACATCTATATATATAGGAGGAAATAGAGTGAAACTTAAAAACTCAAACTGTTACTGGTAATGAAGGCTTCATCCTAGAAGAGTGAATATTGGGCAGCTAAGTGGACTAAGTAAACTGATCATTACCACAGAGATCATCAAGGTCGGATGAAAAAAAATTTTGCCGAGTATTCAGAACCAGTAGTTTTTTGGAAGCTTGGCACACCTTTCCAATGAAGGTGTTTTACGCAGTCTTTGCTTGAGGCTATTTCAAGAGGAAACAAACCACAAAGACAGAACTTAGAACTACTTTATTTTGTCAAGTTTCAAGGACCTAGCACAAACCGTGTTTGATTTAGACTTAAAAAACACATCTATCAGTATAGGAGGAAATAGAGTGAAACCTAAAAATTCAAACTGTTACTGGTAACGAACGCTTCATCCAAGAAGAGTGAAAATTGGGCAGCTAACTGGACTTAGTGAACTGATCATTACCACAGAGATCATCAAGGTCGGATGAAAAAAAATTTGCCGAGTATTCAGAAAACCAGTAGTATTTTGGAAACTTGGAACACCTTTCCAATAAAGGTGTTTTACGCAGTCTTTGCTTGTGGCTATTTCAAGAGGAAACAAACCACAAAGACAGAACTTAGAACTACTTTATTTTGTCAAGTTTCAAGGAGCTAGCACAAACCGTGTTTGATTTAGACTTCCAAACACATCTATATATATATAGGAGGAAATAGAGTGAAACCTAAGAACTCAAACTGTTACTGGTAACGAACGCTTCATCCTAGAAGAGTGAATGTTGGGCAGCTAAGTGGACTAAGTAAACTGATCATTACCACAGAGATCATCAAGGTCGGATGAAAAAAATTTTGCCGAGTATTCAGAAAACCAGTAGTTTTTTGGAAGCTTGGCACACCTTTCCAATGAAGGTGCTTTACGCAGGCTTTGCTTGTGGCTATTTCAAGAGGAAACAAACCACAAAACAGAACTTAGAACTACTTTATTTTGTCAAGTTTCAAGGAGCTAGCACAAACCGTGTTTGATTTAGACTTAAAAAACACATCTATCTGTATAGGAGGAAATAGAGTGAAACCTAAAAATTCAAACTGTTACTGGTAACGAACGCTTCATCATAGAAGAGTGAAAATTGGGCAGCTAAGTGGACTTAGTGAACTGATCATTACCACAGAGATCATCAAGGTCGGATGAAAAATAATTTGCCGAGTATTCACAAAACCAGTAGTATTTTGGAAGCTTGGAACACCTTTACAATGAATGTGTTTTACGCAGTCTTTGCTTGTGGCTATTTCAAGAGGAAACAAACCACAAAGACAGAACTTAGAACTACTTTATTTTGTCACGTTTCAAGGATCTAGCACAAACCGTGTTTGATTTTTACTTAAAAAACACATCTATCTGTATAGGAGGAAATAGAGTGAAACCTAAAAATTCAAACTGTTACTGGAAACGAACGCTTCATCCTAGAAGAGTGAAAATTGGGCAGCTAAGTGGACTTAGTGAACTGATCATTACCACAGAGATCATCAAGGTCGGATGAAAAAAAATTTGCCGAGTATTCAGAAAACCAGTAGTATTTTGGAAGCTTGGAACACCTTTCCAATAAATGTGTTTTACGCAGTGTTTGCTTGTGGCTATTTCAAGAGGAAACAAACCACAAAGACAGAACTTAGAACTACTTTATTTTGTCAAGTTTCAAGGAGCTAGCACAAACCGTGTTTGATTTAGACTTTAAAAAATCATCTATCTGTATAGGGGGAAATAGAGTGAAACCTAAAATTCAAACTGTTACTGGTAACGAACGCTTCATCCTAGAAGAGTGAAAGTTGGGCAGCTAAGTGGACTTAGTGAACTGATCATTACACAGAGATCATCAAGGTCGGATGAAAAAAAATTTGCCGAGTATTCAGGAAACCAGTAGTATTTTGGAAGCTTGGCACACCTTTCCAATGAATGTGTTTTACGCAGTCTTTTCTTGTGGCTAATTCAAGAGGAAACAAACCACAAAGACAGAACTTAGAACTACTTTATTTTGTCAAGTTACAAGGAGCTAGCACAAACCGTGTTTGATTTAGACTCAAAAAACACATCTATCTGTATAGGAGGAAATAGAGTGAAACCTAAAAATTCAAACTGTTACTGGTAACGAACGCTTCATCTTAGAAGAGTGAAAGTTGGGCAGCTAAGTGGACTTAGTGAACTGATCGTTACCACAGAGATCATCAAGGTCGGATGAAAAAAAATTTGCCGAGTATTCAGAAAACCAGTAGTATTTTGGAAGCTTGGAACACCTTTCCAATGAATGTGTTTTACGCAGTCTTTGCTTGTGGCTATTTCAAGAGGAAACAAACCACAAAGACAGATCTTAGAACTACTTTATTTTGTCAAGTTTCAAGGAGCTAGCACAAACCGTGTTTGATTTAGACTCAAAAAACACATCTATCTGTATAGGAGGAAATAGAGTGAAACCTAAAAATTCAAACTGTTACTGGTAACGAACGCTTCATCCTAGAAGAGTGAAAATTGGGCAGCTAAGTGGACTTAGTGAACTGATCATTACCACAGAGATCATCAAGGTCGGATGAAATAAAATTTGCCGAGTATTCAGAAAACCAGTAGTATTTTGGAAGCTTGGAACACCTTTCCAATAAAGGTGTTTTACGCAGTGTTTGCTTGTGGTTATTTCAAGAGGAAACAAACCACAAAGACAGAACTTAGAACTACTTTATTTTGTCAAGTTTCAAGGAGCTAGCACAAACCGTGTTTGGTTTAGACTTAAAAAACACATCTATCTGTATAGGAGGAAATAGAGTGAAACCTAAAAATTCAAACTGTTACTGGTAACGAACGCTTCATCCTAGAAGAGTGAAAATTGGGCAGCTAAGTGGACTTAGTGAACTGATCATTACCACAGACATCATCAAGTTCGGATGAAAAAAAATTTGCCGAGTATTCAGAAAACCAGTAGTATTTTGGAAGCTTGGAACACCTTTCTAATGAATGTGTTTTACGCAGTCTTTGCTTGTGGCTATTTCAAGAGGAAACAAACCACAAAGACAGAACTTAGAACTACTTTATTTTGTCAAGTTTCATGGAGCTAGCACAAACCGTGTTTGATTTAGACTTAAAAAACACATCTATCTGTATAGGAGGTAATAGAGTGAAACCTAAAAATTCAAACTGTTACTGGTAACGAACGCTTCATCCTAGAAGAGTGAAAATTGGGCAGCTAAGTGGACTTAGTGAACTGATCATTACCACAGAGATCATCAAGGTCGGATGAAAAAAAATTTGCTGAGTATTCAGAAAACCATTATTATTTTGGAAGCTTGGAACACCTTTCCAATGAAGGTGTTTACGCAGTGTTTGCTTGTGGCTATTTCAAGAGGAAACAAACCACAAAGACAGAACTTAGAACTACTTTATTTTGTCAAGTTTCAAGGAGCCAGCACAAACCATGTTTGATTTAGACTTCCAAACACATCTATATATATAGGAGGAAATAGAGTGAAACCTAAAAACTCAAACGGTTACTGGTAACGAACGCTTCATCCTAGAAGAGTGAATATTGGGCAGCTAAGTGGACTATGTAAACTGATCATTACCACAGAGATCATCAGGTCGGATGAAAAAAAATTTTGCCGAGTATTCAGAAAACCAGTAGTTTTTTGGAAGCTTGGCACACCTTTCAAATGAAGGTGTTTTACGCAGTCTTTGCTTGTGGCTATTTCAAGAGGAAACAAACCACAAAGACAGAACTTAGAACTACTTTATTTTGTCAAGTTTCAAGGAGCTAGCACAAACCGTGTTTGATTTAGACTTAAAAAACACATCTATCTGTATAGGAGGAAATAGAGTGAAACCTAAAAATTCAAACTGTTACTGGTAACGAACGCTTCATCCTAGAAGAGTGAAAATTGGGCAGCTAAGTGGACTTAGTGAACTGATCATTACCACAGACATCATCAAGTTCGGATGAAAAAAAATTTGCCGAGTATTCAGAAAACCAGTAGTATTTTGGAAGCTTGGAACACCTTTCTAATGAATGTGTTTTACGCAGTCTTTGCTTGTGGCTATTTCAAGAGGAAACAAACCACAAAGACAGAACTTAGAAGTACTTTATTTTGTCAAGTTTCAAGGAGCTAGCACAAACCGTGTTTGATTTAGACTTAAAAAACACATCTATCTGTATAGGAGGAAATAGAGTGAAACCTAAAAATTCAAACTGTTACTGGTAACGAACGCTTCATCCTAGAAGAGTGAAAATTGGGCAGCTAAGTGGACTTAGTGAACTGATCATTACCACAGAGATCATCAAGGTCGGATGAAAAAAAATTTGCCGAGTATTCAGAAAACCAGTAGTATTTCGGAAGCTTGGAACACCTTTCCAATAAAGGTGTTTTATGCAGTCTTTGCTTGTGGCTATTTCAAGAGGAAACAAACCACAAAGACAGAACTTAGAACTACTTTATTTTGTCAAGTTTCAAGGAGCTAGCACAAACCGTGTTTGATTTAGACTTCCAAACACATCTATATATATAGGAGGAAATAGAGTGAAACCTAAAGACTCAAACTGTTACTGGTAACGAACGCTTCATCCTAGAAGAGTGAATGTTGTGCAGCTAAGTGGACTAAGTAAACTGATCATTACCACAGAGATCATCAAGGTCGGATGAAAAAAAATTTTGCCGAGTATTCAGAAAACCAGTAGTTTTTTGGAAGCTTGGCACACCTTTCCAATGAAGGTGTTTTACGCAGTCTTTGCTTGTGGCTATATCAAGAGGAAACAAACCTCAAAGACAGAACTTAGAACTACTTTATTTTGTCAAGTTTCAAGGAGCTAGCACAAACCGTGTTTGATTTAGACTTAAAAACACATCTATCTGTATAGGAGGAAATAGAGTGAAACCTAAAAATTCAAACTGTTACTGGTAACGAACGCTTCATCCTAGAAGAGTGAAAATTGGGCAGCTAAGTGGACTTAGTGAACTGATCATTACCACAGAGATCATCAAGGTCGGATGAAAAAAAATTTGCCGAGTATTCAGAAAACAAGTAGTATTTTGGAAGCTTGGAACACCTTTTTAATAAAGGTGTTTTACGCAGTGTTTGCTTGTGGTTATTTCAAGAGGAAACAAACCACAAAGACAGAACTTAGAACTACTTTATTCTGTCAAGTTTCAAGGAGCTAGCACAAACCGTGTTTGATTTAGACTTAAAAACACATCTATCTGTATAGGAGGAAATAGAGTGAAACCTAAAAATTCAAACTGTTACTGGTAACGAACGCTTCATCCTAGAAGAGTGAAAATTGGGCAGCTAAGTGGACTTAGTGAACTGATCATTACCACAGAGATCATCAAGGTCGGATGAAAAAAAATTTGCCGAGTATTCCGAAAACCAGTAGTTTTTTGAAAGCTTGGCACACCTTTCCAATGAATGTGTTTTACGCAGTCTTTGCTTGTGCCTATTTCAAGAGGAAACAAACCACAAAGACAGAACTTAGAACTACTTTATTTTGTCCAAGTTTCAAGGAGCTAGCACAAACCATGTTTGATTTAGACTTCCAAACACATCTATATATATAGGAGGAAATAGAGTGAAACCTAAAAACTCAAACGGTTACTGGTAACGAACGCTTCATCCTAGAAGAGTGAATATTGGGCAGCTAAGTGGACTATGTAAACTGATCATTACCACAGAGATCATCAGGTCGGATGAAAAAAAATTTTGCCGAGTATTCAGAAAACCAGTAGTTTTTTGGAAGCTTGGCACACCTTTCAAATGAAGGTGTTTTACACAGTCTTTGCTTGTGGCTATTTCAAGAGGAAACAAACCACAAAGACAGAACTTAGAACTACTTTATTTTGTCAAGTTTCAAGGAGCTAGCACAAACCGTGTTTGATTTAGACTTAAAAAACACATCTATCTGTATAGGAGGAAATAGAGTGAAACCTAAAAATTCAAACTGTTACTGGTAACGAACGCTTCATCCTAGAAGAGTGAAAATTGGGCAGCTAAGTGGACTTAGTGAACGGATCATTACCACAGACATCATCAAGTTCGGATGAAAAAAAATTTGCCGAGTATTCAGAAAACCAGTAGTATTTTGGAAGCTTGGAACACCTTTCTAATGAATGTGTTTTACGCAGTCTTTGCTTGTGGCTATTTCAAGAGGAAACAAACCACAAAGACAGAACTTAGAACTACTTTATTTTGTCAAGTTTCAAGGAGCTAGCACAAACCGTGTTTGATTTAGACTTAAAAAACACATCTATCTGTATAGGAGAAAATAGAGTGAAACCTAAAAATTCAAACTGTTACTGGTAACGAACGCTTCATCCTAGAAGAGTGAAAATTGGGCAGCTAAGTGGACTTAGTGAACTGATCATTACCACAGAGATCATCAAGGTCGGATGAAAAAAAATTTGCCGAGTATTCAGAAAACCAGTAGTATTTTGGAAGCTTGGAACACCTTTCCAATAAAGGTGTTTTACGCAGTCTTTGCTTGTGGCTATTTCAAGAGGAAACAAACCACAAAGACAGAACTTAGAACTACTTTATTTTGTCAAGTTTCAAGGAGCTAGCACAAACCGTGTTTGATTTAGACTTCCAAACACATCTATATATATAGGAGGAAATAGAGTGAAACCTAAAAACTCAAACTGTTACTGGTAACGAACGCTTCATCCTAGAAGAGTGAATGTTGGGCAGCTAAGTGGACTAAGTAAACTGATCATTACCACAGAGATCATCAAGGTCGGATGAAAAAAAATTTTGCCGAGTATTCAGAAAACCAGTAGTTTTTTGGAAGCTTGGCACACCTTTCCAATGAAGGTGTTTTACGCAGTCTTTGCTTGTGGCTATATCAAGAGGAAACAAACCTCAAAGACAGAACTTAGAACTACTTTATTTTGTCAAGTTTCAAGGAGCTAGCACAAACCGTGTTTGATTTAGACTTAAAAAACACATCTATCTGTATAGGAGGAAATAGAGTGAAACCTAAAAATTCAAACTGTTACTGGTAACGAACACTTCATCCTAGAAGAGTGAAAATTGGGCAGCTAAGTGGACTTAGTGAACTGATCATTACCACAGAGATCATCAAGGTCGGATGAAAAAAAATTTGCCGAGTATTCAGAAAACAAGTAGTATTTTGGAAGCTTGGAACACCTTTTTAATAAAGGTGTTTTACGCAGTGTTTGCTTGTGGTTATTTCAAGAGGAAACAAACCACAAAGACAGAACTTAGAACTACTTTATTCTGTCAAGTTGCAAGGAGCTAGCACAAACCGTGTTTGATTTAGACTTAAAAAACACATCTATCTGTATAGGAGGAAATAGAGTGAAACCTAAAAATTCAAACTGTTACTGGTAACGAACGCTTCATCCTAGAAGAGTCAAAATTGGGCAGCTAAGTGGACTTAGTGAACTGATCATTACCACAGAGATCATCAAGGTCGGATGAAAAAAAATTTGCCGAGTATTCAGAAAACCAGTAGTATTTTGGAAGCTTGGAACACCTTTCCAATAAAGGTGTTTTACGCAGTCTTTGCTTGTGGCTATTTCAAGAGGAAACAAACCACAAAGACGGAACTTAGAACTACTTTATTTTGTCAAGTTTCAAGGAGCTAGCACAAACCGTGTTTGATTTAGACTTCCAAACACATCTATATATATAGGAGGAAATAGAGTGAAACCTAAAAACTCAAACTGTTACTGGTAACGAACGCTTCATCCTAGAAGAGTGAATGTTGGGCAGCGAAGTGGACTAAGTAAACTGATCATTACCACAGAGATCATCAAGGTCGGATGAAAAAAAATTTTGCCGACTATTCAGAAAACCAGTAGTTTTTTGGAAGCTTGGCACACCTTTCCAATGAAGGTGTTTTACGCAGGCTTTGCTTGTGGCTATTTCAAGAGGAAACAAACCACAAAGACAGAACTTAGAACTACTTTATTTTGTCAAGTTTCAAGGAGCTAGCACAAACCGTGTTTGATTTAGACTTAAAAAACACATCTATCTGTATAGGAGGAAATAGAGTGAAACCTAAAAATTCAAACTGTTACTGGTAACGAACGCTTCATCATAGAAGAGTGAAAATTGGGCAGCTAAGTGGACTTAGTGAACTGATCATTACCACAGAGATCATCAAGGTCGGATGAAAAATAATTTGCTGAGTATTCAGAAAAGCAGTAGTATTTTGGAAGCTTGGAACACCTTTACAATGAATGTGTTTTACGCAGTCTTTGCTTGTGGCTATTTCAAGAGGAAACAAACCACAAAGACAGAACTTAGAACTACTTTATTTTGTCAAGTTTCAAGGATCTAGCACAAACCGTGTTTGATTTTTACTTAAAAAACACATCTATCTGTATAGGAGGAAATAGAGTGAAACCTAAAAATTCAAACTGTTACTGGAAACGAACGCTTCATCCTAGAAGAGTGAAAATTGGGCAGCTAAGTGGACTTAGTGAACTGATCATTACCACAGAGATCATCAAGGTCGGATGAAAAAAAATTTGCCGAGTATTCAGAAAACCAGTAGTATTTTGGAAGCTTGGAACACCTTTCCAATAAATGTGTTTTACGCAGTGTTTGCTTGTGGCTATTTCAAGAGGAAACAAACCACAAAGACAGAACTTAGAACTACTTTATTTTGTCAAGTTTCAAGGAGCTAGCACAAACCGTGTTTGATTTAGACTTAAAAAAATCATCTATCTGTATAGGGGGAAATAGAGTGAAACCTAAAAACTCAAACTGTTACTGGTAACGAACGCTTCATCCTAGAAGAGTGAAAGTTGGGCAGCTAAGTGGACTTAGTGAACTGATCATTACCACAGAGATCATCAAGGTCGGATGAAAAAAAATTTGCCGATTATTCAGGAAACCATAGTATTTTGGAAGCTTGGAACACCTTTCCAATGAATGTGTTTTACGCAGTCTTTGCTTGTGGCTATTTCAAGAGGAAACAAACCACAAAGACAGAACTTAGAACTACTTTATTTTGTCAAGTTACAAGGAGCTAGCACAAACCGTGTTTGATTTAGACTCAAGAAACACATCTAAATGTATAGGAGGAAATAGAGTGAAACCTAAAAATTCAAACTGTTACTGGTAACGAACGCTTCATCCTAGAAGAGTGAAAGTTGGGCAGCTAAGTGGACTTAGTGAACTGATCGTTACCACAGAGATCATCAAGGTCGGATGAAAAAAAATTTGCCGAGTATTCAGAAAACCAGTAGTATTTTGGAAGCTTGGAACACCTTTCCAATGAATGTGTTTTACGCAGTCTTTGCTTGTGGCTATTTCAAGAGGAAACAAACCACAAAGACAGAACTTAGAACTACTTTATTTTGTCAAGTTTCAAGGAGCTAGCACAAACCGTGTTTGATTTAGACTCAAAAAACTCATCTATCTGTATAGGAGGAAATAGAGTGAAACCTAAAAATTCAAACTGTTACTGGTAACGAACGCTTCATCCTAGAAGAGTGAAAATTGGGCAGCTAAGTGGACTTAGTGAACTGATCATTACCACAGAGATCATCAAGGTCGGATGAAAAAAAATTTGCCGAGTATTCCGAAAACCAGTAGTTTTTTGGAAGCTTGGCACACCTTTCCAATGAATGTGTTTTACGCAGTCTTTGCTTGTGCCTATTTCAAGAGGAAACAAACCACAAAGACAGAACTTAGAACTACTTTATTTTGTCAAGTTTCAAGGAGCTAGCACTAACCGTGTTTGATTTAGACTTCCAAACACATCTATATATATAGGAGAAAATAGAGTGAAACCTAAAAACTCAAACTGTTACTGGAAAACGAACGCTTCATCCTAGAAGAGTGAATATTGGGCACCTAAGTGGACTAAGTGAACTGATCATTACCACAGAGATCATCAAGGTCGGATGAAAAAAAATTTGCCGAATATTCAGAAAACCAGTAGATTTTTGGAAGCTTGGCACACCTTTCCAATGAAGGTGTTTTACGCAGTCTTTGCTTGTGGCTATTTCAAGAGGAAACAAACCACAAAGACAGAACTTAGAACTACTTTATTTTGTCAAGTTTCAAGGAGCTAGTACAAACCGTGTTTGATTAGGACTTAAAAAACTCATCTATCTGTATAGGGGGAAATAGAGTGAAACCTAAGAATTCAAACTGTTACTGGTAACGAACGCTTCATCCTAGAAGAGTGAAAGTTGGGCAGCTACGTGGACTTAGTGAACTGATCATTACCACAGACATCATCAAGTTCGGATGAAAAAAAATTTGCCGAGTATTCAGAAAACCAGTAGTATTTTGGAAGCTTGGAACACCTTTCTAATGAATGTGTTTTACGCAGTCTTTGCTTGTGGCTATTTCAAGAGGAAACAAACCACAAAGACAGAACTTAGAACTACTTTATTTTGTCAAGTTTCATGGAGCTAGCACAAACCGTGTTTGATTTAGACTTAAAAAACACATCTATCTGTATAGGAGGAAATAGAGTGAAACCTAAAAATTCAAACTGTTACTGGTAACGAATGCTTCATCCTAGAAGAGTGAAAATTGGGCAGCTAAGTGGACTTAGTGAACTGATCATTACCACAGAGATCATCAAGGTCGGATGAAAAAAAATTTGCTGAGTATTCAGAAAACCATTATTATTTTGGAAGCTTGGAACACCTTTCCAATGAAGGTGTTTTACGCAGTGTTTGCTTGTGGCTATTTCAAGAGGAAACAAACCACAAAGACAGAACTTAGAACTAGTTTATTTTGTCAAGTTTCAAGGAGCTAGCACAAACCGTGTTTGATTTAGACTTAAAAAACACATCTATCTGTATAGGAGGAAATAGAGTGAAACCTAAAAATTCAAACTGTTACTGGTAACGAACGCTTCATCCTAGAAGAGTGAAAATTGGGCAGCTAAGTGGACTCAGTGAACTGATCATTTCCACAGAGATCATCAAGGTCGGATGAAAAAAAATTTGCCGAGTATTCCGAAAACCAGTAGTTTTTTGGAAGCTTGGCACACCTTTCCAATGAATGTGTTTTACGCAGTCTTTGCTTGTGCCTATTTCAAGAGGAAGCAAACCACAAAGACAGAACTTAGAACTACTTTATTTTGTCAAGTTACAAGGAGCTAGCACAAACCGTGTTTGATTTAGACTCAAGAAACACATCTAAATGTATAGGAGGAAATAGAGTGAAACCTAAAAATTCAAACTGTTACTGGTAACGAACGCTTCATCCTAGAAGAGTGAAAGTTGGGCAGCTAAGTGGACTTAGTGAACTGATCGTTACCACAGAGATCATCAAGGTCGGATGAAAAAAAATTTGCCGAGTATTCAGAAAACCAGTAGTATTTTGGAAGCTTGGAACACCTTTCCAATGAATGTGTTTTACGCAGTCTTTGCTTGTGGCTATTTCAAGAGGAAACAAACCACAAAGACAGAACTTAGAACTACTTTATTTTGTCAAGTTTCAAGGAGCTAGCACAAACCGTGTTTGATTTAGACTCAAAAAACTCATCTATCTGTATAGGAGGAAATAGAGTGAAACCTAAAAATTCAAACTGTTACTGGTAACGAACGCTTCATCCTAGAAGAGTGAAAATTGGGCAGCTAAGTGGACTTAGTGAACTGATCATTACCACAGAGATCATCAAGGTCGGATGAAAAAAAATTTGCCGAGTATTCCGAAAACCAGTAGTTTTTTGGAAGCTTGGCACACCTTTCCAATGAATGTGTTTTACGCAGTCTTTGCTTGTGCCTATTTCAAGAGGAAACAAACCACAAAGACAGAACTTAGAACTACTTTATTTTGTCAAGTTTCAAGGAGCTAGCACAAACCGTGTTTGATTTAGACTTCCAAACACATCTATATATATAGGAGAAAATAGAGTGAAACCTAAAAACTCAAACTGTTACTGGAAAACGAACGCTTCATCCTAGAAGAGTGAATATTGGGCACCTAAGTGGACTAAGTGAACTGATCATTACCACAGAGATCATCAAGGTCGGATGAAAAAAAATTTGCCGAATATTCAGAAAACCAGTAGATTTTTGGAAGCTTGGCACACCTTTCCAATGAAGGTGTTTTACGCAGTCTTTGCTTGTGGCTATTTCAAGAGGAAACAAACCACAAAGACAGAACTTAGAACTACTTTATTTTGTCAAGTTTCAAGGAGCTAGCACAAACCGTGTTTGATTAGGACTTAAAAAACTCATCTATCTGTATAGGGGGAAATAGAGTGAAACCTAAGAATTCAAACTGTTACTGGTAACGAACGCTTCATCCTAGAAGAGTGAAAGTTGGGCAGCTACGTGGACTTAGTGAACTGATCATTACCACAGACATCATCAAGTTCGGATGAAAAAAAATTTGCCGAGTATTCAGAAAACCAGTAGTATTTTGGAAGCTTGGAACACCTTTCTAATGAATGTGTTTTACGCAGTCTTTGCTTGTGGCTATTTCAAGAGGAAACAAACCACAAAGACAGAACTTAGAACTACTTTATTTTGTCAAGTTTCATGGAGCTAGCACAAACCGTGTTTGATTTAGACTTAAAAAACACATCTATCTGTATAGGAGGAAATAGAGTGAAACCTAAAAATTCAAACTGTTACTGGTAACGAATGCTTCATCCTAGAAGAGTGAAAATTGGGCAGCTAAGTGGACTTAGTGAACTGATCATTACCACAGAGATCATCAAGGTCGGATGAAAAAAAATTTGCTGAGTATTCAGAAAACCATTATTATTTTGGAAGCTTGGAACACCTTTCCAATGAAGGTGTTTTACGCAGTGTTTGCTTGTGGCTATTTCAAGAGGAAACAAACCACAAAGACAGAACTTAGAACTAGTTTATTTTGTCAAGTTTCAAGGAGCTAGCACAAACCGTGTTTGATTTAGACTTAAAAAACACATCTATCTGTATAGGAGGAAATAGAGTGAAACCTAAAAATTCAAACTGTTACTGGTAACGAACGCTTCATCCTAGAAGAGTGAAAATTGGGCAGCTAAGTGGACTTAGTGAACTGATCATTACCACAGAGATCATCAAGGTCGGATGAAAAAAAATTTGCCGAGTATTCCGAAAACCAGTAGTTTTTTGGAAGCTTGGCACACCTTTCCAATGAATGTGTTTTACGCAGTCTTTGCTTGTGCCTATTTCAAGAGGAAGCAAACCACAAAGACAGAACTTAGAACTACTTTATTTTGTCAAGTTTCAAGGAGCTAGCACAAACCGTGTTTGATTTAGACTTCCAAACACATCTATATATATAGGAGGAAATAGAGTGAAACCTAAAAACTCAAACGGTTACTGGTAACGAACGCTTCATCCTAGAAGAGTGAATATTGGGCAGCTAAGTGGACTATGTAAACTGATCATTACCACAGAGATCATCAAGGTCGGATGAAAAAAAATTTTGCCGAGTATTCAGAAAACCAGTAGTTTTTTGGAAGCTTGGCACACCTTTCCAATGAAGGTGTTTTACGCAGTCTTTGCTTGTGGCTATTTCAAGAGGAAACAAACCACAAAGACAGAACTTAGAACTACTTTATTTTGTCAAGTTTCAAGGAGCTAGCACAAACCGTGTTTGATTTAGACTTAAAAAACACATCTATCTGTATAGGAGGAAATAGAGTGAAACCTAAAAATTCAAACTGTTACTGGTAACGAACGCTTCATCCAGAAGAGTGAAAATTGGGCAGCTAAGTGGACTTAGTGAACTGATCATTACCACAGAGATCATCAAGGTCGGATGAAAAAAAATTTGCCGAGTATTCAGAAAACCAGTAGTATTTTGGAAGCTTGGAACACCTTTCCAATGAATGTGTTTTACGCAGTCTTTGCTTGTGGCTATTTCAAGAGGAAACAAACCACAAAGACAGAACTTAGAACTAGTTTATTTTTTAAAGTTTCAAGGAGCTAGCACAAACCGTGTTTGATTTAGACTTAAAAAACACATCTATCTGAATAGGAGGAAATAGAGTGAAACCTAAAAATTCAAACTGTTACTGGTAACGAACGCTTCATCCTAGAAGAGTGAAAATTGGGCAGCTAAGTGGACTTAGTGAACTGATCATTACCACAGAGATCATCAAGGTCGGATGAAAAAAAATTTGTCGAGTATTCAGAAAACCAGTAGTATTTTGGAAGCTTGGAACACCTTTCCAATAAAGGTGTTTTACGCAGTCTTTGCTTGTGGCTATTTCAAGAGGAAACAAACCACAAAGACAGAACTTAGAACTACTTTATTTTGTCAAGTTTCAAGGAGCTAGCACAAACCGTGTTTGATTTAGACTTCCAAACACATCTATATATATAGGAGGAAAAAGAGTGAAACCTAAAAACTCAAACTGTTACTGGTAACGAACGCTTCATCCTAGAAGAGTGAATGTTGGGCAGCTAAGTGGACTAAGTAAACTGATCATTACCACAGAGATCATCAAGGTCGGATGAAAAAAAATTTTGCCGAGTATTCAGAAAACCAGTAGTTTTTTGGAAGCTTGGCACACCTTTCCAATGAAGGTGTTTTACGCAGTCTTTGCTTGTGGCTATTTTAAGACTAAACAAACCACAAAGACAGAACTTAGAACTACTTTATTTTGTCAAGTTTCAAGGAGCTAGCACAAACCGTGTTTGATTTAGACTTAAAAAACACATCTATCTGTATAGGAGGAAATAGAGTGAAACCTAAAAATTCAAACTGTTACTGGTAACGAACGCTTCATCATAGAAGAGTGAAAATTGGGCAGCTAAGTGGACTTAGTGAACTGATCATTACCACAGAGATCATCAAGGTCGGATGTAAAATAATTTGCCGAGTATTCAGAAAACCAGTAGTATTTTGGAAGCTTGGAACACCTTTCCAATGAATGTGTTTTACGCAGTCTTTGCTTGTGGCTATTTCAAGAGGAAACAAACCACAAAGACAGAACTTAGAACTACTTTATTTTGTCAAGTTTCAAGGAGCTAGCACAAACCGTGTTTGATTTAGACTCAAAAAACACATCTATCTGTATAGGAGGAAATAGAGTGAAACCTAAAAATTCAAACTGTTACTGGTAACGAACGCTTCATCCTAGAAGAGTGAAAATTGGGCAGCTAAGTGGACTTAGTGAACTGATCATTACCACAGAGATCATCAAGGTCGGATGAAAAAAAATTTGCCGAGTATTCAGAAAACCAGTAGTATTTTGGAAGCTTGGAACACCTTTCCAATAAATGTGTTTTACGCAGTGTTTGCTTGTGGCTATTTCAAGAGGAAACAAACCACAAAGACAGAACTTAGAACTACTTTATTTTGTCAAGTTTCAAGGAGCTAGCACAAACCGTGTTTGATTTAGACTTAAAAAACACATCTATCTGTATAGGAGGAAATAGAGTGAAACCTAAAAATTCAAACTGTTACTGGTAACGAACGCTTCATCCTAGAAGAGTGAAAGTTGGGCAGGTAAGTGGACTTAGTGAACTGATCATTACCGCAGAGATCATCAAGGTCGGATGAAAAAAAATTTGCCGAGTATTTCGAAAACCAGTAGTTTTTTGGAAGCTTGGCACACCTTTCCAATGAATGTGTTTTACGCAGTCTTTGCTTGTGCCTATTTCAGGAGGAAAAAAACCACAAAGACAGAACTTAGAACTACTTTATTTTGTCAAGTTTCAAGGAGCTAGCACAAACCGTGTTTGATTTAAATTCCAAACACATCTATATATATAGGAGGAAATAGAGTGAAACCTAAAAACTCAAACTGTTACTGGTAACGAATGCTTCATCCTAGAAGAGTGAATATTGGACAGCTAAGTGGACTAAGTGAACTGATCATTACCACAGAGATCATCAAGGTCGGATGAAAAAAAATTTGCCGAATATTCAGAAAACCAGTAGATTTTTGGAAGCTTGGCACACCTTTCCAATGAAGGTGTTTTACGCAGTCTTTGCTTGTGGCTATTTCAAGAGGAAACAAACCACAAAGACAGAACTTAGAACTACTTTATTTTGTCAAGTTTAAAGGAGCTAGCACAAACCGTGTTTGATTTAGACTTAAAAAACTCATCTATCTGTATAGGGGGAAATAGAGTGAAACCTAAAAATTCAAACTGTTACTGGTAACGAACGCTTCATCCTAGAAGAGTGAATGTTGGGCAGCTACGTGGACTTAGTGAACTGATCATTACCACAGAGATCATCAAGGTAGGATGAAAAAAAATTTGCCGAGTATTCAGAAAACCAGTAGTATTTTGGAAGCTTGGCACACCTTTCCAATGAATGTGTTTTACGCAGTCTTTTCTTGTGGCTATTTCAAGAAGAAACAAACCACAAAGACAGAACTTACAACTACTTTATTTTGTCAAGTTTCAAGGAGCTAGCACAAACCGTGTTTGATTTAGACTCAAAAACACATCTATCTGTATAGGAGGAAATAGAGTGATACCTTAAAATTCAAACTGTTACTGGTAACGAACGCTTCATCCTAGAAGAGTGAAAGTTGGGCAGCTAAGTGGACTTAGTGAACTGATCATTACCACAGAGATCATCAAGTTCGGATGAAAAAAAATTTGCCGAGTATTCAGAAACCAGTAGTATTTTGGAAGCTTGGAACACCTTTCCAATGAATGTGTTTTACGCTGTCTTTGCTTGTGGCTATTTCAAGAGGAACAAACCACAACGACAGAACTTAGAACTAATTTATTTTGTCAAGTTTCAAGGAGCTAGCACAAACCGTGTTTGATTTAACTTCCAAACACATCTATATATATAGGAGGAAATAGAGTGAAACCTAAAAACTCAAACTGTTACTGGTAACGAACGCTTCATCCTAAAAGAGTGAATATTGGACAGCTAAGTGGACTAAGTAAACTGATCATTACCACAGAGATCATCAAGGTCGGATGAAAAAAAATTTGCCGAGTATTCAGAAAACCAGTGGTTTTTTGGAAGCTTGGCACACCTTTCAAATGAAGGTGTTTTACGCAGTCTTTGCTTGTGGCTATTTCAAGAGGAAACAAACCACAAAGACAGAACTTTGACCTACTTTATTTTGTCAAGTTTCAAGGAGCTAGCACAAACCCTGTTTGATTTAGACTTAAAAAACACATCTATCTGTATAGGAGGAAATAGAGTGAAACCTAAAAATTCAAACTGTTACTGGTAACGAACGCTTCATCCTAGAAGAGTGAAAATTGGGCAGCTAAGTGGACTTAGTGAACTGATCGTTACCACAGAGATCATCAAGGTCGGATGAAAAAAAATTTGCCGAGTATTCAGAAAACCAGTAGTATTTTGGAAGCTTGGAACACCTTTCCAATAAAGGTGTTTTACGCAGTGTTTGCTTGTGGCTATTTCAAGAGGAAACAAACCACAAAGACAGAACTTAGAACTACTTTATTTTGTCAAGTTTCAAGGAGCTAGCACAAACCGTGTTTGATTTAGACTTAAAAAACACATCTATCTGTATAGGAGGAAATAGAGTGAAACCTAAAAATTCAAACTGTTACTGGTAACGATCGTTTCATCCTAGAAGAGTGAAAATTGGGCAGCTAAGTGGTCTTAGTGAACTGATCATTACCACAGAGATCATCAAGGTCGGATGAAAAAAATTTGCCGAGTATTCCGAAAACCATTAGTTTTTTGGAAGCTTGGCACACCTTTCCAATGAATGTGTTTTACGCAGTCTTTGCTTGTGCCTATTTCAAGAGGAAACAAACCACAAAGACAGAACTTAGAACTACTTTATTTTGTCAAGTTTCAAGGAGCTAGCACAAACCGTGTTTGATTTAGACTTCCAAACACATCTGTATATATAGGAGGAAATAGAGTGAAACCTAAAAACTCAAACTGTTACTGGTAACGAACGCTTCATCCTAGAAGAGTGAATATTGGGCAGCTAAGTGGACTAAGTGAACTGATCATTACCACAGAGATCATCAAGGTCGGATGAAAAAAAATTTTGCCGACTATTCAGAAAACCAGTAGTTTTTTGGAAGCTTGGAACACCTTTCCAATGAATGTGTTTTACGCAGTCTTTGCTTGTGGCTATTTCAAGAGGAAACAAACCACAAAGACAGAACTTAGAACTACTTTATTTTGTCAAGTTTCAAGGAGCTAGCACAAACCGTGTTTGATTTAGACTTAAAAAACACATCTATCAGTATAGGAGGAAATAGAGTGAAACCTAAAAATTCAAACTGTTACTGGTAACGAACGCTTCATCCTAGAAGAGTGAAAATTGGGCAGCTAAGTGGACTTAGTGAACTGATCATTACCACAGAGATCATCAAGGTCGGATGAAAAAAAATTTGCCGAGTATTCAGAAAACCAGTAGTATTTTGGAAGCTTGGAACACCTTTCCAATAAAGGTGTTTTACGCAGTCTTTGCTTGTGGCTATTTCAAGAGGAACAAACCACAAAGACAGAACTTAGAACTACTTTATTTTGTCAAGTTTCAAGGAGCTAGCACAAACCGTGTTTGATTTAGACTTCCAAACACATCTATATATATAGGAGGAAATAGAGTGAAACCTAAAAACTCAAACTGTTACTGGTAACGAACGCTTCATCCTAGAAGAGTGAATGTTGGGCAGCTAAGTGGACTAAGTAAACTGATCATTACCACAGAGATCATCAAGGTCGGATGAAAAAAAATTTTGCCGAGTATTCAGAAAACCAGTAGTTTTTTGGAAGCTTGGCACACCTTTCCAATGAAGGTGTTTTACGCAGTCTTTGCTTGTGGCTATATCAAGAGGAAACAAACCTCAAAGACAGAACTTAGAACTACTTTATTTTGTCAAGTTTCAAGGAGCTAGCACAAACCGTGTTTGATTTAGACTTAAAAAACACATCTATCTGTATAGGAGGAAATAGAGTGAAACCTAAAAATTCAAACTGTTACTGGTAACGAACACTTCATCCTAGAAGAGTGAAAATTGGGCAGCTAAGTGGACTTAGTGAACTGATCATTACCACAGAGATCATCAAGGTCGGATGAAAAAAAATTTGCCGAGTATTCAGAAAACAAGTAGTATTTTGGAAGCTTGGAACACCTTTTTAATAAAGGTGTTTTAGGCAGTGTTTGCTTGTGGTTATTTCAAGAGGAAACAAACCACAAAGACAGAACTTAGAACTACTTTATTCTGTCAAGTTTCAAGGAGCTAGCACAAACCGTGTTTGATTTAGACTTAAAAAACACATCTATCTGTATAGGAGGAAATAGAGTGAAACCTAAAAATTCAAACTGTTACTGGTAACGAACGCTTCATCCTAGAAGAGTCAAAATTGGGCAGCTAAGTGGACTTAGTGAACTGATCATTACCACAGAGATCATCAAGGTCGGATGAAAAAAAATTTGCCGAGTATTCAGAAAACCAGTAGTATTTTGGAAGCTTGGAACACCTTTCCAATAAAGGTGTTTTACGCAGTCTTTGCTTGTGGCTATTTCAAGAGGAAACAAACCACAAAGACGGAACTTAGAACTACTTTATTTTGTCAAGTTTCAAGGAGCTAGCACAAACCGTGTTTGATTTAGACTTCCAAACACATCTATATATATAGGAGGAAATAGAGTGAAACCTAAAAACTCAAACTGTTACTGGTAACGAACGCTTCATCCTAGAAGAGTGAATGTTGGGCAGCGAAGTGGACTAAGTAAACTGATCATTACCACAGAGATCATCAAGGTCGGATGAAAAAAAATTTTGCCGACTATTCAGAAAACCAGTAGTTTTTTGGAAGCTTGGCACACCTTTCCAATGAAGGTGTTTTACGCAGGCTTTGCTTGTGGCTATTTCAAGAGGAAACAAACCACAAAGACAGAACTTAGAACTACTTTATTTTGTCAAGTTTCAAGGAGCTAGCACAAACCGTGTTTGATTTAGACTTAAAAAACACATCTATCTGTATAGGAGGAAATAGAGTGAAACCTAAAAATTCAAACTGTTACTGGTAACGAACGCTTCATCATAGAAGAGTGAAAATTGGGCAGCTAAGTGGACTTAGTGAACTGATCATTACCACAGAGATCATCAAGGTCGGATGAAAAATAATTTGCTGAGTATTCAGAAAAGCAGTAGTATTTTGGAAGCTTGGAACACCTTTACAATGAATGTGTTTTACGCAGTCTTTGCTTGTGGCTATTTCAAGAGGAAACAAACCACAAAGACAGAACTTAGAACTACTTTATTTTGTCAAGTTTCAAGGATCTAGCACAAACCGTGTTTGATTTTTACTTAAAAAACACATCTATCTGTATAGGAGGAAATAGAGTGAAACCTAAAAATTCAAACTGTTACTGGAAACGAACGCTTCATCCTAGAAGAGTGAAAATTGGGCAGCTAAGTGGACTTAGTGAACTGATCATTACCACAGAGATCATCAAGGTCGGATGAAAAAAAATTTGCCGAGTATTCAGAAAACCAGTAGTATTTTGGAAGCTTGGAACACCTTTCCAATAAATGTGTTTTACGCAGTGTTTGCTTGTGGCTATTTCAAGAGGAAACAAACCACAAAGACAGAACTTAGAACTACTTTATTTTGTCAAGTTTCAAGGAGCTAGCACAAACCGTGTTTGATTTAGACTTAAAAAAATCATCTATCTGTATAGGGGGAAATAGAGTGAAACCTAAAAACTCAAACTGTTACTGGTAACGAACGCTTCATCCTAGAAGAGTGAAAGTTGGGCAGCTAAGTGGACTTAGTGAACTGATCATTACCACAGAGATCATCAAGGTCGGATGAAAAAAAATTTGCCGATTATTCAGGAAACCATAGTATTTTGGAAGCTTGGAACACCTTTCCAATGAATGTGTTTTACGCAGTCTTTGCTTGTGGCTATTTCAAGAGGAAACAAACCACAAAGACAGAACTTAGAACTACTTTATTTTGTCAAGTTACAAGGAGCTAGCACAAACCGTGTTTGATTTAGACTCAAGAAACACATCTAAATGTATAGGAGGAAATAGAGTGAAACCTAAAAATTCAAACTGTTACTGGTAACGAACGCTTCATCCTAGAAGAGTGAAAGTTGGGCAGCTAAGTGGACTTAGTGAACTGATCGTTACCACAGAGATCATCAAGGTCGGATGAAAAAAAATTTGCCGAGTATTCAGAAAACCAGTAGTATTTTGGAAGCTTGGAACACCTTTCCAATGAATGTGTTTTACGCAGTCTTTGCTTGTGGCTATTTCAAGAGGAAACAAACCACAAAGACAGAACTTAGAACTACTTTATTTTGTCAAGTTTCAAGGAGCTAGCACAAACCGTGTTTGATTTAGACTCAAAAAACTCATCTATCTGTATAGGAGGAAATAGAGTGAAACCTAAAAATTCAAACTGTTACTGGTAACGAACGCTTCATCCTAGAAGAGTGAAAATTGGGCAGCTAAGTGGACTTAGTGAACTGATCATTACCACAGAGATCATCAAGGTCGGATGAAAAAAAATTTGCCGAGTATTCCGAAAACCAGTAGTTTTTTGGAAGCTTGACACACCTTTCCAATGAATGTGTTTTACGCAGTCTTTGCTTGTGCCTATTTCAAGAGGAAACAAACCACAAAGACAGAACTTAGAACTACTTTATTTTGTCAAGTTTCAAGGAGCTAGCACAAACCGTGTTTGATTTAGACTTCCAAACACATCTATATATATAGGAGAAAATAGAGTGAAACCTAAAAACTCAAACTGTTACTGGAAAACGAACGCTTCATCCTAGAAGAGTGAATATTGGGCACCTAAGTGGACTAAGTGAACTGATCATTACCACAGAGATCATCAAGGTCGGATGAAAAAAAATTTGCCGAATATTCAGAAAACCAGTAGATTTTTGGAAGCTTGGCACACCTTTCCAATGAAGGTGTTTTACGCAGTCTTTGCTTGTGGCTATTTCAAGAGGAAACAAACCACAAAGACAGAACTTAGAACTACTTTATTTTGTCAAGTTTCAAGGAGCTAGCACAAACCGTGTTTGATTAGGACTTAAAAAACTCATCTATCTGTATAGGGGGAAATAGAGTGAAACCTAAGAATTCAAACTGTTACTGGTAACGAACGCTTCATCCTAGAAGAGTGAAAGTTGGGCAGCTACGTGGACTTAGTGAACTGATCATTACCACAGACATCATCAAGTTCGGATGAAAAAAAATTTGCCGAGTATTCAGAAAACCAGTAGTATTTTGGAAGCTTGGAACACCTTTCTAATGAATGTGTTTTACGCAGTCTTTGCTTGTGGCTATTTCAAGAGGAAACAAACCACAAAGACAGAACTTAGAACTAGTTTATTTTTTAAAGTTTCAAGGAGCTAGCACAAACCGTGTTTGATTTAGACTTAAAAAACACATCTATCTGAATAGGAGGAAATAGAGTGAAACCTAAAAATTCAAACTGTTACTGGTAACGAACGCTTCATCCTAGAAGAGTGAAAATTGGGCAGCTAAGTGGACTTAGTGAACTGATCATTACCACAGAGATCATCAAGGTCGGATGAAAAAAAATTTGTCGAGTATTCAGAAAACCAGTAGTATTTTGGAAGCTTGGAACACCTTTCCAATAAAGGTGTTTTACGCAGTCTTTGCTTGTGGCTATTTCAAGAGGAAACAAACCACAAAGACAGAACTTAGAACTACTTTATTTTGTCAAGTTTCAAGGAGCTAGCACAAACCGTGTTTGATTTAGACTTCCAAACACATCTATATATATAGGAGGAAAAAGAGTGAAACCTAAAAACTCAAACTGTTACTGGTAACGAACGCTTCATCCTAGAAGAGTGAATGTTGGGCAGCTAAGTGGACTAAGTAAACTGATCATTACCACAGAGATCATCAAGGTCGGATGAAAAAAAATTTTGCCGAGTATTCAGAAAACCAGTAGTTTTTTGGAAGCTTGGCACACCTTTCCAATGAAGGTGTTTTACGCAGTCTTTGCTTGTGGCTATTTTAAGACTAAACAAACCACAAAGACAGAACTTAGAACTACTTTATTTTGTCAAGTTTCAAGGAGCTAGCACAAACCGTGTTTGATTTAGACTTAAAAAACACATCTATCTGTATAGGAGGAAATAGAGTGAAACCTAAAAATTCAAACTGTTACTGGTAACGAACGCTTCATCATAGAAGAGTGAAAATTGGGCAGCTAAGTGGACTTAGTGAACTGATCATTACCACAGAGATCATCAAGGTCGGATGTAAAATAATTTGCCGAGTATTCAGAAAACCAGTAGTATTTTGGAAGCTTGGAACACCTTTCCAATGAATGTGTTTTACGCAGTCTTTGCTTGTGGCTATTTCAAGAGGAAACAAACCACAAAGACAGAACTTAGAACTACTTTATTTTGTCAAGTTTCAAGGAGCTAGCACAAACTGTGTTTGATTTAGACTCAAAAAACACATCTATCTGTATAGGAGGAAATAGAGTGAAACCTAAAAATTCAAACTGTTACTGGTAACGAACGCTTCATCCTAGAAGAGTGAAAATTGGGCAGCTAAGTGGACTTAGTGAACTGATCATTACCACAGAGATCATCAAGGTCGGATGAAAAAAAATTTGCCGAGTATTCAGAAAACCAGTAGTATTTTGGAAGCTTGGAACACCTTTCCAATAAATGTGTTTTACGCAGTGTTTGCTTGTGGCTATTTCAAGAGGAAACAAACCACAAAGACAGAACTTAGAACTACTTTATTTTGTCAAGTTTCAAGGAGCTAGCACAAACCGTGTTTGATTTAGACTTAAAAAACACATCTATCTGTATAGGAGGAAATAGAGTGAAACCTAAAAATTCAAACTGTTACTGGTAACGAACGCTTCATCCTAGAAGAGTGAAAGTTGGGCAGGTAAGTGGACTTAGTGAACTGATCATTACCGCAGAGATCATCAAGGTCGGATGAAAAAAAATTTGCCGAGTATTTCGAAAACCAGTAGTTTTTTGGAAGCTTGGCACACCTTTCCAATGAATGTGTTTTACGCAGTCTTTGCTTGTGCCTATTTCAGGAGGAAAAAAACCACAAAGACAGAACTTAGAACTACTTTATTTTGTCAAGTTTCAAGGAGCTAGCACAAACCGTGTTTGATTTAAATTCCAAACACATCTATATATATAGGAGGAAATAGAGTGAAACCTAAAAACTCAAACTGTTACTGGTAACGAATGCTTCATCCTAGAAGAGTGAATATTGGACAGCTAAGTGGACTAAGTGAACTGATCATTACCACAGAGATCATCAAGGTCGGATGAAAAAAAATTTGCCGAATATTCAGAAAACCAGTAGATTTTTGGAAGCTTGGCACACCTTTCCAATGAAGGTGTTTTACGCAGTCTTTGCTTGTGGCTATTTCAAGAGGAAACAAACCACAAAGACAGAACTTAGAACTACTTTATTTTGTCAAGTTTAAAGGAGCTAGCACAAACCGTGTTTGATTTAGACTTAAAAAACTCATCTATCTGTATAGGGGGAAATAGAGTGAAACCTAAAAATTCAAACTGTTACTGGTAACGAACGCTTCATCCTAGAAGAGTGAATGTTGGGCAGCTACGTGGACTTAGTGAACTGATCATTACCACAGAGATCATCAAGGTAGGATGAAAAAAAATTTGCCGAGTATTCAGAAAACCAGTAGTATTTTGGAAGCTTGGCACACCTTTCCAATGAATGTGTTTTACGCAGTCTTTTCTTGTGGCTATTTCAAGAAGAAACAAACCACAAAGACAGAACTTACAACTACTTTATTTTGTCAAGTTTCAAGGAGCTAGCACAAACCGTGTTTGATTTAGACTCAAAAAACACATCTATCTGTATAGGAGGAAATAGAGTGATACCTTAAAATTCAAACTGTTACTGGTAACGAACGCTTCATCCTAGAAGAGTGAAAGTTGGGCAGCTAAGTGGACTTAGTGAACTGATCATTACCACAGAGATCATCAAGTTCGGATGAAAAAAAATTTGCCGAGTATTCAGAAAACCAGTAGTATTTTGGAAGCTTGGAACACCTTTCCAATGAATGTGTTTTACGCTGTCTTTGCTTGTGGCTATTTCAAGAGGAACAAACCACAACGACAGAACTTAGAACTAATTTATTTTGTCAAGTTTCAAGGAGCTAGCACAAACCGTGTTTGATTTAACTTCCAAACACATCTATATATATAGGAGGAAATAGAGTGAAACCTAAAAACTCAAACTGTTACTGGTAACGAACGCTTCATCCTAAAAGAGTGAATATTGGACAGCTAAGTGGACTAAGTAAACTGATCATTACCACAGAGATCATCAAGGTCGGATGAAAAAAAATTTGCCGAGTATTCAGAAAACCAGTGGTTTTTTGGAAGCTTGGCACACCTTTCAAATGAAGGTGTTTTACGCAGTCTTTGCTTGTGGCTATTTCAAGAGGAAACAAACCACAAAGACAGAACTTTGACCTACTTTATTTTGTCAAGTTTCAAGGAGCTAGCACAAACCCTGTTTGATTTAGACTTAAAAAACACATCTATCTGTATAGGAGGAAATAGAGTGAAACCTAAAAATTCAAACTGTTACTGGTAACGAACGCTTCATCCTAGAAGAGTGAAAATTGGGCAGCTAAGTGGACTTAGTGAACTGATCGTTACCACAGAGATCATCAAGGTCGGATGAAAAAAAATTTGCCGAGTATTCAGAAAACCAGTAGTATTTTGGAAGCTTGGAACACCTTTCCAATAAAGGTGTTTTACGCAGTGTTTGCTTGTGGCTATTTCAAGAGGAAACAAACCACAAAGACAGAACTTAGAACTACTTTATTTTGTCAAGTTTCAAGGAGCTAGCACAAACCGTGTTTGATTTAGACTTAAAAAACACATCTATCTGTATAGGAGGAAATAGAGTGAAACCTAAAAATTCAAACTGTTACTGGTAACGATCGTTTCATCCTAGAAGAGTGAAAATTGGGCAGCTAAGTGGTCTTAGTGAACTGATCATTACCACAGAGATCATCAAGGTCGGATGAAAAAAATTTGCCGAGTATTCCGAAAACCATTAGTTTTTTGGAAGCTTGGCACACCTTTCCAATGAATGTGTTTTACGCAGTCTTTGCTTGTGCCTATTTCAAGAGGAAACAAACCACAAAGACAGAACTTAGAACTACTTTATTTTGTCAAGTTTCAAGGAGCTAGCACAAACCGTGTTTGATTTAGACTTCCAAACACATCTGTATATATAGGAGGAAATAGAGTGAAACCTAAAAACTCAAACTGTTACTGGTAACGAACGCTTCATCCTAGAAGAGTGAATATTGGGCAGCTAAGTGGACTAAGTGAACTGATCATTACCACAGAGATCATCAAGGTCGGATGAAAAAAAATTTGCCGAGTATTCAGAAAACCAGTAGATTTTTGGAAGCTTGGCACACCTTTCCAATGAAGGTGTTTTACGCAGTCTTTGCTTGTGGCTATTTCAAGAGGAAACAAACCACAAAGACAGAACTTAGAACTACTTTATTTTGTCAAGTTTCAAGGAGCCAGCACAAACCGTGTTTGATTTAGACTCAAAAAACACATCTATCTGTATAGGAGGAAATAGAGTGAAACCTAAAAATTCAAACTGTTACTGGTAACGAACGCTTCATCCTAGAAGAGTGAAAGTTGGGCAGCTAAGTGGACTTAGTGAACTGATCGTTACCACAGAGATCATCAAGGTCGGATGAAAAAAAATTTGCCGAGTATTCAGAAAACCAATAGTATTTTGGAAGCTTGGAACACCTTTCCAATGAATGTGTTTTACGCAGTCTTTGCTTGTGGCTATTTCAAGAGGAAACAAACCACAAAGACAGAACTTAGAACTACTTTATTTTGTCAAGTTTCAAGGAGCTAGCACAAACCGTTATTGATTTAGACTTAAAAAACACATCTATCTGTATAGGAGGAAATAGAGTGAAACCTAAAAATTCAAACTGTTACTGGTAACGAACGCTTCATCCTAGAAGAGTGAAAATTGGGCAGCTAAGTGGACTTAGTGAACTGATCATTACCACAGAGATCATCAAGGTCGGATGAAAAAAAATTTGCCGAGTATTCCGAAAACCAGTAGTTTTTTGGAAGCTTGGCACACCTTTCCAATGAATGTGTTTTACGCAGTCTTTGCTTGTGCCTATTTCAAGAGGAAACAAACCACAAAGACAGAACTTAGAACTACTTTATTTTGTCAAGTTTCAAGGAGCTAGCACAAACCGTGTTTGATTTAGACTTCCAAACACATCTATATATATAGGAGAAAATAGAGTGAAACCTAAAAACTCAAACTGTTACTGGAAAACGAACGCTTCATCCTAGAAGAGTGAATATTGGGCACCTAAGTGGACTAAGTGAACTGATCATTACCACAGAGATCATCAAGGTCGGATGAAAAAAAATTTGCCGAATATTCAGAAAACCAGTAGATTTTTGGAAGCTTGGCACACCTTTCCAATGAAGGTGTTTTACGCAGTCTTTGCTTGTGGCTATTTCAAGAGGAAACAAACCACAAAGACAGAACTTAGAACTAGTTTATTTTGTCAAGTTTCAAGGAGCTAGCACAAACCGTGTTTGATTTAGACTTAAAAAACACATCTATCTGTATAGGAGGAAATAGAGTGAAACCTAAAAATTCAAACTGTTACTGGTAACGAACGCTTCATCCTAGAAGAGTGAAAATTGGGCAGCTAAGTGGACTTAGTGAACTGATCATTACCACAGAGATCATCAAGGTCGGATGAAAAAAAATTTGCCGAGTATTCAGATAACCAGTAGTATTTTGGAAGCTTGGAACACCTTTCCAATAAAGGTGTTTTACGCAGTCTTTGCTTGTGGCTATTTCAAGAGGAAACAAACCACAAAGACAGAACTTAGAACTACTTTATTTTGTCAAGTTTCAAGGAGCTAGCACAAACCGTGTTTGATTTAGACTTCCAAACACATCTATATATATAGGAGGAAATAGAGTGAAACCTAAAAACTCAAACTGTTACTGGTAACGAACGCTTCATCCTAGAAGAGTGAATGTTGGGCAGCTAAGTGGACTAAGTAAACTGATCATTACCACAGAGATCATCAAGGTCGGATGAAAAAAAATTTTGCCAAGTATTCAGAAAACCAGTAGTTTTTCGGAAGCTTGGCACACCTTTCCAATGAAGGTGTTTTACGCAGTCTTTGCTTGTGGCTATATCAAGAGGAAACAAACCTCAAAGACAGAACTTAGAACTACTTTATTTTGTCAAGTTTCAAGGAGCTAGCACAAACCGTGTTTGATTTAGACTTAAAAAACACATCTATCTGTATAGGAGGAAATAGAGTGAAACCTAAAAATTCAAACTGTTACTGGTAACGAACGCTTCATCCTAGAAGAGTGAAAATTGGGCAGCTAAGTGGACTTAGTGAACTGATCATTACCACAGAGATCATCAAGGTCGGATGAAAAAAAATTTGCCGAGTATTCAGAAAACAAGTAGTATTTTGGAAGCTTGGAACACCTTTCCAATAAAGGTGTTTTACGCAGTGTTTGCTTGTGGTTATTTCAAGAGGAAACAAACCACAAAGACAGAACTTAGAACTACTTTATTTTGTCAAGTTTCAAGGAGCTAGCACAAACCGTGTTTGATTTAGACTTAAAAAACACATCTATCTGTATACGAGGAAATAGAGTGAAACCTAAAAATTCAAACTGTTACTGGTAACGAACGCTTCATCCTAGAAGAGTGAAAATTGGGCAGCTAAGTGGACTTAGTGAACTGATCATTACCACAGAGATCATCAAGGTCGGATGAAAAAAAATTTGCCGAGTATTCAGAAAACCAGTAGTATTTTGGAAGCTTGGAACACCTTTCCAATAAAGGTGTTTTACGCAGTCTTTGCTTGTGGCTATTTCAAGAGGAAACAAACCACAAAGACAGAACTTAGAACTACTTTATTTTGTCAAGTTTCAAGGAGCTAGCACAAACCGTGTTTGATTTAGACTTAAAAAACACATCTATCTGTATAGGAGGAAATAGAGTGAAACCTAAAAACTCAAACTGTTACTGGTAACGAACGCTTCATCCTAGAAGAGTGAATGTTGGGCAGCTAAGTGGACTAAGTAAACTGATCATTACCACAGAGATCATCAAGGTCGGATGAAAAAAAATTTTGCCGAGTATTCAGAAAACCAGTAGTTTTTTGGAAGCTTGGCACACCTTTCCAATGAAGGTGTTTTACGCAGTCTTTGCTTGTTTCTATTTCAAGAGGAAACAAACCACAAAGACAGAACTTAGAACTACTTTATTTTGTCAAGTTTCAAGGAGCTAGCACAAACCGTGTTTGATTTAGACTTAAAAAACACATCTATCTGTATAGGAGGAAATAGAGTGAAACCTAAAAATTCAAACTGTTACTGGTAACGAACGCTTCATCATAGAAGAGTGAAAATTGGGCAGCTAAGTGGACTTAGTGAACTGATCATTACCACAGAGATCATCAAGGTCGGATGAAAAATAATTTGCCGAGTATTCAGAAAACCAGTAGTATTTTGGAAGCTTGGAACACCTTTCCAATGAATGTGTTTTATGCAGTCTTTGCTTGTGGCTATTTCAAGAGGAAACAAACCACAAAGACAGAACTTAGAACTACTTTATTTTGTCAAGTTTCAAGGATCTAGCACAAATCGTGTTTGATATTTACTTAAAAAACACATCTATCTGTATGGGAGGAAATAGAGTGAAACCTAAAAATTCAAACTGTTACTGGAAACGAACGCTTCATCCTAGAAGAGTGAAAATTGGTCAGCTAAGTGGACTTAGTGAACTGATCATTACCACAGAGATCATCAAGGTCGGATGAAAAAAAATTTGCCGAGTATTCAGAAAACCAGTAGTATTTTGGAAGCTTGGAACACCTTTCCAATAAATGTGTTTTACGCAGTGTTTGCTTGTGGCTATTTCAAGAGGAAACAAACCACAAAGACAGAACTTAGAACTACTTTATTTTGTCAAGTTTCAAGGAGCTAGCACAAACCGTGTTTGATTTAGACTTAAAAAAATCATCTATCTGTATAGGGGGAAATAGAGTGAAACCTAAAAATTCAAACTGTTACTGGTAACGAACGCTTCATCCTAGAAGAGTGAAAGTTGGGCAGCTAAGTGGACTTAGTGAACTGATCGTTACCACAGAGATCATCAAGGTCGGATGAAAAAAAATTTGCCGAGTATTCAGAAAACCAGTAGTATTTTGGAAGCTTGGAACACCTTTCCAATGAATGTGTTTTACGCAGTCTTTGCTTGTGGCTATTTCAAGAGGAAACAAACCACAAAGACAGAACTTAGAACTACTTTATTTTGTCAAGTTTCAAGGAGCTAGCACAAACCGTGTTTGATTTAGACTCAAAAAACACATCTATCTGTATAGGAGGAAATAGAGTGAAACCTAAAAATTCAAACTGTTACTGGTAACGAACGCTTCATCCTAGAAGAGTGAAAATTGGGCAGCTAAGTGGACTTAGTGAACTGATCATTACCACAGAGATCATCAAGGTCGGATGAAAAAAAATTTGCCGAGTATTCCGAAAACCAGTAGTTTTTTGGAAGCTTGGCACACCTTTCCAATGAAGGTGTTTTACGCAGTCTTTGCTTGTGCCTATTTCAAGAGGAAACAAACCACAAAGACAGAACTTAGAACTACTTTATTTTGTCAAGTTTCAAGGAGCTAGCACAAACCGTGTTTGATTTAGACTTCCAAACACATCTATATATATAGGAGAAAATAGAGTGAAACCTAAAAACTCAAACTGTTACTGGAAAACGAACGCTTCATCCTAGAAGAGTGAATATTGGGCACCTAAGTGGACTAAGTGAACTGATCATTACCACAGAGATCATCAAGGTCGGATGAAAAAAAATTTGCCGAATATTCAGAAAACCAGTAGATTTTTGGAAGCTTGGCACACCTTTCCAATGAAGGTGTTTTACGCAGTCTTTGCTTGTGGCTATTTCAAGAGGAAACAAACCACAAAGACAGAACTTAGAACTACTTTATTTTGTCAAGTTTCAAGGAGCTAGCACAAACCGTGTTTGATTTAGACTTAAAAAACTCATCTATCTGTATAGGGGGAAATAGAGTGAAACCAAAAAATTCAAACTGTTACTGGTAACGAACGCTTCATCCTAGAAGAGTGAAAGTTGGGCAGCTAAGTGGACTTAGTGAACTGATCATTACCACAGAGATCATCAAGGTCGGATGAAAAAAAATTTGCCGAGTATTCCGAAAACCAGTAGTTTTTTGGAAGCTTGGCACACCTTTCCAATGAATGTGTTTTACGCAGTCTTTGCTTGTGCCTATTTCAAGAGGAAACAAACCACAAAGACAGAACTTAGAACTACTTTATTTTGTCAAGTTTCAAGGAGCTAGCACAAACCGTGTTTGATTTAGACTTAAAAAACTCATCTATCTGTATAGGGGGAAATAGAGTGAAACCTAAAAATTCAAACTGTTACTGGTAACGAACGCTTCATCCTAGAAGAGTGAAAGTTGGGCAGCTACGTGGACTTAGTGAACTGATCATTACCACAGAGATCATCAAGGTCGGATGAAAAAAAAATTTGCCGAGTATTCAGAAAACCAGTAGTATTTTGGAAGCTTGGCACACCTTTCCAATGAATGTGTTTTACGCAATCTTTTCTTGTGGCTATTTCAAGAGGAAACAAACCACAAAGACAGAACTTAGAACTAGTTTATTTTGTCAAGTTTCAAGGAGCTAGCACAAACCGTGTTTGATTTAGACTTAAAAAACACATCTATCTGTATAGGAGGAAATAGAGTGAAACCTAAAAATTCAAACTGTTACTTGTAACGAACGCTTCATCCTAGAAGAGTGAAAATTGGGCAGCTAAGTGGACTTAGTGAACTGATCATTACCACAGAGATCATCAAGGTCGGATGAAAAAAAATTTGCCGAGTATTCAGATAACCAGTAGTATTTTGGAAGCTTGGAACACCTTTCCAATAAAGGTGTTTTACGCAGTCTTTGCTTGTGGCTATTTCAAGAGGAAACAAACCACAAAGACAGAACTTAGAACTACTTTATTTTGTCAAGTTTCAAGGAGCTAGCACAAACCGTGTTTGATTTAGACTTCCAAACACATCTATATATATAGGAGGAAATAGAGTGAAACCTAAAAACTCAAACTGTTACTGGTAACGAACGCTTCATCCTAGAAGAGTGAATGTTGGGCAGCTAAGTGGACTAAGTAAACTGATCATTACCACAGAGATCATCAAGGTCGGATGAAAAAAAATTTTGCCGAGTATTCAGAAAACCAGTAGTTTTTCGGAAGCTTGGCACACCTTTCCAATGAAGGTGTTTTACGCAGTCTTTGCTTGTGGCTATATCAAGAGGAAACAAACCTCAAAGACAGAACTTAGAACTACTTTATTTTGTCAAGTTTCAAGGAGCTAGCACAAACCGTGTTTGATTTAGACTTAAAAAACACATCGATCTGTATAGGAGGAAATAGAGTGAAACCTAAAAATTCAAACTGTTACTGGTAACGAACGCTTCATCCTAGAAGAGTGAAAATTGGGCAGCTAAGTGGACTTAGTGAACTGATCATTACCACAGAGATCATCAAGGTTGGATGAAAAAAAATTTGCCGAGTATTCAGAAAACAAGTAGTATTTTGGAAGCTTGGAACACCTTTCCAATAAAGGTGTTTTACGCAGTGTTTGCTTGTGGTTATTTCAAGAGGAAACAAACCACAAAGACAGAACTTAGAACTACTTTATTTTGTCAAGTTTCAAGGAGCTAGCACAAACCGTGTTTGATTTATACTTAAAAAACACATCTATCTGTATGGGAGGAAATAGAGTGAAACCTAAAAATTCAAACTGTTACTGGAAACGAACGCTTCATCCTAGAAGAGTGAAAATTGGGCAGCTAAGTGGACTTAGTGAACTGATCATTACCACAGAGATCATCAAGGTCGGATGAAAAAAAATTTGCCGAGTATTCAGAAAACCAGTAGTATTTTGGAAGCTTGGAACACCTTTCCAATAAAGGTGTTTTACGCAGTCTTTGCTTGTGGCTATTTCAAGAGGAAACAAACCACAAAGACAGAACTTAGAACTACTTTATTTTGTCAAGTTTCAAGGAGCTAGCACAAACCGTGTTTGATTTAGACTTCCAAACACATCTATATATTTTGGAGGAAATAGAGTGAAACCTAAAAACTCAAACTGTTACTGGTAACGAACGCTTCATCCTAGAAGAGTGAATGTTGGGCAGCTAAGTGGACTAAGTAAACTGATCATTACCACAGAGATCATCAAGGTCGGATGAAAAAAAATTTTGCCGAGTATTCAGAAAACCAGTAGTTTTTTGGAAGCTTGGCACACCTTTCCAATGAAGGTGTTTTACGCAGTCTTTGCTTGTGGCTATTTCAAGAGGAAACAAACCACAAAGACAGAACTTAGAACTACTTTATTTTGTCAAGTTTCAAGGAGCTAGCACAAACCGTGTTTGATTTAGACTTAAAAAACACATCTATCTGTATAGGAGGAAATAGAGTGAAACCTAAAAATTCAAACTGTTACTGGTAACGAACGCTTCATCATAGAAGAGTGAAAATTGGGCAGCTAAGTGGACTTAGTGAACTGATCATTACCACAGAGATCATCAAGGTCGGATGAAAAATAATTTGCCGAGTATTCAGAAAACCAGTAGTATTTTGGAAGCTTGGAACACCTTTCCAATGAATGTGTTTTATGCAGTCTTTGCTTGTGGCTATTTCAAGAGGAAACAAACCACAAAGACAGAACTTAGAACTACTTTATTTTGTCAAGTTTCAAGGATCTAGCACAAATCGTGTTTGATTTTTACTTAAAAAACACATCTATCTGTATGGGAGGAAATAGAGTAAAACCTAAAAATTCAAACTGTTACTGGAAACGAACGCTTCATCCTAGAAGAGTGAAAATTGGTCAGCTAAGTGGACTTAGTGAACTGATCATTACCACAGAGATCATCAAGGTCGGATGAAAAAAAATTTGCCGAGTATTCAGAAAACCAGTAGTATTTTGGAAGCTTGGAACACCTTTCCAATAAATGTGTTTTACGCAGTGTTTGCTTGTGGCTATTTCAAGAGGAAACAAACCACAAAGACAGAACTTAGAACTACTTTATTTTGTCAAGTTTCAAGGAGCTAGCACAAACCGTGTTTGATTTAGACTTAAAAAAATCATCTATCTGTATAGGGGGAAATAGAGTGAAACCTAAAAATTCAAACTGTTACTGGTAACGAACGCTTCATCCTAGAAGAGTGAAAGTTGGGCAGCTAAGTGGACTTAGTGAACTGATGGTTACCACAGAGATCATCAAGGTCGGATGAAAAAAAATTTGCCGAGTATTCAGAAAACCAGTAGTATTTTGGAAGCTTGGAACACCTTTCCAATGAATGTGTTTTACGCAGTCTTTGCTTGTGGCTATTTCAAGAGGAAACAAACCACAAAGACAGAACTTAGAACTACTTTATTTTGTCAAGTTTCAAGGAGCTAGCACAAACCGTGTTTGATTTAGACTCAAAAAACACATCTATCTGTATAGGAGGAAATAGAGTGAAACCTAAAAATTCAAACTGTTACTGGTAACGAACGCTTCATCCTAGAAGAGTGAAAATTGGGCAGCTAAGTGGACTTAGTGAACTGATCATTACCACAGAGATCATCAAGGTCGGATGAAAAAAAATTTGCCGAGTATTCCGAAAACCAGTAGTTTTTTGGAAGCTTGGCACACCTTTCCAATGAATGTGTTTTACGCAGTCTTTGCTTGTGCCTATTTCAAGAGGAAAAAAACCACAAAGACAGAACTTAGAACTACTTTATTTTGTCAAGTTTCAAGGAGCTAGCACAAACCGTGTTTGATTTAGACTTCCAAACACATCTATATATATAGGAGAAAATAGAGTGAAACCTAAAAACTCAAACTGTTACTGGAAAACGAACGCTTCATCCTAGAAGAGTGAATATTGGGCACCTAAGTGGACTAAGTGAACTGATCATTACCACAGAGATCATCAAGGTCGGAGGAAAAAAAATTTGCCGAATATTCAGAAAACCAGTAGATTTTTGGAAGCTTGGCACACCTTTCCAATGAAGGTGTTTTACGCAGTCTTTGCTTGTGGATATTTCAAGAGGAAACAAACCACAAAGACAGAACTTAGAACTACTTTATTTTGTCAAGTTTAAAGGAGCTAGCACAAACCGTGTTTGATTTAGACTTAAAAAACTCATCTATCTGTATAGGGGGAAATAGAGTGAAACCTAAAAATTCAAACTGTTACTGGTAACGAACGCTTCATCCTAGAAGAGTGAAAGTTGGGCAGCTACGTGGACTTAGTGAACTGATCATTACCACAGAGATCATCAAGGTAGGATGAAAAAAAATTTGCCGAGTATTCAGAAAACCAGTAGTATTTTGGAAGCTTGGCACACCTTTCCAATGAATGTGTTTTACGCAATCTTTTCTTGTGGCTATTTCAAGAGGAAACAAACCACAAAGACAGAACTTAGAACTAGTTTATTTTGTCAAGTTTCAAGGAGCTAGCACAAACCGTGTTTGATTTAGACTTAAAAAACACATCTATCTCTATAGGAGGAAATAGAGTGAAACCTAAAAATTCAAACTGTTACTGGTAACGAACGCTTCATCCTAGAAGAGTGAAAATTGGGCAGCTAAGTGGACTTAGTGAACTGATCATTACCACAGAGATCATCAAGGTCGGATGAAAAAAAATTTGCCGAGTATTCAGAAAACCAGTAGTATTTTGGAAGCTTGGAACACCTTTCCGATGAATGTGTTTTACGCAGTCTTTGCTTGTGGCTATTTCAAGAGGAAACAAACCACAAAGACAGAACTTAGAACTACTTTATTTTGTCAAGTTTCAAGGAGCTAGCACAAACCGTGTTTGATTTAGACTTAAAAAACACATCTATCTGTATAGGAGGAAATAGAGTGAAACCTAAAAATTCAAACTGTTACTGGTAACGAACGCTTCATCCTAGAAGAGTGAAAATTGGGCAGCTAAGTGGACTTAGTGAACTGATCATTACCACAGAGATCATCAAGGTCGGATGAAAAAAAATTTGCCGAGTATTCAGATAACCAGTAGTATTTGGGAAGCTTGGAACACCTTTCCAATAAAGGTGTTTTACGCAGTCTTTGCTTGTGGCTATTTCAAGAGGAAACAAACCACAAAGAGAGAACTTAGAACTACTTTATTTTGTCAAGTTTCAAGGAGCTAGCACAAACCGTGTTTGATTTAGACTTCCAAACACATCTATATATATATAGGAGGAAATAGAGTGAAACCTAAAAACTCAAACTGTTACTGGTAACGAACGCTTCATCCTAGAAGAGTGAATGTTGGGCAGCTAAGTGGACTAAGTAAACTGATCATTACCACAGAGATCATCAAGGTCGGATGAAAAAAAATTTTGCCGAGTATTCAGAAAACCAGTAGTTTTTTGGAAGCTTGGCACACCTTTCAAATGAAGGTGTTTTACGCAGTCTTTGCTTGTGGCTATATCAAGAGGAAACAAACCTCAAAGACAGAACTTAGAACTACTTTATTTTGTCAAGTTTCAAGGAGCTAGCACAAACCGTGTTTGATTTAGACTTAAAAAACTCATCTATCTGTATAGGAGGAAATAGAGTGAAACCTAAAAATTCAAACTGTTACTGGTAACGAACGCTTCATCCTAGAAGAGTGAAAATTGGGCAGCTAAGTGGACTTAGTGAACTGATCATTACCACAGAGATCATCAAGGTCGGATGAAAAAAAATTTGCCGAGTATTCAGAAAACAAGTAGTATTTTGGAAGCTTGGAACACCTTTCCAATAAAGGTGTTTTACGCAGTGTTTGCTTGTGGTTATTTCAAGAGGAAACAAACCACAAAGACAGAACTTAGAACTACTTTATTTTGTCAAGTTTCAAGGAGCTAGCACAAACCGTGTTTGATTTAGACTTAAAAAACACATCTATCTGTATACGAGGAAATAGAGTGAAACCTAAAAATTCAAACTGTTACTGGTAACGAACGCTTCATCCTAGAAGAGTGAAAATTGGGCAGCTAAGTGGACTTAGTGAACTGATCATTACCACAGAGATCATCAAGGTCGGATGAAAAAAAATTTGCCGAGTATTCAGAAAACCAGTAGTATTTTGGAAGCTTGGAACACCTTTCCAATAAAGGTGTTTTACGCAGTCTTTGCTTGTGGCTATTTCAAGAGGAAACAAACCACAAAGACAGAACTTAGAACTACTTTATTTTGTCAAGTTTCAAGGAGCTAGCACAAACCGTGTTTGATTTAGACTTCCAAACACATCTATATATTTAGGAGGAAATAGAGTGAAACCTAAAAACTCAAACTGTTACTGGTAACGAACGCTTCATCCTAGAAGAGTGAATGTTGGGCAGCTAAGTGGACTAAGTAAACTGATCATTACCACAGAGATCATCAAGGTCGGATGAAAAAAAATTTTGCCGAGTATTCAGAAAACCAGTAGTTTTTTGGAAGCTTGGCACACCTTTCCAATGAAGGTGTTTTACGCAGTCTTTGCTTGTGGCTATTTCAAGAGGAAACAAACCACAAAGACAGAACTTAGAACTACTTTATTTTGTCAAGTTTCAAAAAGCTAGCACAAACCGTGTTTGATTTAGACTTAAAAAACACATCTATCTGTATAGGAGGAAATAGAGTGAAACCTAAAAATTCAAACTGTTACTGGTAACGAACGCTTCATCCTAGAAGAGTGAAAATTGGGCAGCTAAGTGGACTTAGTGAACTGATCATTACCACAGAGATCATCAAGGTCGGATGAAAAAAAATTTGCCGAGTATTCGAAAAAACCAGTAGTATTTTGGAAGCTTGGAACACCTTTCCAATAAAGGTGTTTTACGCAGTGTTTGCTTGTGGCTATTTCAAGAGGAAACAAACCACAAAGACAGAACTTAGAACTACTTTATTTTGTCAAGTTTCAAGGAGCTAGCACAAACCGTGTTTGATTTAGACTTAATAAACACATCTATCTGTATAGGAGGAAATAGAGTGAAACCTAAAAATTCAAACTGTTACTGGTAACGAAGGCTTCATCCTAGAAGAGTGAAAGTTGGGCAGCTAAGTGGACTTAGTGAACTGATCATTACCACAGAGATCATCAAGGTTGGATGAAAAAAATTTGCCGAGTATTCAGAAAACCAGTAGTATTTTGGAAGCTTGGAACACCTTTCCAATGAATGTGTTTTACGCAGTCTTTGCTTGTGGCTATTTCAAGAGGAAACAAACCACAAAGGGAGAACTTAGAACTACTTTATTTTGTCAAGTTTCAAGGAGCTAGCACAAACCGTGTTTGAATTAGACTTAAAAAACACATCTATCTGTATAGGAGGAAATAGAGTGAAACCTAAAAATTCAAACTGTTACTGGTAACGAACGCTTCATCCTAGAAGAGTGAAAATTGGGAAGCTAAGTGGACTTAGTGAACTGATCATTACCACAGAGATCATCAAGGTCGGATGAAAAAAATTTGTCGAGTATTCAGAAAACCAGTAGTATTTTGGAAGCTTGGAACACATTTCCAATAAAGGTGTTTTACGCAGTGTTTGCTTGTGGCTATTTCAATAGGAAACAAACCACAAAGACAGAATTTAGAACTACTTTATTTTGTCAAGTTTCAAGGAGCTAGCACAAACCGTGTTTGATTTAGACTTAAAAAACACATCTATCTGTATAGGAGCAAATAGAGTGAAACCTAAAAATTCAAACTGTTACTGGTAACGAACGCTTCATCCTAGAAGAGTGAAAATTGGACAGCTAAGTGGACTTAGTGAACTGATCATTACCACAGAGATCATCAAGGTCGGATGAAAAAAATTTTGCCGAGTATTCCGAAAACCAGTAGTTTTTTGGAAGCTTGGCACACCTTTCCAATGAATGTGTTTTACGCAGTCTTTGCTTGTGCCTATTTCAAGAGGAAACAAACCACAAAGACAGAACTTAGAACTACTTTATTTTGTCAAGTTTCAAGGAGCTAGCACAAACCGTGTTTGATTTAACTTCCAAACACATATATATATATATATCAGGAAATAGAGTGAAACCTAAAAACTCAAACTGTTACTGGTAACGAACGCTTCATCCTAGAAGAGTGAATATTGGACAGCTAAGTGGACTAAGTAAACTGATCATTACCACAGAGATCATCAAGGTCGGATGAAAAAAAATTTGCCGAGTATTCAGAAAACCAGTAGTTTTTTGGAAGCTTGGCACACCTTTCCAATGAAGGTGTTTTACGCAGTCTTTGCTTGTGGCTATTTCAAGAGGAAACAAACCACAAAGACAGAAATTAGAACTACTTTATTTTGTCAAGTTTCAAGGAGCTAGCACAAACCCTGTTTGATTTAGACTTAAAAAACACATCTATCTGTATAGGAGGAAATAGAGTGAAACCTAAAAATTCAAACTGTTACTGGTAACGAACGCTTCATCCTAGAAGAGTGAAAATTGGGCAGCTAAGTGGACTTAGTGAACTGATCATTACCACAGAGATTATCAAGGTCGGATGAAAAAAAATTTGCCGAGTATTCCGAAAACCAGTAGTTTTTTGGAAGCTTGGCACACCTTTCCAATGAATGTGTTTTACGCAGTCTTTGCTTGTGCCTATTTCCAGAGGAAACAAACCACAAAGACAGAACTTAGAACTACTTTATTTTGTCAAGTTTCAAGGAGCTAGCACAAACCGTGTTTGATTTAGACTCAAAAAACACATCTATCTTTATAGGAGGTAATAGAGTGAAACCTAAAAATTCAAACTGTTACTGGTAACGAACGCTTCATCCTAGAAAAGTGAAAATTGGGCAGCTAAGTGGACTTAGTGAACTGATCATTACCACAGAGATCATCAAGGTCGGATGAAAAAAAATTTGCCGAGTATTCAGAAAAACAGTAGTATTTTGGAAGCTTGGAACACCTTTCCAATGAATGTGTTTTACGCAGTCTTTGCTTGTGGCTATTTCAAGAGGAAACAAACCACAAAGACAGAACTTAGAACTAATTTATTTTGTCAAGTTTCAAGGAGCTAGCACAAACCGTGTTTGATTTAGACTTAAAAAACACATCTATCTCTATAGGAGGAAATAGAGTGAAACCTAAAAATTCAAACTATTACTGGTAATGAACGCTTCATCCTAGAAGAGTGAAAGTTGGGCAGCTAAGTGGACTTAGTGAACTGATCATTACCACAGAGATCATCAAGGTCGGATGAAAAAAATTTGCCGAGTATTCAGAAAACCAGTAGTATTTTGGAAGCTTGGAACACCTTTTCAATAAAGGTGTTTTACGCAGTGTTTGCTTGTGGCTATTTCAAGAGGAAACAAACCACAAAGACAGAACTTAGAACTACTTTATTTTGTCAAGTTTCAAGGAGGTAGCACAAACCGTGTTTGATTTAGACTTAAAAAACACATCTATCTGTATAGGAGGAAATAGAGTGAAACCTAAAAATTCAAACTGTTACTGGTATCGAACGCTTCATCCTAGAAGAGTGAAAATTGGGCAGCTAAGTGGACTTAGTGAACTGATCATTACCACAGAGATCATCAAGGTCGGATGAAAAAAAATTTGCCAAGTATTCCGAAAACCAGTAGTTTTTTGGAAGCTTGGCACACCTTTCCAATGAATGTGTTTTACGCAGTCTTTGCTTGTGCCTATTTCAAGAGGAAACAAACCACAAAGACAGAACTTAGAACTACTTTATTTTGTCAAGTTTCAAGGAGCTAGCACAAACCGTGTTTGATTTAACTTCCAAACACATCTATATATATAGGAGGAAATAGAGTGAAACCTAAAAACTCAAACTGTTACTGGTAACGAACGCTTCATCCTAGAAGAGTGAAAATTGGGAAGCTAAGTGGACTTAGTGAACTGATCATTACCACAGAGATCATCAAGGTCGGATGAAAAAAATTTGTCGAGTATTCAGAAAACCAGTAGTATTTTGGAAGCTTGGAACACATTTCCAATAAAGGTGTTTTATGCAGTGTTTGCTTGTGGCTATTTCAATAGGAAACAAACCACAAAGACAGAATTTAGAACTACTTTATTTTGTCAAGTTTCAAGGAGCTAGCACAAACCGTGTTTGATTTAGACTTAAAAAACACATCTATCTGTATAGGAGCAAATAGAGTGAAACCTAAAAATTCAAACTGTTACTGGTAACGAACGCTTCATCCTAGAGGAGTGAAAATTGGACAGCTAAGTGGACTTAGTGAACTGATCATTACCACAGAGATCATCAAGGTCGGATGAAAAAAAATTTGCCGAGTATTCCGAAAACCAGTAGTTTTTTGGAAGCTTGGCACACCTTTCCAATGAATGTGTTTTACGCAGTCTTTGCTTGTGGCTATTTCAAGAGGAAACAAACCACAAAGACAGAACTTAGAACTACTTTATTTTGTCAAGTTTCAAGGAGCTAGCACAAACCGTGTTTGATTTAACTTCCAAACACATCTATATATATAGGAGGAAATAGAGTGAAACCTAAAAACTCAAACTGTTACTGGTAACGAACGCTTCATCCTAGAAGAGTGAATATTGGACAGCTAAGTGGACTAAGTAAACTAATCATTACCACAGAGATCATCAAGGTCGGATGAAAAAAAATTTGCCGAGTATTCAGAAAACCAGTAGTTTTTTGGAAGCTTGGCACACCTTTCCAATGAAGGTGTTTTACGCAGTCTTTGCTTGTGGCTATTTCAAGAGGAAACAAACCACAAAGACAGAAATTAGAACTACTTTATTTTGTCAAGTTTCAAGGAGCTAGCACAAACCCTGTTTGATTTAGACTTAAAAAACACATCTATCTGTATAGGAGGAAATAGAGTGAAACCTAAAAATTCAAACTGTTACTGGTAACGAACGCTTCATCCTAGAAGAGTGAAAATTGGGCAGCTAAGTGGACTTAGTGAACTGATCATTACCACAGAGATCATCAAGGTCGGATGAAAAAAAATTTGCCGTGTATTCAGTAAACCAGTAGTATTTTGGAAGCTTGGAACACCTTTCCAATAAAGGTGTTTTACGCAGTGTTTGCTTGTGGCTATTTCAAGAGGAAACAAACCACAAAGACAGAACTTAGAACTACTTTATTTTGTCAAGTTTCAAGGAGCTAGCACAAACCGTGTTTGATTTAGACTTAAAAAACACATCTATCTGTATAGGAGGAAATAGAGTGAAACCTAAAAATTCAAACTGTTACTGGTAACGAACGCTTCATCCTAGAAGAGTGAAAATTGGGCAGCTAAGTGGACTTAGTGAACTGATCATTACCACAGAGATCATCAAGGTCGGATGAAAAAAAATTTGCCGAGTATTCCGAAAACCAGTAGTTTTTTGGAAGGTTGGCACACCTTTCCAATGAATGTGTTTTACGCAGTCTTTGCTTGTGCCTATTTCCAGAGGAAACAAACCACAAAGACAGAACTTAGAACTACTTTATTTTGTCAAGTTTCAAGGAGCTAGCACAAACCGTGTTTGATTTGACTCAAAAAACACATCTATCTTTATAAGAGGAAATAGAGTGAAACCTAAAAATTCAAACTGTTACTGGTAACGAACGCTTCATCCTAGAAGAGTGAAAATTGGGCAGCTAAGTGGACTTAGTGAACTGATCATTACCACAGAGATCATCAAGGTCGGATGAAAAAAAATTTGCCGAGTATTCAGAAAACCAGTAGTATTTTGGAAGCTTGGAACACCTTTCCAGTAAAGGTGTTTTACGCAGTGTTTGCTTGTGGCTATTTCAAGAGGAAACAAACCACAAAGACAGAACTTAGAACTACTTTATTTTGTCAAGTTTCAAGGAGCTAGCACAAACCTTGTTTGATTTAGACTTAAAAAACACATCTATCTCTATAGGAGGAAATAGAGTGAAACCTAAAAATTCAAACTGTTACTGGTAACGAACGCTTCATCCTAGAAAAGTGAAAGTTGGGCAGCTAAGTGGACTTAGTGAACTGATCATTACCACCGAGATCATCAAGGTCGGATGAAAAAAAATTTGCCGAGTATTCAGAAAACCAGTAGTATTTTGGAAGCTTGGAACACCTTTCCAATGAATGTGTTTTACGCAGTCTTTGCTTGTGGCTATTTCAAGAGGAAACAAACCACAAAGACAGAACTTAAAACTACTTTATTTTGTCAAGTTTCAAGGAGCTAGCACAAACCGTGATTGAATTAGACTTAAAAAACACATCAATCTGTATAGGAGAAATAGAGTGAAACCTAAAAATTCAAACTGTTACTGGTAACGAACGCTTCATCCTAGAAGAGTGAAAATTGGGCAGCTAAGTGGACTTAGTGAACTGATCATTACCACAGAGAGCATCAAGGTCGGATTAAAAAAAATTTGCCGAGTATTCAGAAAACCAGTAGTATTTTGGAAGCTTGGAACACCTTTTTAATAAAGGTGTTTTACACAGTGTTTGCTTGTGGCTATTTCAAGAGAAAACAAACCACAAAGACAGAACTTAGAACTACTTTATTTTGTCAAGTTTCAAGGAGCTAGCACAAACCGTGTTTGATTTAGACTTAAAAAACACATCTATCTGTATAGGAGGAAATAGAGTGAAACCTAAAAATTCAAACTGTTACTGGTAACGAACGCTTCATCCTAGAAGAGTGAAAATTGGGCAGCTAAGTGGACTTAGTGAACTGATCATTACCACAGAGATCATCAAGGTCGGATGAAAAAAAATTTGCCGAGTATTCGGAAAACCAGTAGTTTTTTGGAAGCTTGGCACACCTTTCCAATGAATGTGTTTTACGCAGTCTTTGCTTGTGCCTCTTTCAAGAGGAAACAAACCACAAAGACAGAACTTAGAACTACTTTATTTTGTCAAGTTTCAAGGAGCTAGCACAAACCGTGTTTGATTTAGACTTAAAAAAAACATCTATCTGTATAGGAGGAAATAGAGTGAAACCTAAAAACTCAAACTGTTACTGGTAACGAACGCTTCATCCTAGAAGAGTGAATATTGGACAGCTAAGTGGACTAAGTAAACTGATCATTACCACAGAGATCATCAAGGTCGGATGAAAAAAAATTTGCCGAGTATTCAGAAAACCAGTAGTTTTTTGGAAGCTTGGCACACCTTTCCAATGAATGTGTTTTACGCAGTCTTTGCTTCTGGCTATTTCAAGAGGAAACAAACCACAAAGACACAACTTAGAACTACTTTTTTTTGTCAAGTTTCAAGGAGCTGGCACAAACCGGGTTTGAATTAGACTTAAAAAACACATCTATCTGTATAGGAGGAAATAGAGTGAAACCTAAAAATTCAAACTGTTACTGGTAACGAACGCTTCACCTTGAAGAGTGAAAATTGGGCAGCTAAGTGGACTTAGTGAAATGATCATTACCACAGAGGTCATCAAGGTCGGATGAAAAAAATTTGCCGAGTATTCAGAAAACCAGTAGTATTTTGGAAGCTTGGAACACATTTCCAATAAAGGTGTTTTACGCAGTGTTTGCTTGTGGCTATTTCAAGAGGAAACAAACCACAAAGACAGAATTTAGAACTACTTTATTTTGTCAAGTTTCAAGGAGCTAGCACAAACCGTGTTTGATTTAGACTTAAAAACACATCTATCTGCATAGGAGCAAATAGAGTGAAACCTAAAAATTCAAACTGTTACTGGTAATGAACGCTTCATCCTAGAAGAGTGAAAATTGGGCAGCTAAGTGGACTTAGTGAACTGATCATTACCACAGAGATCATCAAGGTCGGATGAAAAAAAATTTGCCGAGTATTCCGAGAACCAGTAGTTTTTTGGAAGCTTGGCACACCTTTCCAATGAATGTGTTTTACGCAGTCTTTGCTTGTGCCTATTTCAAGAGGAAACAAACCACAAAGACAGAACTTAGAACTACTTTATTTTGTCAAGTTTCAAGGAGCTAGCACAAACCGTGTTTGATTTAACTTCCAAACACATCTATATATATAGGAGGAAATAGAGTGAAACCTAAAAACTCAAACTGTTACTGGTAACGAACGCTTCATCCTAGAAGAGTGAATATTGGACAGCTAAGTGGACTAAGTAAACTGATCATTACCACAGAGATCATCAAGGTCAGATGAAAAAAAATTTGCCGAGTATTCAGAAAACCAGTAGTTTTTTGGAAGCTTGGCGCACCTTTCCAATGAAGGTGTTTTACGCAGTCTTTGCTTGTGGCTATTTCAAGAGGAAACAAACCACAAAGACAGAAATTAGAACTACTTTATTTTGTCAAGTTTCAAGGAGCTAGCACAAACCCTGTTTGATTTAGACTTAAAAAACACATCTATCTGTATAGGAGGAAATAGAGTGAAACCTAAAAATTCAAACTGTTACTGGTAACGAACGCTTCATCCTAGAAGAGTGAAAATTTTGCAGCTAAGTGGACTTAGTGAACTGATCATTACCACAGAGATCATCAAGGTCGGATGAAAAAAAATTTGCCGAGTATTCAGAAAACCAGTAGTATTTTGGAAGCTTGGAACACCTTTCCAATAAAGGTGTTTTACGCAGTGTTTGCTTGTGCCTATTTCAAGAGGAAACAAACCACAAAGACAGAACTTAGAACTACTTTATTTTGTCAAGTTTCAAGGAGCTAGCACAAACCGTGTTTGATTTAGACTTAAAAAACACATCTATCTGTATAGGAGGAAATAGAGTGAAACCTAAAAATTCAAACTGTTACTGGTAACGAACGCTTCATCCTAGAAGAGTGAAAATTGGGCAGCTAAGTGGACTTAGTGAACTGATCATTACCACAGAGATCATCAAGGTCGGATGAAAAAAATTTGCCGAGTATTCCGAAAACCAGTAGTTTTTTGGAAGCTTGGCACACCTTTCCAATGAATGTGTTTTACGCAGTCTTTGCTTGTGCCTATTTCCAGAGGAAACAAACCACAAAGACAGAACTTAGAACTACTTTATTTTGTCAAGTTCCAAGGAGCTACCACAAACCGTGTTTGATTTAGACTCAAAAAACACATGTATCTTTATAGGAGGAAATAGAGTGAAACCTAAAAATTCAAACTGTTACTGGTAACGAACGCTTCATCCTAGAAGAGTGAAAGTTGGGCAGCTAAGTGGACTTAGTGAACTGATCATTACCACCGAGATCATCAAGGTCGGATGAAAAAAAATTTGCCGAGTATTCAGAACACCAGTAGTATTTTGGAAGCTTGGAACACCTTTTCAATGAATGTGTTTTACGCAGTCTTTGCTTGTGGCTATTTCAAGAGGAAACAAACCACAAAGACAGAACTTAAAACTACTTTATTTTGTCAAGTTTCAAGGAGCTAGCACAAACCGTGTTTGAATTAGACTTAAAAAACACATCAATCTGTATAGGAGGAAATAGAGTGAAACCTAAAAATTCAAACTGTTACTGGTAACGAACGCTTCATCCTAGAAGAGTGAAAATTGGGCAGCTAAGTTTACTTAGTGAACTGATCATTACCACAGAGAGCATCAAGATCGGATAAAAAAAAATTTGCCGAGTATTCAGAAAACCAGTAGTATTTTGGAAGCTTGGAACACCTTTTTAATAAAGGTGTTTTACGCAGTGTTTGCTTGTGCCTATTTCAAGAGGAAACAAACCACAAAGACAGAACTTAGAACTACTTTATTTTGTCAAGTTTCAAGGAGCTAGCACAAACCGTGTTTGATTTAGACTTAAAAACACATCTATCTGTATAGGAGCAAATAGAGTGAAACCTAAAAATTCAAACTGTTACTGGTAACGAACGCTTCATCCTAGAAGAGTGAAAATTGGGCAGCTAAGTGGACTTAGTGAACTGATCATTACCACAGAGATCATCAAGGTCGGATGAAAAAAAATTTGCCGAGTATTCCGAAAACCAGTAGTTTTTTGGAAGCTTGGCACACCTTTCCAATGAATGTGTTTTACGCAGTCTTTGCTTGTGCCTATTTCAAGAGGAAACAAACCACAAAGACAGAACTTAGAACTACTTTATTTTGTCAAGTTTCAAGGAGCTAGCACAAACCGTGTTTGATTTAACTTCCAAACACATCTATATATATATATAGGAGGAAATAGAGTGAAACCTAAAAACTCAAACTGTTACTGGTAACGAACGCTTCATCCTAGAAGAGTGAATATTGGACAGCTAAGTGGACTAAGTAAACTGATCAATTACCACAGAGATCATCAAGGTCGGATGAAAAAAAATTTGCCGAGTATTCAGAAAACCAGTAGTTTTTTGGAAGCTTGGCGCACCTTTCCAATGAAGGTGTTTTTACGCAGTCTTTGCTTGTTGGCTATTTCAAGAGGAAACAAACCACAAAGACAGAAACTAGAACTACTTTATTTTGTCAAGTTTCAAGGAGCTAGCACAAACCCTGTTTGATTTTAGACTTAAAAAACACATCTATCTGTATAGGAGGAAATAGAGTGAAACCTAAATTTCAAACTGTTACTGGTAACGAACGCTTCATCCTAGAAGAGTGAAAATTGGGCAGCTAAGTGGACTTAGTGAACTGATCATTACCACAGAGATCATCAAGGTCGGATGAAAAAAAATTTGCCGAATATTCAGAAAACCAGTAGTATTTTGGAAGCTTGGAACACCTTTCCAATAAAGGTGTTTTACCCAGTGTTTGCTTGTGGCTATTTCAAGAGGAAAACAAACCACAAAGACAGAACTTAGAACTACTTTATTTTGTCAAGTTTCAAGGAGCTAGCACAAACCGTGTTTGATTTAGACTTAAAAAACACATCTATCTGTATAGGAGGAAATAGAGTGAAACCTAAAAATTCAAACTGTTACTGGTAACGAACGCTTCATCCTAGAAGAGTGAAAATTGGGCAGCTAAGTGGACTTAGTGAACTGATCATTACCACAGAGATCATCAAGGTCGGATGAAAAAAAATTTGCCGAGTATTCCGAAAACCAGTAGTTTTTTGGAAACTTGGCACACCATTCCAATGAATGTGTTTTACGCAGTCTTTGCTTGTGCCTATTTCCAGAGGAAACAAACCACAAAGACAGAACTTAGAACTACTTTATTTTGTCAAGTTTCAAGGAGCTAGCACAAACCGTGTTTGATTTAACTTCCAAACACATCTATATATATAGGAGGAAATAGAGTGAAACCTAAAAACTCAAACTGTTACTGGTAACGAACGCTTCATCCTAGAAGAGTGAATATTGGACAGCTAAGTGGACTAAGTAAACTGATCATTACCACAGAGATCATCAAGGTCGGATGAAAAAAAATTTGCCGAGTATTCAGAAAACCAGTAGTTTTTTGGAAGCTTGGCGCACCTTTCCAATGAAGGTGTTTTACGCAGTCTTTGCTTGTTCCTATTTCCAGAGGAAACAAACCACAAAGACAGAACTTAGAACTACTTTATTTTGTCAAGTTTCAAGGAGCTACCACAAACCGTGTTTGATTTAGACTCAAAAAACACATCTATCTTTATAGGAGGAAATAGAGTGAAACCTAAAAATTCAAACTGTTACTGGTAACGAACGCTTCATCCTAGAAGAGTGAAAGTTGGGCAGCTAAGTGGACTTAGTGAACTGATCATTACCACCGAGATCATCAAGGTCGGATGAAAAAAAATTTGCCGAGTATTCAGAAAACCAGTAGTTTTTTGGAAGCTTGGCGCACCTTTCCAATGAAAGTGTTTTACGCAGTCTTATCTTGTGGCTATTTCAAGAGGAAACAAACCACAAAGACAGAAATTAGAACTACTTTATTTTGTCAAGTTTCAAGGAGCTAGCACAAACCGTGTTTGATTTAGACTTAAAAAACACATCTATCTGTATAGGAGGAAATAGAGTGAAACCTAAAAATTCAAACTGTTACTGGTAACGAACGCTTCATCCTAGAAGAGTGAAAATTGGGCAGCTAAGTGGACTTAGTGAACTGATCATTACCACAGAGATCATCAAGGTCGGATAAAAAAAATTTGCCGAGTATTCCGAAAACCAGTAGTTTTTTGGAAGCTTGGCACACCTTTCCAATGAATGTGTTTTACGCAGTCTTTGCTTGTGCCTATTTCCAGAGGAAACAAACCACAAAGACAGAACTTAGAACTACTTTATTTTGTCAAGTTTCAAGGAGCTAGCACAAACCGTGTTTGATTTAGACTCAAAAAACTCATCTATCTTTATAGGAGGAAATAGAGTGAAACCTAAAAATTCAAACTGTTACTGGTAACGAACGCTTCATCCTAGAAGAGTGAAAGTTGGGCAGCTAAGTGGACTTAGTGATCTGATCATTACCACTGAGATCATCAAGGTAGGATGAAAAAAAATTTGCCGAGTATTCAGAAAACCAGTAGTATTTTGGAAGCTTGGAACACCTTCCCAATGAATGTGTTTTACGCAGTCTTTGCTTGTGGCTATTTCAAGAGGAAACAAACCACAAAGACAGAACTTAAAACTCCTTTATTTTGTCAAGTTTCAAGGAGCTAGCACAAACCGTGTTTGATTTAGACTTAAAAAACACATCAATCTGTATAGGAGGAAATAGAGTGAAACCTAAAAATTCAAACTGTTACTGGTAACGAACGCTTCATCCTAGAAGAGTGAAAATTGGGCAGCTAAGTTTACTTAGTGAACTGATCATTACCACAGAGAGCATCAAGATCGGATAAAAAAAAATTTGCCGAGTATTCAGAAAACCAGTAGTATTTTGGAAGCTTGGAACACCTTTTTAATAAAGGTGATTTACGCAGTGTTTGCTTGTGCCTATTTCCAGAGGAAACAAACCACAAAGACAGAACTTAGAACTACTTTATTTTGTCAAGTTTCAAGGAGCTAGCACAAACCGTGTTTGATTTAGACTTAAAAAACACATCTATCTGTATAGGAGGAAATAGAGTGAAACCTAAAAATTCAAACTGTTACTGGTAATGAACGCTTCATCCTAGAAGAGTGAAAGTTGGGCAGCTAAGTGGACTTAGTGAACTGATCATTACCACAGAGATCATCAAGGTCGGATGAAAAAAATTTGCCGAGTATTCAGAAAAACAGTAGTATTTTGGAAGCTTGGAACACCTTTCCAATGAATGTGTTTTACACAGTCTTTGCTTGTGGCTATTTCAAGAGGAAACAAACCACAAAGACAGAACTTAGAAGTACTTTATTTTTTCAAGTTTCAAGGAGCTAGCACAAACCGTGTTTGATTTAGACTTAAAAAACACATCTATCTGTATAGGAGGAAATAGAGTGAAACCTAAAAATTCAAACTGTTACTGGTAACGAACGCTTCATCCTAGAAGAGTGAAAGTTGGGCAGCTAAGTGGACTTAGTGAACTGATCATTACCACAGAGATCATCAAGGTCGGATGAAAAAAATTTGCCGAGTATTCAGAAAAACAGTAGTATTTTGGAAGCTTGGAACACCTTTCCAATGAATGTGTTTTACACAGTCTTTGCTTGTGGCTATTTCAAGAGGAAACAAACCACAAAGACAGAACTTAGAAGTACTTTATTTTTTCAAGTTTCAAGGAGCTAGCACAAACCGTGTTTGATTTAGACTTAAAAAACACATCTATCTGTATAGGAGGAAATAGAGTGAAACCTAAAAATTCAAACTGTTACTGGTAACGAACGCTTCATCCTAGAAGAGTGAAAATTGGGCAGCTAAGTGGACTTAATGAACTGATCATTACCACAGAGATCATCAAGGTCAGATGAAAAAAATTTTGCCGAGTATTCAGAAAACCAGTAGTATTTTGGAAGCTTGGAACACCTTTCCAATAAAGGTGTTTTACGCAGTGTTTGCTTGTGGCTATTTCAAGAGGAAACAAACCACAAAGACAGAACTTAGAACTACTTTATTTTGTCAAGTTTCAAGGAGCTAGCACAAACCGTGTTTGATTTAGACTTAAAAAACACATCTATCTGTATAGGAGGAAATAGAGTGAAACCTAAAAATTCAAAATGTTACTGGTAACGAATGCTTCATCCTAGAAGAGTGAATATTGGGCAGTTAAGTGGACTAAGTGACATGATCATTACCACAGAGATCATCAAGGTCGGATGAAAAAATATTTGTCGAGTATTCTTAAAACAAGTAGTTTTTTTGAAGCTTGGCCGACCTTTCCAATGAAGGTGTTTTACGCAGTGTTTGCTTGTGGCTATTTCAAGACGAAACAAACCACAAAGACAGAACTTAGAACTACTTTATTTTGTCAAGTTTCAAGGAGCTAGCACAAACCGTGTTTGATTTAGACTTAAAAAAAACATCTATCTGTATAGGAGGAAATAGAGTGAAACCTAAAAATTCAAACTGTTACTGGTAACGAACGCTTCATCCTAGAAGAGTGAAAATTGGGCAGAAAAGTGGACTTAGTGAACTGATCATTAACACAGAGATCATCAAGGTCGGATGAAAAAAAATTTGCCGAGTATTCAGAAAACCAGTAGTTTTTTGGAAGCTTGGCACACCTTTCCAATGAAGGTGTTTTACGCAGTCTTTGCTTGTGGCTATTTCAAGAGGAAACAAACCACAAAGACAGAACTTAGAACTATTTTATTTTGTCAAGTTTCAAGGAGCTAGCACAAACCGTGTTTGATTTAGACTTAAAAAACTCATCATCTGTATAGGAGTAAATAGAGTGAAACCTAAAAATTCAAACTGTTACTGGCAACGAACTCTTCATCCTAGAAGAGTGAAAATTGGGCAGCTAAGTGGACTTAGTGAACTGATCATTACCACAGAGATCATCATGGTCGGATGAAAAAAAATTTGCCGAGTATTCCGAACACCAGTAGTTTTTTGAAAGCTTGGCACACCTTTCAAATGAATGTGTTTAACGCAGTCTTTGCTTGTGCCTATTTCAACAGGAAACAAACCACAAAGACAGAACTTAGAACTACTTTATTTTGTCAAGATTCAAGGAGCTAGCACAAACCGTGTTTGATTTAGACTTCCAAACACATCTATCTATATAGGAGGAAATAGAGTGAAACCTAAAAACTCAAACTGTTACTGGTAACGAACGCTTCATCCTAGAAGAGTGAAAATTGGGCAGCTAAGTGGACTCAGTGAACTGATCATTACCACAGAGATCATCAAGGTCGGATGAAAAAAAATTTGCCGAGTATTCAGAAAACCAGTAGTATTTTGGAAGCTTGGAACACCTTTCCAATAAAGGTGTTTTACGCAGTCTTTGCTTGTGGCTATTTCAAGAGGAAACAAACCACAAAGTCAGAACGTAGAACTACTTTATTTTGTCAAGTTTCAAGGAGCTAGCACAAACCGTGTTTGATTTAGACTTAAAAAACACATCTATCTGTATTGGAGGAAATAGAGTGAAACCTAAAAATTCAAACTGTTACTGGTAACGAACGCTTCATCCTAGAAGAGTGAAAGTTGGGCAGCTAAGTGGACTTAGTGAACTGATCATTACCACAGAGATCATCAAGGTCGGATGAAAAAAAATTTGCCGAGTATTCAGAAAACCAGTAGTATTTTGGAAGCTTGGCACACCTTTCCAATGAATGTGTTTTACGCAGTCTTTGCTTGTGGCTATTTCAAGAGGAAACAAACCACAAAGACAGAACTTAGAACTACTTTATTTTGTCAAGTTTCAAGGATCTAGCACAAACCGTGTTTGATTTAGACTTAAAAAACACATCTATCTGTATAGGAGGAAATAGAGTGAAACCTAAAAATTCAAACAGTTACTGGTAACGAACGCTTCATTCTAGAAGAGGGAAAATTGGGCAGCTAAGTGGACTTAGTGAACTGATCATTACCACAGAGATCATCATGGTCGGATGAAAAAAAATTTGCCGAGTATTCAGAAAACCAGTAGTATTTTGGAAGCTTGGAACACCTTTCCAATAAAGGTGTTTTACGCAGTGTTTGCTTGTGGCTATTTCAAGAGGAAACAAACCACAAAGGCAGAACTTAGAACTACTTTATTTTGTCAAGTTTCAAGGAGCTAGCACAAACCGTGTTTGATTTAGACTTCCAAACACATCTATATATATAGGAGGAAATAGAGTGAAACCTAAAAACTCAAACTGTTACTGGTAACGAACGCTTTATCCTAGAAGAGTGAATATTGGGCAGCTAAGTGGACTAAGTAAACTGATCATTACCACAGAGATCATCAAGGTCGGATGAAAAAAAATTTGCCGAGTATTCAGAAAACCAGTAGTTTTTTGGAAGCTTGGCACACCTTTCCAATGAAGGTGTTTTACGCAGTCTTTGCTTGTGGCTATTTCAAGAGGAAACAAACCACAAAGACAGAACTTAGAACTACTTTATTTTGTCAAGTTTCAAGGAGCTAGCACAAACCGTGTTTGATTTAGACTTAAAAAACACATCTATCTGTATAGGAGGAAATAGAGTGAAACCTAAAAATTCAAACTGTTACTGGTAACGAACGCTTCATCCTAGAAGAGTGAAAGTTGGGCAGCTAAGTGGACTTAGTGAACTGATCATTACCACAGAGATCATCAAGGTCGGATGAAAAAAATTTGCCGAGTATTCAGAAAAACAGTAGTATTTTGGAAGCTTGGAACACCTTTCCAATGAATGTGTTTTACACAGTCTTTGCTTGTGGCTATTTCAAGAGGAAACAAACCACAAAGACAGAACTTAGAAGTACTTTATTTTTTCAAGTTTCAAGGAGCTAGCACAAACCGTGTTTGATTTAGACTTAAAAAACACATCTATCTGTATAGGAGGAAATAGAGTGAAACCTAAAAATTCAAACAGTTACTGGTAACGAACGCTTCATTCTAGAAGAGGGAAAATTGGGCAGCTAAGTGGACTTAGTGAACTGATCATTACCACAGAGATCATCATGGTCGGATGAAAAAAAATTTGCCGAGTATTCAGAAAACCAGTAGTATTTTGGAAGCTTGGAACACCTTTCCAATAAAGGTGTTTTACGCAGTGTTTGCTTGTGGCTATTTCAAGAGGAAACAAACCACAAAGGCAGAACTTAGAACTACTTTATTTTGTCAAGTTTCAAGGAGCTAGCACAAACCGTGTTTGATTTAGACTTCCAAACACATCTATATATATAGGAGGAAATAGAGTGAAACCTAAAAACTCAAACTGTTACTGGTAACGAACGCTTCATCCTAGAAGAGTGAATATTGGGCAGCTAAGTGGACTAAGTAAACTGATCATTACCACAGAGATCATCAAGGTCGGATGAAAAAAAATTTGCCGAGTATTCAGAAAACCAGTAGTTTTTTGGAAGCTTGGCACACCTTTCCAATGAAGGTGTTTTACGCAGTCTTTGCTTGTGGCTATTTCAAGAGGAAACAAACCACAAAGACAGAACTTAGAACTACTTTATTTTGTCAAGTTTCAAGGAGCTAGCACAAACCGTGTTTGATTTAGACTTAAAAAACACATCTATCTGTATAGGAGGAAATAGAGTGAAACCTAAAAATTCAAACTGTTACTGGTAACGAACGCTTCATCCTAGAAGAGTGAAAGTTGGGCAGCTAAGTGGACTTAGTGAACTGATCAATACCACAGAGATCATCAAGGTCGGATGAAAAAAATTTGCCGAGTATTCAGAAAAACAGTAGTATTTTGGAAGCTTGGAACACCTTTCCAATGAATGTGTTTTACACAGTCTTTGCTTGTGGCTATTTCAAGAGGAAACAAACCACAAAGACAGAACTTAGAAGTACTTTATTTTTTCAAGTTTCAAGGAGCTAGCACAAACCGTGTTTGATTTAGACTTAAAAAACACATCTATCTGTATAGGAGGAAATAGAGTGAAACCTAAAAATTCAAAATGTTACTGGTAACGAATGCTTCATCCTAGAAGAGTGAATATTGGGCAGTTAAGTGGACTAAGTGACATGATCATTACCACAGAGATCATCAAGGTCGGATGAAAAAATATTTGTCGAGTATTCTTAAAACAAGTAGTTTTTTTGAAGCTTGGCCGACCTTTCCAATGAAGGTGTTTTACGCAGTGTTTGCTTGTGGCTATTTCAAGACGAAACAAACCACAAAGACAGAACTTAGAACTACTTTATTTTGTCAAGTTTCAAGGAGCTAGCACAAACCGTGTTTGATTTAGACTTAAAAAAAACATCTATCTGTATAGGAGGAAATAGAGTGAAACCTAAAAATTCAAACTGTTACTGGTAACGAACGCTTCATCCTAGAAGAGTGAAAATTGGGCAGAAAAGTGGACTTAGTGAACTGATCATTAACACAGAGATCATCAAGGTCGGATGAAAAAAAATTTGCCGAGTATTCAGAAAACCAGTAGTTTTTTGGAAGCTTGGCACACCTTTCCAATGAAGGTGTTTTACGCAGTCTTTGCTTGTGGCTATTTCAAGAGGAAACAAACCACAAAGACAGAACTTAGAACTATTTTATTTTGTCAAGTTTCAAGGAGCTAGCACAAACCGTGTTTGATTTAGACTTAAAAAACTCATCATCTGTATAGGAGTAAATAGAGTGAAACCTAAAAATTCAAACTGTTACTGGCAACGAACTCTTCATCCTAGAAGAGTGAAAATTGGGCAGCTAAGTGGACTTAGTGAACTGATCATTACCACAGAGATCATCATGGTCGGATGAAAAAAAATTTGCCGAGTATTCCGAACACCAGTAGTTTTTTGAAAGCTTGGCACACCTTTCAAATGAATGTGTTTAACGCAGTCTTTGCTTGTGCCTATTTCAACAGGAAACAAACCACAAAGACAGAACTTAGAACTACTTTATTTTGTCAAGATTCAAGGAGCTAGCACAAACCGTGTTTGATTTAGACTTCCAAACACATCTATCTATATAGGAGGAAATAGAGTGAAACCTAAAAACTCAAACTGTTACTGGTAACGAACGCTTCATCCTAGAAGAGTGAAAATTGGGCAGCTAAGTGGACTCAGTGAACTGATCATTACCACAGAGATCATCAAGGTCGGATGAAAAAAAATTTGCCGAGTATTCAGAAAACCAGTAGTATTTTGGAAGCTTGGAACACCTTTCCAATAAAGGTGTTTTACGCAGTCTTTGCTTGTGGCTATTTCAAGAGGAAACAAACCACAAAGTCAGAACGTAGAACTACTTTATTTTGTCAAGTTTCAAGGAGCTAGCACAAACCGTGTTTGATTTAGACTTAAAAAACACATCTATCTGTATTGGAGGAAATAGAGTGAAACCTAAAAATTCAAACTGTTACTGGTAACGAACGCTTCATCCTAGAAGAGTGAAAGTTGGGCAGCTAAGTGGACTTAGTGAACTGATCATTACCACAGAGATCATCAAGGTCGGATGAAAAAAAATTTGCCGAGTATTCAGAAAACCAGTAGTATTTTGGAAGCTTGGCACACCTTTCCAATGAATGTGTTTTACGCAGTCTTTGCTTGTGGCTATTTCAAGAGGAAACAAACCACAAAGACAGAACTTAGAACTACTTTATTTTGTCAAGTTTCAAGGATCTAGCACAAACCGTGTTTGATTTAGACTTAAAAAACACATCTATCTGTATAGGAGGAAATAGAGTGAAACCTAAAAATTCAAACAGTTACTGGTAACGAACGCTTCATTCTAGAAGAGGGAAAATTGGGCAGCTAAGTGGACTTAGTGAACTGATCATTACCACAGAGATCATCATGGTCGGATGAAAAAAAATTTGCCGAGTATTCAGAAAACCAGTAGTATTTTGGAAGCTTGGAACACCTTTCCAATAAAGGTGTTTTACGCAGTGTTTGCTTGTGGCTATTTCAAGAGGAAACAAACCACAAAGGCAGAACTTAGAACTACTTTATTTTGTCAAGTTTCAAGGAGCTAGCACAAACCGTGTTTGATTTAGACTTCCAAACACATCTATATATATAGGAGGAAATAGAGTGAAACCTAAAAACTCAAACTGTTACTGGTAACGAACGCTTCATCCTAGAAGAGTGAATATTGGGCAGCTAAGTGGACTAAGTAAACTGATCATTACCACAGAGATCATCAAGGTCGGATGAAAAAAAATTTGCCGAGTATTCAGAAAACCAGTAGTTTTTTGGAAGCTTGGCACACCTTTCCAATGAAGGTGTTTTACGCAGTCTTTGCTTGTGGCTATTTCAAGAGGAAACAAACCACAAAGACAGAACTTAGAACTACTTTATTTTGTCAAGTTTCAAGGAGCTAGCACAAACCGTGTTTGATTTAGACTTAAAAAACACATCTATCTGTATAGGAGGAAATAGAGTGAAACCTAAAAATTCAAACTGTTACTGGTAACGAACGCTTCATCCTAGAAGAGTGAAAGTTGGGCAGCTAAGTGGACTTAGTGAACTGATCATTACCACAGAGATCATCAAGGTCGGATGAAAAAAATTTGCCGAGTATTCAGAAAAACAGTAGTATTTTGGAAGCTTGGAACACCTTTCCAATGAATGTGTTTTACACAGTCTTTGCTTGTGGCTATTTCAAGAGGAAACAAACCACAAAGACAGAACTTAGAAGTACTTTATTTTTTCAAGTTTCAAGGAGCTAGCACAAACCGTGTTTGATTTAGACTTAAAAAACACATCTATCTGTATAGGAGGAAATAGAGTGAAACCTAAAAATTCAAACAGTTACTGGTAACGAACGCTTCATTCTAGAAGAGGGAAAATTGGGCAGCTAAGTGGACTTAGTGAACTGATCATTACCACAGAGATCATCATGGTCGGATGAAAAAAAATTTGCCGAGTATTCAGAAAACCAGTAGTATTTTGGAAGCTTGGAACACCTTTCCAATAAAGGTGTTTTACGCAGTGTTTGCTTGTGGCTATTTCAAGAGGAAACAAACCACAAAGGCAGAACTTAGAACTACTTTATTTTGTCAAGTTTCAAGGAGCTAGCACAAACCGTGTTTGATTTAGACTTCCAAACACATCTATATATATAGGAGGAAATAGAGTGAAACCTAAAAACTCAAACTGTTACTGGTAACGAACGCTTCATCCTAGAAGAGTGAATATTGGGCAGCTAAGTGTACTAAGTAAACTGATCATTACCACAGAGATCATCAAGGTCGGATGAAAAAAAATTTGCCGAGTATTCAGAAAACCAGTAGTTTTTTGGAAGCTTGGCACACCTTTCCAATGAAGGTGTTTTACGCAGTCTTTGCTTGTGGCTATTTCAAGAGGAAACAAACCACAAAGACAGAACTTAGAACTACTTTATTTTGTCAAGTTTCAAGGAGCTAGCACAAACCGTGTTTGATTTAGACTTAAAAAACACATCTATCTGTATAGGAGGAAATAGAGTGAAACCTAAAAATTCAAACTGTTACTGGTAACGAACGCTTCATCCTAGAAGAGTGAAAGTTGGGCAGCTAAGTGGACTTAGTGAACTGATCATTACCACAGAGATCATCAAGGTCGGATGAAAAAAATTTGCCGAGTATTCAGAAAAACAGTAGTATTTTGGAAGCTTGGAACACCTTTCCAATGAATGTGTTTTACACAGTCTTTGCTTGTGGCTATTTCAAGAGGAAACAAACCACAAAGACAGAACTTAGAAGTACTTTATTTTTTCAAGTTTCAAGGAGCTAGCACAAACCGTGTTTGATTTAGACTTAAAAAACACATCTATCTGTATAGGAGGAAATAGAGTGAAACCTAAAAATTCAAACTGTTACTGGTAACGAACGCTTCAACCTAGAAGAGTGAAAATTGGGCACCTAAGTGGACTTAATGAACTGATCATTACCACAGAGATCATCAAGGTCGGATGAAAAAAATTTGCCGAGTATTCAGAAAACCAGTAGTATTTTGGAAGCTTGGAACACCTTTCCAATAAAGGTGTTTTACGCAGTGTTTGCTTGTGGCTATATCAAGAGGAAACAAACCCCAAAGACAGAACTTAGAACTACTTTATTTTGTCAAGTTCAAGGAGCTAGCACAAACCGTGTTTGATTTAGATTTAAAAAACACATCTATCTGTATAGGAGGAAATAGAGTGAAACCTAAAAACTCAAACTGTTACTGGTAACGAACGCTTCATCCTAGAAGAGTGAAAATTGGGCAGCTAAGTGGACTCAGTGAACTGATCATTACCACAGAGATCATCAAGGTCGGATGAAAAAAAATTTGCCGAGTATTCAGAAAACCAGTAGTATTTTGGAAGCTTGGAACACCTTTCCAATAAAGGTGTTTTACGCAGTCTTTGCTTGTGGCTATTTCAAGAGGAAACAAACCACAAAGTCAGAACGTAGAACTACTTTATTTTGTCAAGTTTCAAGGAGTTAGCACAAACCGTGTTTGATTTAGACTTAAAAAACACATCTATCTGTATAGGAGGAAATAGAGTGAAACCTAAAAATTCAAACTGTTACTGGTAACGAACGCTTCATCCTAGAAGAGTGAAAGTTGGGCAGCTAAGTGGACTTAGTGAACTGATCATTACCACAGAGATCATCAAGGTCGGATGAAAAAAAATTTGCCTCAGAAAACCAGTAGTATTTTGGAAGCTTGGCACACCTTTCCAATGAATGTGTTTTACGCAGTCTTTGCTTGTGGCTATTTCAAGAGGAAACAAACCACAAAGACAGAACTTAGAACTACTTTATTTTGTCAAGTTTCAAGGATCTAGCACAAACCGTGTTTGATTTAGACTTAAAAAACACATCTATCTGTATAGGAGGAAATAGAGTGAAACCTAAAAATTCAAACAGTTACTGGTAACGAACGCTTCATCCTAGAAGAGGGAAAATTGGGCAGCTAAGTGGACTTAGTGAACTGATCATTACCACAGAGATCATCATGGTCGGATGAAAAAAAATTTGCCGAGTATTCAGAAAACCAGTAGTATTTTGGAAGCTTGGAACACCTTTCCAATAAAGGTGTTTTACGCAGTGTTTGCTTGTGGCTATTTCAAGAGGAAACAAACCACAAAGGCAGAACTTAGAACTACTTTATTTTGTCAAGTTTCAAGGAGCTAACACAAACCGTGTTTGATTTAGACTTCCAAACACATCTATATATATAGGAGGAAATAGAGTGAAACCTAAAAACTCAAACTGTTACTGGTAACGAACGCTTCATCCTAGAAGAGTGAATATTGGGCAGCTAAGTGGACTAAGTAAACTGATCATTACCACAGAGATCATCAAGGTCGGATGAAAAAAAATTTGCCGAGTATTCAGAAAACCAGTAGTTTTTTGGAAGCTTGGCACACCTTTCCAATGAAGGTGTTTTACGCAGTCTTTGCTTGTGGCTATTTCAAGAGGAAACAAACCACAAAGACAGAACTTAGAACTACTTTATTTTGTCAAGTTTCAAGGAGCTAGCACAAACCGTGTTTGATTTAGACTTAAAAAACACATCTATCTGTATAGGAGGAAATAGAGTGAAACCTAAAAATTCAAACTGTTACTGGTTACGAACGCTTCATCCTAGAAGAGTGAAAGTTGGGCAGCTAAGTGGACTTAGTGAACTGATCATTACCACAGAGATCATCAAGGTCGGATGAAAAAAATTTGCCGAGTATTCAGAAAAACAGTAGTATTTTGGAAGCTTGGAACACCTTTCCAATGAATGTGTTTTACACAGTCTTTGCTTGTGGCTATTTCAAGAGGAAACAAACCACAAAGTCAGAACTTAAAAGTACTTTATTTTTTCAAGTTTCAAGGAGCTAGCACAAACCGTGTTTGATTTAGACTTAAAAAACACATCTATCTGTATAGGAGGAAATAGAGTGAAACCTAAAAATTCAAACTGTTACTGGTAACGAACGCTTCAACCTAGAAGAGTGAAAATTGGGCACCTAAGTGGACTTAATGAACTGATCATTACCACAGAGATCATCAAGGTCGGATGAAAAAAATTTGCCGAGTATTCAGAAAACCAGTAGTATTTTGGAAGCTTGGAACACCTTTCCAATAAAGGTGTTTTACGCAGTGTTTGCTTGTGGCTATATCAAGAGGAAACAAACCCCAAAGACAGAACTTGGAACTACTTTATTTTGTCAAGTTCAAGGAGCTAGCACAAACCGTGTTTGATTTAGACTTAAAAAACACATCTATCTGTATAGGAGGAAATAGAGTGAAACCTAAAAATTCAAAATGTTACTGGTAACGAACGCTTCATCATAGAAGAGTGAATATTGGGCAGTTAAGTGGACTAAGTGAACTGATCATTACCACAGAGATCATCAAGGTCGGATGAAAAAAAATTTGCCGAGTATTCAGAAAACCAGTAGTTTTTTGGAAGCTTGGCACACCTTTCCAATGAAGGTGTTTTACGCAGTCTTTGCTTGTGGCTATTTCAAGAGGAAACAAACCACAAAGACAGAACTTAGAACTACTTTATTTTGTCAAGTTTCAAGGAGCTAGCACAAACCGTGTTTGATTTAGACTTAAAAAACACATCTATCTGTATAGGAGGAAATAGAGTGAAACCTAAAAATTCAAACTGTTACTGGTAACGAACGCTTCATCCTAGAAGAGTGAAAATTGGGCAGCTAAGTGGACTTAGTGAACTGATCATTACCACAGAGATCATCAAGGTCGGATGAAAAAAAATTTGCCGAGTATTCAGAAAACCAGTAGTATTTTGGAAGCTTGGAACACCTTTCCAATAAAGGTGTTTTACGCAGTCTTTGCTTGTGGCTATTTCAAGAGGAAACAAACCACAAAGACAGAACTTAGAACTACTTTATTTTGTCAAGTTTCAAGGAGCTAGCACAAACCGTGTTTGATTTAGACTTAAAAAACACATCTATCTGTATAGGAGGAAATAGAGTGAAACCTAAAAATTCAAACTGTTACTGGTAACGAACGCTTCATCCTAGAAGAGTGAAAATTGGGCAGCTAAGTGGACTTAGTGAACTGATCATTACCACAGAGATCATATAGGTCAGATGAAAAAAAATTTCCCGAGTATTCCAAAAACCAGTAGTTTTTTGGAAGCTTGGCACACCTTTCCAATGAATGTGTTTTACGCAGTCTTTGCTTGTGCCTATTTCCAGAGGAAACAAACCACAAAGAGAGAACTTAGAACTACTTTATTTTGTCAAGTTTCAAGGAGCTAGCACAAACCGTGTTTGATTTAGACTCAAAAAACACATCTATCTGTATAGGAGGAAATAGAGTGAAACCTAAAAATTCAAACTGTTACTGGTAACGAACGCTTCATCCTAGAAGAGTGAAAATTGGGCAGCTAAGTGGACTTAGTGAACTGATCATTACCACAGAGATCATCAACGTCGGATGAAAAAAGATTTGCCGAGTATTCAGAAAACCAGTAGTATTTTGGAAGCTTGGAACACCTTTCAAATAAAGGTGTTTTACGCAGTGTTTGCTTGTGGCTATTTCAAGAGGAAACAAACCACAAAGACAGAACTTAGAACTACTTTATTTTGTCAAGTTTCAAGGAGCTAGCACAAACCGTGTTTGATTTAGACTTAAAAAAAACATCTATCTGTATAGGAGGAAATAGAGTGAAACCTAAAAATTCAAACTGTTACTGGTAACGAACGCTTCATCCTAGAAGAGTGAAAATTGGGCAGAAAAGTGGACTTAGTGAACTGATCATTACCACAGAGATCATCAAGGTCGGATGAAAAAAAATTTGCCGAGTATTCAGAAAACCAGTAGTTTTTTGGAAGCTTGGCACACCTTTCCAATGAAGGTGTTTTACGCAGTCTTTGCTTGTGGCTATTTCAAGAGGAAACAAACCACAAAGACAGAACTTAGAACTATTTTATTTTGTCAAGTTTCAAGGAGCTAGCACAAACCGTGTTTGATTTAGACTTAAAAAACTCATCATCTGTATAGGAGTAAATAGAGTGAAACCTAAAAATTCAAACTGTTACTGGCAACGAACTCTTCATCCTAGAAGAGTGAAAATTGGGCAGCTAAGTGGACTTAGTGAACTGATCATTACCACAGAGATCATCAAGGTCGGATGAAAAAAAATTTGCCGAGTATTCCGAACACCAGTAGTTTTTTGGAAGCTTGGCACACCTTTCAAATGAATGTGTTTAACGCAGTCTTTGCTTGTGCCTATTTCAACAGGAAACAAACCACAAAGACAGAACTTAGAACTACTTTATTTTGTCAAGATTCAAGGAGCTAGCACAAACCGTGTTTGATTTAGACTTCCAAACACATCTATCTATATAGGAGGAAATAGAGTGAAACCTAAAAACTCAAACTGTTACTGGTAACGAACGCTTCATCCTAGAAGAGTGAAAATTGGGCAGCTAAGTGGACTCAGTGAACTGATCATTACCACAGAGATCATCAAGGTCGGATGAAAAAAAATTTGCCGAGTATTCAGAAAACCAGTAGTATTTTGGAAGCTTGGAACACCTTTCCAATAAAGGTGTTTACGCAGTCTTTGCTTGTGGCTATTTCAAGAGGAAACAAACCACAAAGTCAGAACGTAGAACTACTTTATTTTGTCAAGTTTCAAGGAGCTAGCACAAACCGTGTTTGATTTAGACTTAAAAAACACATCTATCTGTATTGGAGGAAATAGAGTGAAACCTAAAAATTCAAACTGTTACTGGTAACGAACGCTTCATCCTAGAAGAGTGAAAGTTGGGCAGCTAAGTGGACTTAGTGAACTGATCATTACCACAGAGATCATCAAGGTCGGATGAAAAAAAATTTGCCGAGTATTCCGAACACCAGTAGTTTTTTGGAAGCTTGGCACACCTTTCAAATGAATGTGTTTAACGCAGTCTTTGCTTGTGCCTATTTCAACAGGAAACAAACCACAAAGACAGAACTTAGAACTACTTTATTTTGTCAAGATTCAAGGAGCTAGCACAAACCGTGTTTGATTTAGACTTCCAAACACATCTATCTATATAGGAGGAAATAGAGTGAAACCTAAAAACTCAAACTGTTACTGGTAACGAACGCTTCATCCTAGAAGAGTAAAAATTGGGCAGCTAAGTGGACTCAGTGAACTGATCATTACCACAGAGATCATCAAGGTCGGATGAAAAAAAATTTGCCGAGTATTCAGAAAACCAGTAGTATTTTGGAAGCTTGGAACACCTTTCCAATAAAGGTGTTTTACGCAGTCTTTGCTTGTGGCTATTTCAAGAGGAAACAAACCACAAAGTCAGAACGTAGAACTACTTTATTTTGTCAAGTTTCAAGGAGCTAGCACAAACCGTGTTTGATTTAGACTTAAAAAACACATCTATCTGTATTGGAGGAAATAGAGTGAAACCTAAAAATTCAAACTGTTACTGGTAACGAACGCTTCATCCTAGAAGAGTGAAAGTTGGGCAGCTAAGTGGACTTAGTGAACTGATCATTACCACAGAGATCATCAAGGTCGGATGAAAAAAAATTTGCCGAGTATTCAGAAAACCAGTAGTATTTTGGAAGCTTGGCACACCTTTCCAATGAATGTGTTTTACGCAGTCTTTGCTTGTGGCTATTTCAAGAGGAAACAAACCACAAAGACAGAACTTAGAACTACTTTATTTTGTCAAGTTTCAAGGATCTAGCACAAACCGTGTTTGATTTAGACTTAAAAAACACATCTATCTGTATAGGAGGAAATAGAGTGAAACCTAAAAATTCAAACAGTTACTGGTAACGAACGCTTCATCCTAGAAGAGGGAAAATTGGGCAGCTAAGTGGACTTAGTGAACTGATCATTACCACAGAGATCATCATGGTCGGATGAAAAAAAATTTGCCGAGTATTCAGAAAACCAGTAGTATTTTGGAAGCTTGGAACACCTTTCCAATAAAGGTGTTTTACGCAGTGTTTGCTTGTGGCTATTTCAAGAGGAAACAAACCACAAAGGCAGAACTTAGAACTACTTTATTTTGTCAAGTTTCAAGGAGCTAGCACAAACCGTGTTTGATTTAGACTTCCAAACACATCTATATATATAGGAGGAAATAGAGTGAAACCTAAAAACTCAAACTGTTACTGGTAACGAACGCTTCATCCTAGAAGAGTGAATATTGGGCAGCTAAGTGGACTAAGTAAACTGATCATTACCACAGAGATCATCAAGGTCGGATGAAAAAAAATTTGCCGAGTATTCAGAAAACCAGTAGTTTTTTGGAAGCTTGGCACACCTTTCCAATGAAGGTGTTTTACGCAGTCTTTGCTTGTGGCTATTTCAAGAGGAAACAAACCACAAAGACAGAACTTAGAACTACTTTATTTTGTCAAGTTTCAAGGAGCTAGCACAAACCGTGTTTGATTTAGACTTAAAAAACACATCTATCTGTATAGGAGGAAATAGAGTGAAACCTAAAAATTCAAACTGTTACTGGTAACGAACGCTTCATCCTAGAAGAGTGAAAGTTGGGCAGCTAAGTGGACTTAGTGAACTGATCATTACCACAGAGATCATCAAGGTCGGATGAAAAAAATTTGCCGAGTATTCAGAAAAACAGTAGTATTTTGGAAGCTTGGAACACCTTTCCAATGAATGTGTTTTACACAGTCTTTGCTTGTGGCTATTTCAAGAGGAAACAAACCACAAAGACAGAACTTAGAAGTACTTTATTTTTTCAAGTTTCAAGGAGCTAGCACAAACCGTGTTTGATTTAGACTTAAAAAACACATCTATCTGTATAGGAGGAAATAGAGTGAAACCTAAAAATTCAAACTGTTACTGGTAACGAACGCTTCAACCTAGAAGAGTGAAAATTGGGCACCTAAGTGGACTTAATGAACTGATCATTACCACAGAGATCATCAAGGTCGGATGAAAAAAATTTGCCGAGTATTCAGAAAACCAGTAGTATTTTGGAAGCTTGGAACACCTTTCCAATAAAGGTGTTTTACGCAGTGTTTGCTTGTGGCTATATCAAGAGGAAACAAACCCCAAAGACAGAACTTAGAACTACTTTATTTTGTCAAGTTCAAGGAGCTAGCACAAACCGTGTTTGATTTAGACTTAAAAAACACATCTATCTGTATAGGAGGAAATAGAGTGAAACCTAAAAACTCAAACTGTTACTGGTAACGAACGCTTCATCCTAGAAGAGTGAAAATTGGGCAGCTAAGTGGACTCAGTGAACTGATCATTACCACAGAGATCATCAAGGTCGGATGAAAAAAAATTTGCCGAGTATTCAGAAAACCAGTAGTATTTTGGAAGCTTGGAACACCTTTCCAATAAAGGTGTTTTACGCAGTCTTTGCTTGTGGCTATTTCAAGAGGAAACAAACCACAAAGTCAGAACGTAGAACTACTTTATTTTGTCAAGTTTCAAGGAGCTAGCACAAACCGTGTTTGATTTAGACTTAAAAAACACATCTATCTGTATAGGAGGAAATAGAGTGAAACCTAAAAATTCAAACTGTTACTGGTAACGAACGCTTCATCCTAGAAGAGTGAAAGTTGGGCAGCTAAGTGGACTTAGTGAACTGATCATTACCACAGAGATCATCAAGGTCGGATGAAAAAAAATTTGCCGAGTATTCAGAAAACCAGTAGTATTTTGGAAGCTTGGCACACCTTTCCAATGAATGTGTTTTACGCAGTCTTTGCTTGTGGCTATTTCAAGAGGAAACAAACCACAAAGACAGAACTTAGAACTACTTTATTTTGTCAAGTTTCAAGGATCTAGCACAAACCGTGTTTGATTTAGACTTAAAAAACACATCTATCTGTATAGGAGGAAATAGAGTGAAACCTAAAAATTCAAACAGTTACTGGTAACGAACGCTTCATCCTAGAAGAGGGAAAATTGGGCAGCTAAGTGGACTTAGTGAACTGATCATTACCACAGAGATCATCATGGTCGGATGAAAAAAAATTTGCCGAGTATTCAGAAAACCAGTAGTATTTTGGAAGCTTGGAACACCTTTCCAATAAAGGTGTTTTACGCAGTGTTTGCTTGTGGCTATTTCAAGAGGAAACAAACCACAAAGGCAGAACTTAGAACTACTTTATTTTGTCAAGTTAAGGAGCTAGCACAAACCGTGTTTGATTTAGACTTCCAAACACATCTATATATATAGGAGGAAATAGAGTGAAACCTAAAAACTCAAACTGTTACTGGTAACGAACGCTTCATCCTAGAAGAGTGAATATTGGGCAGCTAAGTGGACTAAGTAAACTGATCATTACCACAGAGATCATCAAGGTCGGATGAAAAAAAAATTGCCGAGTATTCAGAAAACCAGTAGTTTTTTGGAAGCTTGGCACACCTTTCCAATGAAGGTGTTTTACGCAGTCTTTGCTTGTGGCTATTTCAAGAGGAAACAAACCACAAAGACAGAACTTAGAACTACTTTATTTTGTCAAGTTTCAAGGAGCTAGCACAAACCGTGTTTGATTTAGACTTAAAAAACACATCTATCTGTATAGGAGGAAATAGAGTGAAACCTAAAAATTCAAACTGTTACTGGTAACGAACGCTTCATCCTAGAAGAGTGAAAGTTGGGCAGCTAAGTGGACTTAGTGAACTGATCATTACCACAGAGATCATAAAGGTCGGATGAAAAAAATTTGCCGAGTATTCAGAAAAACAGTAGTATTTTGGAAGCTTGGAACACCTTTCCAATGAATGTGTTTTACACAGTCTTTGCTTGTGGCTATTTCAAGAGGAAACAAACCACAAAGACAGAACTTAAAAGTACTTTATTTTTTTCAAGTTTCAAGGAGCTAGCACAAACCGTGTTTGATTTAGACTTAAAAAACACATCTATCTGTATAGGAGGAAATAGAGTGAAACCTAAAAATTCAAACTGTTACTGGTAACGAACGCTTCAACCTAGAAGAGTGAAAATTGGGCACCTAAGTGGACTTAATGAACTGATCATTACCACAGAGATCATCAAGGTCGGATGAAAAAAATTTGCCGAGTATTCAGAAAACCAGTAGTATTTTGGAAGCTTGGAACACCTTTCCAATAAAGGTGTTTTACACAGTGTTTGCTTGTGGCTATATCAAGAGGAAACAAACCCCAAAGACAGAACTTAGAACTACTTTATTTTGTCAAGTTCAAGGAGCTAGCACAAACCGTGTTTGATTTAGACTTAAAAAACACATCTATCTGTATAGGAGGAAATAGAGTGAAACCTAAAAATTCAAAATGTTACTGGTAATGAACGCTTCATCCTAGAAGAGTGAATATTGGGCAGTTAAGTGGACTAAGTGAACTGATCATTACCACAGAGATCATCAAGGTCGGATGAAAAAAAATTTGCCGAGTATTCAGAAAACCAGTAGTTTTTTGGAAGCTTGGCACACCTTTCCAATGAAGGTGTTTTACGCAGTCTTTGCTTGTGGCTATTTCAAGAGGAAACAAACCACAAAGACAGAACTTAGAACTACTTTATTTTGTCAAGTTTCAAGGAGCTAGCACAAACCGTGTTTGATTTAGACTTAAAAAACACATCTATCTGTATAGGAGGAAATAGAGTGAAACCTAAAAATTCAAACTGTTACTGGTAACGAACGCTTCATCCTAGAAGAGTGAAAGTTGGGCAGCTAAGTGGACTTAGTGAACTGATCATTACCACAGAGATCATCAAGGTCGGATGAAAAAAATTTGCCGAGTATTCAGAAAAACAGTAGTATTTTGGAAGCTTGGAACACCTTTCCAATGAATGTGTTTTACACAGTCTTTGCTTGTGGCTATTTCAAGAGGAAACAAACCACAAAGACAGAACTTAGAAGTACTTTATTTTTTCAAGTTTCAAGGAGCTAGCACAAACCGTGTTTGATTTAGACTTAAAAAACACATCTATCTGTATAGGAGGAAATAGAGTGAAACCTAAAAATTCAAACTGTTACTGGTAACGAACGCTTCATCCTAGAAGAGTGAAAATTGGGCAGCTAAGTGGACTTAATGAACTGATCATTACCACAGAGATCATCAAGGTCGGATGAAAAAAATTTTGCCGAGTATTCAGAAAACCAGTAGTATTTTGGAAGCTTGGAACACCTTTCCAATAAAGGTGTTTTACGCAGTGTTTGCTTGTGCTATTTCAAGAGGAAACAAACCCCAAAGACAGAACTTAGAACTACTTTATTTTGTCAAGTTTCAAGGAGCTAGCACAAACCGTGTTTGATTTAGACTTAAAAAAAACATCTATCTGTATAGGAGGAAATAGAGTGAAACCTAAAAATTCAAACTGTTACTGGTAACGAACGCTTCATCCTAGAAGAGTGAAAATTGGGCAGCTAAGTGGACTTAGTGAACTGATCATTACCACAGAGATCATCAAGGTCGGATGAAAAAAAATTTGCCGAGTATTCAGAAAACCAGTAGTTTTTTGGAAGCTTGGCACACCTTTCCAATGAAGGTGTTTTACGCAGTCTTTGCTTGTGGCTATTTCAAGAGGAAACAAACAACAAAGACAGAACTTAGAACTATTTTATTTTGTCAAGTTTCAAGGAGCTAGCACAAACCGTGTTTGATTTAGACTTAAAAAACTCATCATCTGTATAGGAGTAAATAGAGTGAAACCTAAAAATTCAAACTGTTACTGGTAACGAACGCTTCATCCTAGAAGAGTGAAAGTTGGGCAGCTAAGTGGACTTAGTGAACTGATCATTACCACAGAGATCATCAAGGTCGGATGAAAAAAATTTGCCGAGTATTCCGAACACCAGTAGTTTTTTGGAAGCTTGGCACACCTTTCAAATGAATGTGTTTTACGCAGTCTTTGCTTGTGCCTATTTCACAGGAAACAAACCACAAAGACAGAACTTAGAACTACTTTATTTTGTCAAGATTCAAGGAGCTAGCACAAACCGTGTTTGATTTAGACTTCCAAACACATCTATCTATAAAGGAGGAAATAGAGTGAAACCTAAAAACTCAAACTGTTACTGGTAACGAACGCTTCATCCTAGAAGAGTGAAAATTGGGCAGCTAAGTGGACTCAGTGAACTGATCATTACCACAGAGATCATCAAGGTCGGATGAAAAAAAATTTGCCGAGTATTCAGAAAACCAGTAGTATTTTGGAAGCTTGGAACACCTTTCCAATAAAGGTGTTTTACGCAGTCTTTGCTTGTGGCTATTTCAAGAGGAAACAAACCACAAAGTCAGAACGTAGAACTACTTTATTTTGTCAAGTTTCAAGGAGCTAGCACAAACCGTGTTTGATTTAGACTTAAAAAACACATCTATCTGTATAGGAGGAAATAGAGTGAAACCTAAAAATTCAAACTGTTACTGGTAACGAACGCTTCATCCTAGAAGAGTGAAAGTTGGGCAGCTAAGTGGACTTAGTGAACTGATCATTACCACAGAGATCATCAAGGTCGGATGAAAAAAAATTTGCCGAGTATTCAGAAAACCAGTAGTATTTTGGAAGCTTGACACACCTTTCCAATGAATGTGTTTTATGCAGTGTTTGCTTGTGGCTATTTCAAGAGGAAACAAACCACAAAGACAGAACTTAGAACTACTTTATTTTGTCAAGTTTCAAGGATCTAGCACAAACCGTGTTTGATTTAGACTTAAAAAACGCATCTATCTGTATAGGAGGAAATAGAGTGAAACCTAAAAATTCAAACAGTTACTGGTAACGAACGCTTCATCCTAGAAGAGGGAAAATTGGGCAGCTAAGTGGACTTAGTGAACTGATCATTACCACAGAGATCATCATGGTCGGATGAAAAAAAATTTGCCGAGTATTCAGAAAACCAGTAGTATTTTGGAAGCTTGGAACACCTTTCCAATAAAGGTGTTTTACGCAGTGTTTGCTTGTGGCTATTTCAAGAGGAAACAAACCACAAAGGCAGAACTTAGAACTACTTTATTTTGTCAAGTTTCAAGGAGCTAGCACAAACCGTGTTTGATTTAGACTTCCAAACACATCTATATATATAGGAGGAAATAGAGTGAAACCTAAAAACTCAAACTGTTACTGGTAACGAACGCTTCATCCTAGAAGAGTGAATATTGGGCAGCTAAGTGGACTAAGTAAACTGATCATTACCACAGAGATCATCATGGTCGGATGAAAAAAAATTTGCCGAGTATTCAGAAAACCAGTAGTTTTTTGGAAGCTTGGCACACCTTTCCAATGAAGGTGTTTTACGCAGTCTTTGCTTGTGGCTATTTCAAGAGGAAACAAACCACAAAGACAGAACTTAGAACTACTTAATTTTGTCAAGTATCAAGGAGCTAGCCCAAACCGTGTTTGATTTAGACTTAAAAAACACATCTATCTGTATAGGAGGAAATAGAGTGAAACCTAAAAATTCAAACTGTTAATGGTAACGAACGCTTCAACATAGAACAGTGAAAATTGGGCAGCTATGTGGACTTAGTGAACTGATCATTACCACAGAGATCATCAAGGTCGGATGAAAAAAAATTTGCGAGTATTCAGAAAACCAGTAGTATTTTGGAAGCTTGGAACACCTTTCCAATGAATGTGTTTTACGCAGTCTTTGCTTGTGGCTATTTCAAGAGGAAACAAACCACAAAGACAGAACTTAGAACTACTTTATTTTGTCAAGTTTCAAGGAGCTAGCACAAACCGTGTTTGATTTAGACTTAAAAAACACATCTATCTGTATAGGAGGAAATAGAGTGAAACTAAAAATTCAAACTGTTACTGGTAACGAACGCTTCATCCTAGAAGAGTGAAAATTGGGCACCTAAGTGGACTTAGTGAACTGATCATTACCACAGAGATCATCAAGTTCGGATGAAAAAAAATTTGCGAGTATTCAGAAAACCAGTAGTATTTTGGAAGCTTGGAACACCTTTCCAATAAAGGTGTTTTACGCAGTCTTTGCTTGTGGCTATTTCAAGAGGAAACAAACCACAAAGACAGAACTTAGAACTACTTTATTTTGTCAAGTTTCAAGGAGCTAGCACAAACCGTGTTTGATTTAGACTTCCAAACACATCTATATATATAGGAGGAAATAGAGTGAAACCTAAAAACTCAAACTGTTACTGGTAACGAACGCTTCATCCTAGAAGAGTGAATATTGGGCAGCTAAGTGGACTAAGTAAACTGATCATTACCACAGAGATCATCAAGGTCAGATGAAAAAAAATTTTGCCGAGTATTCTGAAAACCAGTAGTTTTTTGGAAGCTTGGCACACCTTTCCAATGAAGGTGTTTTATGCAGTCTTTGCTTGAGGCTACTTCAAGAGGAAACAAACCACAAAGACAGAACTTAGAACTACTTTATTTTGTCAAGTTTCAAGGAGCTAGCACAAACCGTGTTTGATTTAGACTTAAAAAACACATCTATCTGTATAGGAGGAAATAGAGTGAAACCTAAAAATTCAAACTGTTACTGGTAACGAACGCTTCATCCTAGAAGAGTGAAAGTTGGGCAGCTAAGTGGACTTAGTGAACTGATCATTACCACAGAGATCATCAAGGTCGGATGAAAAAAAATTTGCCGAGTATTCAGAAAACCAGTAGTATTTTGGAAGCTTGGAACACCTTTCCAATAAAGGTGTTTTACGCAGTCTTTGCTTGTGGCTATTTCAAGAGGAAACAAACCACAAAGACAGAACTTAGAACTACTTTATTTTGTCAAGTTTCAAGGAGCTAGCACAAACCGTGTTTGATTTAGACTTAAAAAACACATCTATCTGTAT